>NC_133126.1:67263574-67582574 GCF_048418815.1 Hemitrygon akajei | reverse complement strand
AGGCTGTGTTCCACCAGCATTTTGTGTGCATTGTTTGAGTGGTTGTTAAGTTGAAAGAGACACTAACTCCATTTACTGATTTATAATCATTACTTCACAGCTTTAATGACAGCTGGTCATGTCTTATTTCAACACAGTGTTTATAGGAAATTATTCCGAATTTGCTCAAGAGTGATCAGCGGCCATAATTCTACTAGGAGGAATTGAACACTGGCCTTCAAGTTAAAGCCCTACATTTGGGTAAGGCTAATTTTTAGTAGCATTAGATAAGAATTTGCAAAAGGCTATTATCAGGCAAAGGAACAGCAGGCAAGTGGGATGCTTTTGAAAGTGAGATAGGAAGAGTTCAGGGCCAACATAAGAGGGAAGAGCAAGCCCAGCAAGGTAAGTGAGCCTTGACTGTGGAGAGATATTGAGACCCTGGTCAGGAAGAAGGAGGCATATGCCATGTATACACAGCTGGGATCACGCAATCCCTTGAGGAGAATAAGATATTTAGGAGATTTCTTAAAGACGGACATCAGGAAGGCAAAAATATATTATTTAATGTTACCACAGGATACTGATCACTGGGAAAGTGGGCAAAGGAAGGGTAGATGAACTTTAAAGTGGCCAAGTGCAAAGTGAAAGACTTTGGGAAGCTTTACTGGGTCAGGGCATACAGAGTGAATGGCAGGGTTTTGGGAACTGCATAGAGTCGTTCCTCAGAGGAACAGGTCCTTGGGCACAAGTGGTCCATGTCAACTAGTCCCACGTGCCCACTTTTGGCCCATACCCCTCTAAACCCCTATCCATTTACATGTTGAAGTGTCACTTAAATGTTGTTAATCTATCGACCTCGGTCACTTCCTCTATCAGCTCATTGTATTATGAACCAGCCTCAGGGTGGAAAAAGTTGCACCTGAGGTCTTGTTAAGCGAGAATCAGGGCTTTCATCATTAACGTGTGTCATGGGATTTGTTGTTTATTTGGCAGCAACAGTGCAAGACGTAAAAATTACTGTAAGTTACAAATGCAGATGAATAGTGCAAAAGATCATTAATGATAGATTAATGGTTCATGGATTCATTCATGGACCATTCAGAAAGCAGATAGCAAAATGGAAGCAACTGTTCCTGAACTGTTGAATGTGGGTCTTCAGACTCCTGTAACTCCTTCCCACTGGTAGTAATAGGAAGAGAATATTTCCCAGAGGATGAGGCCCTCCTTGAGGCAACAGATGCCACCTTCTTAAGGCAATGCCTTTTGACAATGTCCACAATGGTGGGTAGTGTTGCGCCCATGATGGAGCTGGCTGAATCATGCACAGTGGAAACTCTATACCAAGTTGTGATACAACTTGTCAGAATGCTTTCCACTGTATATTTGTAGAAATTTGCTGTCGACTTTAGTGCCATGCCAAACCTCCTCAAGCTCCTAATGAAGTACAATTCCTTGCTGCCATTGAGAGCAAGGGTTGTTATTGCGACACCACTCAACCAGCCAATCTATCTCACTTTTGTACGTCTCCTTGTTGCTGTTTGAGATTCTGCCAACAACAGTGGTGTTATCAGTGAATTTGCGGATGGTGTTTGAGCTGTGCCTAGCCACACAGTCATGAACGTAGAGGGCGTAGAGCAGTGGGCTGAGCATGTGTCCCTGAGGTGCACCTGTCTTGATTGTCATTGAGGAGGAGATACTTTTTATGGATCTACACTGACTGTGGTCTCCCAATGTGGAAGTCAAGAATCCAGTGGCTGGGGGAGGTAGAGAGGCCCAGATATTGAAGTTTTTCTATTAGTCCTGAGAGAATGATGGTTTTGATCACTGAGCTGTACTCAATAAATAGCAGCCTGGTATGCAGGATATATTACTGTTGTCTCACTGCTCTGAAGCTGAGTGGAAAGTCAGTGAGATTGTATGGCGGTAGGCAAATTGCAGTGGGTCCAGGCCGAAGTTGATTCGGGCCATGACCAACCTCTCAAAGCACTTCATTATGTTGGTGAGTGCTGCCAGGTGACAGTCAAAGAGGCACCTCACCGTGCAATTCGGGCACAGCTGAATGATTGATGCTCTTTTAAAGCATTAAGGAACCTCCAAATGCAGCAAGGAGAGATTAAAGATATCCTTCAACATCGTTCCACTCTTCTCTTGACCATACCTTCACAGCCTCTCCATTGGTGCATTGGTCTTCAGTCTCTGTCTATATGCCAGGAGTGAAGTACAGCCACCAGATCGGACTTGCCAAAGGGAGGGCGGAGATGGCATGGTACGCATTCTTGATGGCGATGTACCAGTGATTGAACGTGCTGACTCCTCTGCTGAAGCTTAGGGTTAGGGTGACATGTAACTGGCTCTTCACCAGAGTCATTTTCAGGTTGGCCTGGCAGGAGACGCCCGCAATAAATCTCTCCCTTCTCCTCATTGACCTATGTAGATTAAACCTTTGTAGACAAGTATATAATTCCCTGAAAGTAGCAAACAGGTAAAGAGAGCAGGATGGCATGATTGCCTTCATTGGCTGTAGTACCTGAGTACAAGAGTTGGGACGTCATGTCTCGGTTATACAAAATGTTGGTTCTACCATATGGAGTACTCTGTGCAGTTCTGTCTGCACATCGTAAACGGGATATGGTTTTTCCATGGAGCAAAGGCGGCTGAGCTGTAACCTAATGTTTAGAAAATTAAAAGGTAGAATAGATAATCCGTCTTTTTCTCAGGACAGGGGAGCCTAAAACCAAAGGGCGGAGTTCTAAGGTGACGGGGAAAGATCTGAAGAGGATCTGGGGATGGGCATTCTACACAAAGGGTTGTGGATATATGGAACAAGCTGCCATGGGAAGTGATAGATATGGATATAATTTCACCATTCAAAAAGACATTTGGAGAGGTACATTCATTGGCAAGGTTTGAAGCGATGTGGGCTAAAACACAATGGGAAGAGCTTAGGTAGACATCCTGTTCAGTATAGACTAGTTGAGCTGGAAGGCCTGTTTCCACGATGACTTGAGGATTTTTTACAAAAGTGTGGAAAGTTTGTGCGATGCCAGAATAGCTGGGGAACGATTACAAAGTGTGACACCTTACTACCCTCACAACCTCCCACACTGTGTGCCTTTCTGGAACAGTGTCATTAGAAATTGTTCACAGCAAAGATTCATAAACAACGTCAAATCTCAACCTTTCCCTGGAGATAGAATTAGAGAGGTCTGGTATATCACCAAAGACTATCAAATTTATACAAGTATACATACCATGGAGAGCATTCTGATTGGTTTCATCACCATCTGGTGTGGGGGCAGCAGTGCACAGGATTGGAGAAAGCTGCAGAGGTTTTTAAACCCAGTCAGTTCCATCATGAGGATTTGCTTCCCCACCAACAGGGACATCTTCAAAAGTGATGCCTCAAGAAGGTGGCATCCATCACGAAAGAGTTTCACCATCCAGGACATGCCCTCTTCTCATTTCTACAGTTAGAGCAGGTACAGGAGCCAGAAGATGCATACTGAACAATTTAGGAACAGCTTCTTCCCCTCAGCCGTCAGATTTCTGAACAGTCCATGAACATGACCTCACTATTTTGTTCTCTTTTTGTACTATTTTTTATAGTTATTATAATTTATAGCAATCTTAATGTACTACTGCTGCAAAACAAATCTCACGCCGTGGGCCAGTGGTAGTAAGTTACATTCTGAAAGCTCTCGGAGCAGTTGATGGCCACAGTTCACCCTCCCGATAGGTGGCTTATTGAAATGTTAGCGCCAAGCAGCAACTGCTCAAGGGTCGAAGGGAGGAGAATTCCACGCAGCAGATTTATGGGTAATGGTGCTCACTGTCAAACCTTTTCTGTCACTGAACACTAGAAATGACTTGGGGAAGACAAGCAGTCCTAACAGCTCAATTTAATAAAATGGCTTTGTAGCTGGAAATACTGCAAGGGAACTGGTTATTTCTGTGTTCCATCTTCTAGAAAAGGCCATTATTATGGCTCAGGGATGTTTGAAGCAGAGAGGGTAAAAGCACCATTGGGTTGGGTGTAGGTCAAGGAGGAACATACTTGTCACACGAAGGAAACCAGGATAAGTGCTACCCCTCTAGCAGATGTTGTTTCACACTGTCTTTACAGCACTTGACTGTAAGCTTGTTGCTACATTACAGGGGGTGATGCACAACACTCACAAACTGTTTTGTGTATCTCCCACAAGTGGCAGCATGCAGCATCATTCTACAGGGCTCCCTCCAATGTGAGCGAGAAGTGGGGGAGAAAGAAAGACCTGCACCATCATGGCCGAGCAGAATGTCCCAAAAACACTTTATAGCCAGTGAGTTACTTTAGAAATATGGTCACCATTATAATGTAGGAAATGTGGCATTTAAGCTGCACATAACGGTAATGATTTTGTGCTGGGACGTTTGCACTCTACCCGCTGTGAGGCATACACCAGCTGTAAGCATGCTGTGCGTGCCACAGGAGCTACTTGCATATGTTGGCTTGAGGTTAGGGCAGTTAGATGAAGCATGTTAACATTAAATTCCACATAACTACATACTGTAGTTTCCAGGACAATATATTTATAATGTGGACACATTAGCTTCTGAAGATGATAGGAACTTAACTGAATTCCTCTGTGGAAGAGTTTATTGCCTTACAAAAAGCAACATCTCCAACAGTATCAACTGAGACTTTGTGTTAAGTCTCTGGACTGAGATATAAATTCAGAAGCTTCAGGCTCCAGAAGCTAGAGGAAGCAAGATTGGCACCATAAATAATGAATGACATGACTAAGGTTCCTGGGTTCCTTGGCTCTGGATCACACATCTTTCTTGCCTTGGTACACCCTGTTGCTATGAGATATTGCTGGCTCCACAACCATTCTAAATCTCTGGTTTTTGCTGGTATATAAAACTGGAATGGCTGAGGAAACACACAATAGCAGTAAACTTTTGACAAAATCTCATGTGAGAAGATGGCCCATGCATTGCCCCCAAACACTCGATTTCAATTTGCCAAATACTGTGCAGACTAGTGTAACCACACCTGCAATAGTAAATTAATGACAAATAAATACCAATCACCTCCATAGGTAGAGATCAACTGCTTTATACCAAGCAACAATGGGACTGAATAGGAAAAACTTGGTGCAAAAAACAGTGAACACAACCACATTACAAGAAATGTTCGGTTGAGTTCAATTCGGATGAACTGTTACTCAAACACACAATGAGAAGTTGTTTGAAATGAGGCAGTAAAATGCATAAAAAATAGTTTTATTTGTCAAATGTACTGGTAAATTGAAACATACAGGAAAGTGCATGATTTGCAACAAATCAAACTAGCTTGGATTGTGCTGGGGGCAACCTGCGAAAGATGCCACCCATTGATGTAAGCATAACCCTAACCACTACCAGTATGGCTTTGGAATGTGGGAGGACCCAGGGGAAACCCAAGTGGTTGTGGGGAGAATGGGGAGAAGTCCTTACAGACAACGGTGGGAATCGAACCCTGATTGGTGACGGATGGTGCTGTAAAGTGATTGTGCTAACCACTACACTTTTAACAGAGTAAGGGATGAATAACATACAAATTTTGTCAAGACTCGTGGTGATTTAGAAGCTTGACTTGAGATGTTCTGGTTGCTCTTGTGGAACTTCTTCAAGCTGCTTCAGACAATTCCTTCTCACCATGTAGGTATGTAATGGGTGCTCCAGGCAGTGATCATCCATAACTTTGGCTGGGCATCCATGCAGCATTCAGCTTTACAGATGGATGGACCTTGTCTCCTCCATCAATCTCCTTAGACTCCCACAGCCACCCTCAGTGCGTGATCTCCATTCCCATCTCCTGTAGGAACTCCATTCTCTCCATTCTCTCGCATGACGCTATCCTCAGTGCCAGTGTTTCCCAAGTGGTCCCCTGTAACTTCCACTCAGGGTTCCCTTCCTTAGACAGAACAATGGGAGAGCAACTCAAATGTGACTGCTAACAAGACCAGTAAGTAGAAAGGTGAGGTTAGAAGAGAAGTAACAGATGCAGTAGCAACTGAGGAAATCACAGGCTGGAAATCCATACTGTGCTTCATGCCACAGAAATGTGGTGTTGTCATGATAAGGTGAGGAGTGGAGAATGATAGAAAAATATCCATTGTAAACCATGTATTCTAATTGTCGATGCTGAATTATCGCCTTGAAATATGTGTTGAAGTGTCTAAATGTCCATGTTGACTTGTGACAAGATGGCCAATCAGAGTGAAATTAATTAGTGAGATTATTTTTATGCATTAGATTCTTCCTGGTAGCAGGATGTAATTATAGCAGTCTCTCGGTTACTTAATGATTGCATTCCTACAAAGTTTTCTACAGAAACCCATGCTATATCAATCTATGCTAGTTTGAAAAATTATTTAAAATATCTGAGAGAATTTGCTTGAAGTCAGATTTCTGTAAGACAGGTCATTTGTAACCCAGAGAGCCCTGCACTGGTATGGTAAATCTACACATTATGTTGAGTAGATTGTGCTGAAGATAGATACTGTTGAAACATGCATTTCCTCAGCCACAGATGGAATGGCTTTCAGCAGGCATTGATACAACTTGACAAAAGGGGAATGCATTTCTTTGTAGGACTGAGATGCATCTTGGCTTGGACATGGTGAAAGGTGTTTAGCAGACTCCTCCCTGCTGTAGTCTCATCTAACTGCAATATATCCTGACTTCTCATTGTTCAGGAACATGAATGGTGCGGACCAAATTTAAGGTGACCGTTTCTTTATTTGTGATGTAGGGTGTTCAAGATGAAGGGAACTAGATATTATGGGGTTAACTCACTGAGGAATGGAACAACAAACAAATCAATCAAGAATCTTCAGCTGTGTATTGTTTGTGCTCATCCTGCTTAATTAGGTGACTTGAAACGTGAATTCATACAAGACTGCGGAAACAAGATTTAAGTGATTTCACAAGAAGTATTTGTTGTATGTTCAGTGATATCTACTGTATATTGTCTTTTTAGTACTTGTTTTGCAGAGTGTCTTTGGGACTTTAGTTCGTGCTTGTCATTGTTAAACTCACTGACTTTGTGAGACAAGAATAATAAATGAATCTTTCTGCTGTTTGTTGTTAAAAATGTCATAAATGCAAGTTGGTGCATTGTTAACATAGACCCCTTAGAAATACTGCCATGGTGAAATACCTGTACGTTGTATTTAGACCATAGGACACTGGAGCAAAATTAGGTCATTTAGCTCATCGAGTCTGCTCTGCCATTTCATCATGGCTGATCCAATTTTCCTCTCAGCCCCAAACTCCTGCATTTTCCACATATCCCTTCATGCCCTGACCACTCAAGAATCCATCAACCTCTGCCTTAAATATACATAAAGACTTGGCCTCCACAGCTACTTGTGGCAAAGAATTCCACACATTCACCACTCTCTGGCTAAGGAAATTCCCCTTCAACTTTGTTCTGAGGCTGTGTCCTCTGGTTTTAGACTCTCCCAGCACAGGAAACATCCTCTCCACATCCACTCTATCAAGGCCTTTCATCACTTGTTAGGTTTCAATGAGGTCACCCTCATTCTTCTGAACTCTCATGAATACAGGCCGAGAGCCATCAAACACTCTTCATATGACAAATCATTCAGTCCCAGAATTATTTCTGTGAACCTCCTTTGAACCCTCTCCAGTTTCAGCACATCCGTTCTAAGATGAGGGGCCCCAAACTGCTCACAATACTCCAAGTGAAGTCTCACCAGTGCCTTATAAAGTTCCAACATTACATCCTTGCTTTTATATTTTATAGTTCTTTTGAAATTAACACTAACATCACATTTGCCTTTCTCACCACAGTCTCAACCTGCAAATTAACCTTTAGGACTTTCAAGTCCCTTTACAACTCAGTTTTTGTATATTTTCTCTCCATTTAGAAAATAGTCAACCCTTTCATTTGTTCTACCAAAGCGCATGACCATACACTTCCCAACACTGTACCACTTCTTTGCTCATTCTCCTAATCTGTGTTAGTCCTTCTATAGCCTCTCTACTTCCACAAAACTACCTGCCCCTCCATCTATCTTCATATGTGTGCAAACTCTGAAACAAAGCCATCAATTCCATCATCCAAATCAGCAAAATGTAAAGTAACAAGAATCAGTCCCAACTCAGACCCCTGTGGAACACCTCTAGTCACCGACAGTCAACCAGAAAAGGCTCCCTTTATTCTCACTCTTTGCCTCCTGCCAATCAGCCACTGCTTTATCCATGCTAGAATATTTCCTGCACTCCACTGGTTTGTAGCTTGTTAAACAGTCTCATGTATGGCACATTGTCAAAGGCCTTCTGAAAATCCAAGTAAACAACATCAAGCAATTTTCCTTTGTCTACCCTGCTTGTTATTTCTTCAAAGAATTCCAACAGCTTTGTCAGGCAAGATTTTCCCCAAAGGAAACCATGCTGACCGATCTATTTTATCAGGTACTTCCAAGTTACCCGAATCCACATCCTTAACAATCGACTCCAACATCTTCCCAACCACTGAGATCAGACTAATTGGCCTATAGTTTCCTTTCTTCTGCCTCCCTCCCTTCATGAAGTGTGGATTGATATTTGCAATTTTCCAGTTTTCTGGAACCATTTCAGAATCTAGTGATTCTTGAAAAGTCATTGCTAATGCCTCCACAATCTCTTTAGTGACCTCTATCAGAACCCTGGTATTTACACCATCTGGTCCAGGTGGCCTATCTGCCTTCAGACATTTCAGGTTCCCAAGAACCTTCTCTCAAGTAACAATAACTTGACACACTTCATGACTCCTGACACCTGGAACTTCCACCATACTGCTAGTGTCTTCCGCAGTGATCTATTTCCATGCCACCTGTTACTACCTCTCCAGCAATCTTTTTCAGTGGTCTGATATCCACTCTCATCTCTCTTTTGCACTTTATATATCTGCAGAAACTTTTGGTATGCTCTTTAACATTTCAGGCTAGCTTACTTTTGTTTTCCATCTTTACCTTGTTAATGACTTCTTGGTTGTCTTCTGTTAGTTTTAAAAGCTTCCCAATCCTCTAAATTCCCACTAATTTTTGCTTTATTATATGCCCGCCATTTGGCCTTTAATATCGGCTTCAACTTCTCTTGTTAACCATAGTTGTGTCAATTTGCCTTTAGAGTACTTCTTCCTCTTTGGGATGTATATTTCCTGTGCCTTCTGAATTACTTCCAGAAATTCCAGCCATTGCTGCTTTGCCATCATCCCTGCCAGTGTTTTTTTTTTCCAATCAATTTTGGCCAACTCCTCTCTCTTGCCTCTGCAATCACCTTCACTCCACTGTAATACTGATGCATCTGACTTTTGCTTCTCCTCAAATTTCAGGGTGAATTCAATCATATTATGATCCCTTGCCCTATGGGTTATTTTACCTTAAGCTCTCTAATCAATTCCGATCCATTGCACAGCACCCAGTCCAGAATAGCTGATCCCCTAGTGGGCTCAACCACAAGTTGCTCTAAGAAACTATCTTGTAGGTATTCTAGAAAATCCCCCTCTTGGAATCCAGCACCAACCTGACTTTCCCAATCTACTTGCGTATTGAAATCCCCCATGACCATTGTAACCTTGCCTTTCTGGCATTCATTTTCTATCTCCCATAGTAACTTGTAGATCACATCCTTACTATTATACAAATGCCATCATTTTTTAACCTTGCAATTCCTTAGCTCTATCCACAATTATTCAATATCTTCCAACCCTATGACAACTCTTTCTAATGATTTGGTTTCATTTTGTACTAACAGAGCAACACCACCCCCTCTGCTTGCCTGTCTGTCCTTGTGATACAATGTGTATCCTTGGACATTAAGCTCCCAGCTATAATCTTCTTTCAGCCACAATTCAGTGATGCCCACAACATCATACCTGCCAATCTTCAACTACCTTATTCTGTATACTGCACGCATTCAAATACAACACCTTCAGTCCTGTATTTACCCTTTTTGATTTTGCCTGCCTTTTACATTACAACTCATCCTGTTGACTGCAATTTTGCCTGATCAACAGCCTCTCCTAATTACACATTGCTTCTGTTTGTAAACCAGCTACCTCACCTTCAGCACTATCATCATTGAAATATCAGCAGCTCAGATCACTAGTTGCACAATGCTCAATCTTTTGATTCCTAAATTTATCTGAGGTCCTACCAACATCTACCTCCATGACCTCTCCACTAACTGTTCTGGCACTCTGGTTCTCGTTCCCCTGCAGCCCTAGTATAAACCCCACCATGCAGCACTAAACCAGAGATACTTACTCTCAATTAGCTCTCCCGTGCAACGGTGTAGGATTTGACAGGGTTGTCAATTAGTCGTCTGGATGATTCAAACTAGTTTGTTAGTTTGAAAATATATTTTTATTGTTCCAGCTAGTTTCTTAGTTCTGGAACAGTTTAATGAAGAGGAAATGATTTGTGTTGCCTTCCCCAATGGCTATTATCATTGGCTAATATTCTACGGGACAGGAAGTAGTATCACTATTTCCACTGATGTTTTGTTTATTCTCAATTTATACCTTCCTGTGCTCACCTAAGAAGAAAAAAAAAACAATAGTCCAGGAGTTCTGGCTAATTTCTTTGCCCAATGATATTACAGCATTGAACTACCCTAGCTGTTTACAGTGGTTAATGGACTCTGGTCCATGCATGGGATTATCAAGTTACCTTTTCTTTTGCCTATGGAATTCAGGATTTCTCTGAGGGGAGGGATCTCACTATTGGAGCAGATTGGCTCTTCTTCCCTCAGCAGTGAAAATTTCTGCTCAGTAAAATCTGTGCACAGTCATGCACCGTCCCTGCCTGTGGTCAAATGTGTCTTACACTACATAATCTGAGCACACTCAGAGACCTTCACAATTAGTTGCATTGGAAACCAAGGTTCAACTTCAGAAAATGTGATCGATTTGAGGTTTGAGGTAACAATAAAATCAGTTGCATAAAAAATGTATGATATGATTGAAATTTTAGGCACTTTATATTGTATATCGCTTACCTGACCTCTTTGTCTCAGTTTATCAATGTATTCCTCTGCAAGAAACGTACATGTCGATGGGCCAAATGGCCTAATTCTGCTCCTTTGTCTTATGGTCTTGTATCATGACCTGCAATTACTATGCGGTGTTCCAAGGAACATGCAACAAATGATCTCTCCTCTGTGGTGCCAATTCCTCAGGCTGCCCCTCTGTAATGGCTCTGGGAGCTTTAGGCTAAAATGTCATCAGCTGAGTGGATTTATCTTCATGCATCGTTAGCCCTTATTTTCTGAGATGGCTTCAGGGAACCAGTTTCCAAACCTCTCGACCTGCTTACTGATTAAAATTATTTGGACTAATGACAGATATCCCGTTGTGTTTCTTCATGGCATGAAGATCTGTCTGTCTCTTTATTTTGCCTTCATCTGTGAGTTAGCACTTTCTGCATTATGGTCTGATCAGTGTCTATAGGAAGCAAAGATTGCGCAATCATTGAACTTGGGCTGTTAGTTCTTGTTGTGATCCTGCCTTTATTGACGAGTAGTGAGGATTTGCTGTTTGTACGTAATTAGCCCCAGCAGTGCTTTGTGCACCTCACAGAATAATTACCTTCATTACATATCCATTCGACACAAGAAAACTGACAGTGGTGACATTGCTTCACTGATTTCTCATCCTTGCTAGTCAGCGTAGCAATTGGTGTATCAGAGAAATTTACTGCAAATACTGTCACTAAATAATTAAAAGTACTGCTTTTAAAAACATTCTGATCTGTACTGAAGTCCACTCATATTTTGGTCAGCTTCTGTTGTGAGATCTAAAATATCAGGTTTAGTATTTTACCTCGATGTGCTTAAAACAAATAAACTCGATGCAACACTGAAATAAAAATGTTGTAATTCTTGTTGGTACTGATGCTGTGAGGTGGCAGTTGGATGTTTTCAGCTTTTCTTCGTTTGGAGTACAATAACCAGCTCTCCAATTGTGTTTTTATTACATACACACAGTCCAACTTAGACTGTCCGTCACACTAAACAAAACTGAGCTGCTGGAACAACTTGGCAGTGTCTGTGCAGGCAGAGTGGTGATTGACATTTTGGCTTGAGACTGTGCATCAGGACGATGTGTGTAAAGGGGAAGGAGGTGATGGAGAGGGGTGAGGCAGGAGCTGGCATGATATAGGTGGATCCAGGAGAGAAAAGATTGGTGTGCAGATGGACCAAGTGAGGGAAAAAGTGACTATCTCTACTCTTCTCCTGCCTCACTCCTACCCCTCTCCTCCTCATACTACCGATCTTCTCTTTCCACACTCAGTCCTGATGCAGGGTCTCAACCCGAAACGTTGACATTTCTCCAGCAGCTTGTCTTCTCGGTCCAGATCCCAGCATCTGCATGATTTTGTGTCTCTCAGTTTGCCTGTTGAGATGGGGAATAAATTATTTCAGATTGAATTATTTTGTTTATTCCATCCTGCAACTAAAAAGGCAATTTCGTACTCAGAAAATCTGCCAAAATATGTAGTTAATATAATTGCCACAAGGTGGCAGAAGATACTTGTTTTGACAGATGTTTCTGGCAGTTGTTCAGTACAGTAAGGTGTGGCTTCTCACATCATTTGCATTGTTGAAAATTAAGTTGGATGGATTTATTTTAGTTGGCACACGAACTATTTGTTCTCAAAATAAAATGTAATACCTTTGATTAGTGTCCTTTTAGTGGCAGAATTCAAAGTGCCTGGACTGGCATATAGATAAAAAAAGGCAAATAGTTTCACTCAGGTATTGCTCTTTTTTCTGGTAGCTGGGGCCTTAACTGAGTAAAAAACAATATCTCTTTTTTCAGTAGTGAGTGTGGATCTGCTGTGCAGAGAGCATTTTAGTGCTTACTCTCAAACAGATATGTTGTAGAAGGACAGAAGAATTTTGCATCGAACACCACGTTCCAGTAGGAAACGAGATTTCACTGTCATGTGACCTCTTAAAATGATGGTATCCATTAAACTTGTGATAATGCTGGCTCAATTGTTCAAATAGCCTGACTTGTTTCTGCAATGATGCATATAGCACCAGGGTTATGATCAGAGTAAGCAAAAAGCCTGGTGTTTATGATATATTGAAAGCTGAATTTGCATTCAGCAGTATTAAGTGGCAACTTGTCTGCTAGATTCTCCAGTAATGTATCTGCACTGTACTTCAAGCCACCTTTTGCAATTACAGTGCCTTACCAGCTTGCTGAAGCAGTCAATTTTATTTGGCTTTGAAGTAAAACCTTTCACAAAATTTGCACTGCGATCATTTGAGCTATCTACTTTGCAAATACCCATCAATAACACTGCATGTTATGTTGAGAAGAAAATATTTTTTCTGTTTTTGGCTCATTACAGCGAGGAATATTATGTTTGGAAATTGAACACTTTCCCCAACTCCCTGCACTCAGATGAAGCAATTTGAGGTCAAATATTCAACGGCTGAATCCAAAATAAAGATTTCAGCCAAGTAAAGATTGCAAAGGTATGTCTTGCTTCTGTATCAAAAAAATATAGAACCATGTTGCAGAGCGTATTATCAATTTTTCCTTCCAAAGTACAGGTAAAATTGTGAAATTATATTTTGTCCATTACTGCCTGCTTGAATCCAAAGTAATTTGACCCAAATCATTTTGGAACGATTTAGTGTATGCTGCAAAAAGGAGGGACTTTTACCAGAGTACATCGGATGGAGATTCAAGTCCAAGAGGAGAAAGGGAATGAACTGATAAATTGTTAGAACTGTGGGTCTCTGAAGCCCGCCAGCAGACAGTGGTACCATTAGATCAGGGAATCAGGGAACTGTACAGTTCAGCTCTGAGCCATCTAGCATACCCTGCTGCTTCCTGCTACGTCCACTCAAAGAGCAGTGGGTATGGCCTCTGCTTCCCTTGGCATAGTTGCCCAAAGGATACAGTGATCAGTTTCTTGTGTTTTTGTTGCAGGATAGCACATACATCATCAGCTGTGTATTAACAAAGAATACTTCTTCCCTTACCACAAAATGAGACCTTTATTTTTCTCTGCAGTGCTTGACACCGTCTTCTCCCCAGCAATGCTTCCCTATTCCTGTGCAACTATGCATTAACGTAGATGTAAATGGTATTATTATTGACTTGGCTGTGTGAGATAGTCAAAGCAGTATTGCAAGAATCTTGGCACCGACAGTAACTGATTGAACTGTTTCTCCCTGCCATCTCTACTTGATTACGTACTTTCATTTATTGGCTTCTGTATCCATTTCACAGGCAAGGTTCTGCAGTTTCAATTATTTTTCATAGTTACAATTAGTAAGATTAAAATGAATGCAACTTTTACGGAAGGACTATCATACTCATACTATGTAAAATATGTGTGTAGGAATAGATAAGCAAGAAAGATGTTCTATTAGTTGCTGTTGTTTGGTCTCGGGTGAGTGGTTCCATTGCACATTGGATAGAAATGCAATGTTATCCATTGGCCGTCTGTTACCTGTGCTGGAAATATTACTGCACAGATAGGATAAGCCTAGCTGAAATACAGTATATCTATGGTACCGAGGCCTGTTCATACTCAGCGCCTGAATATTTGTATCCACTTTCAGATGTCAGTGAGAGTGTAAAGAAAGGCCCAGACATGGGAAGCACAGTGTAAAACCGCTTGTTTAATATTAAATGACATTTTTGCATGCCTCCTTGAATGGCAGTTTTATCTAATTCAGTGTCAGTGAATCACTATTAGATATTTTTGAACTCAGAAAGACATTTAGATGTAAATGACTAATAGAAATGAGAAAAGTAATCGCTCATTCAAGATTCGAGTTAAATTCTATTTCTGCTCCAGAATGGTAGTGTATATTTTCCGTATAGTATCTAACACCTACACTGGTGATGTTTGGTGCAGAAATATATTTCCCATCTTTTGTAAATGTTTAAAACAAGTTTCCTGTCTCAGTGCAAGATTTCCTGAGACAATCAATTTGCATAACTAACCTTTTGGAGACTAATTTCTGGCATCGATTTTGTTATTTTGACTTAAGTAGTCTAGGCTAAGAGATGTTCTTCAGTAGGAAGAAAACTGGCAGTGTAATAGTTCTGCCCACATTGCCTCTCTCACCAAGTGTAATTGTCCTACAAATGCATCCAAGATCTCTTGTGGTGAACCATATTGTCCCTACTGGCTCCTTAACACCAACAGAATCTGCATACAGCAGAAGAATTCGGAGTTAGAGCTGGGGAGTGTTAGGGAAGTGCGTGTGAGTTGGGGGAGGGGTGATGGAGAGATGAGGAGGGAGAGTTTTAATATTTTAATTCAAGTTCTTTTTGTTTAAAAATCAATTTATTTGACCCTCCAGAAATAAAATCTTTAGTTTGGATTTCAAGCACATTTCTGGCAGTCAGATGGTGTTGCATAAGGGGAGGAGAAAATAAAACATATGTTTATTTTCATTAATTTTGCCTGAGAACTCAGTGAGGTGCAGTAAATGTTGGAGACACTCTCTTCCGCTTCCTTTATTGGCTGTCACATATAACACACGCATGCACACAGTTACACTGAAATCACACCCAAATGCACTGCCAGCAGGAATATTTGAATGAAATCAGCAGAAAATAAAATAAAAGTGTGTGTATATAATAATATTGCTGTTTGTTTTTCTTCAGGCTAACAGTAAACATTAAAGTGATCTTGTAATGCTGAAACACCCACATTTGTTCTGGCTTTGGGCTGTTTATTTTTAATCAAGATTGATCATATTTTCTGTTGACACTGAAAAGTTAAAAAAAAGCAAAACAGACTCTCAACTTCCAAATTTTTTAGAAGAGAGGGAAAAAAGAAGCAACTGTGCAAATTCCTTTGTAGTCTGAGCTGACAAAGTATTTAAAAAGTGCAAATGCTGACCCAAATGTAGTTTCCTGAGTTTAATTTTTACCTTAGATTTCAAGAGTATTATTCAAAAGCTTGCCTCCATTGCCGTTCCACACAAGTAATTTTCACAAGGTTGCAGAATTCGTTTTTGCAGCTTCACGGACAACTGCTATCAACAGTGACATGAGGGTGGGGGTGGGGTGCATTAACAGCAACAAGACAGTTACTTTCTCGCTACACACCCTAAGAAATGTGGTCTTCTTCAGCAACAGTTTGGGGTACCTGCCCTTGTGCTGTTTACAAATGCATGCTGATCTTGAAGGAGAATGGTCATTTTAATGGAAGACACAACATATATATAGCTCAGCAACAATAGACCTAAAACCAATAATTATCTGAGAGAATGGGGTTGAGAGGAAAAATAGTTCGGCCATAATCAAATGGCAGAACATACTTGTTGGACTAAATGGCTTAATTCTGCTCTTATACGGCCATAAACCATCAGAGTAGAAATAGACCATTTGGCTCTTCAAGTCTGCTCTGCCATTCCATCATGGCTTATTAATTAGATAGGTACATGGAGCTTAGAAAAATAGGGGGCTATGCGGTATGGAAATTCTAGGCAGTTTCTACAGTAGGTTACATGGTCGGCACAGCATTGTGGGCCGAAGGGCCTGTAATGTGCAGTAGATTTCTATGTTCTATGTCCTAATTATCTCTCATCCCAATTCTCCTCATAAACTTTGATACCTTTACTAATCAACAACCTATGTCTTATAGTCTAAGTGTAGGTAGTTTAAATGTTGCAATCATTGTGAAAAATGAAATAATTGATTTCTGTGCTGCTGTGGCTAATTGAGCTTAATAGAGTGCAGGCCTTTTAGTGAGTAGAGGTAAGATACTGGCCCAGAATCACTGTTCTGATCTCCTCAAGGGCCCACTTACCACATCTGAATGGGAGCCTCAGTTTTGTTGGGCATCTCATCTTAGGCCATTGTCTTTTGGTGATGGGACCATAAAGCATTTCAGACAGCTGGCAAAGTAGTCAGGATTTGCCTGCTGTAAAATTTGTAATTGATTCAGATTCATTTAACTCAATTAAAATTTAAATAAATAAGTAAAAACATTAAGTAGCTTTTAAAAATAAGTTAACTGAGAGCATCCAAAAGTACACAAATTAAATTAAACTAAGCTAAATAATATAGAAAAGAGGATTTGCCTGTTAAATATTTGTCTTCTAATCTCTGTTGCAATTGGTGGGGTCTCAGATCCTGCTGAGAATCTAACCTGGCACAGGCCAATAAAGCCTGTGCTGTGGAGTCTCACGGAAGTGGGCTGTGCCGCTGAATTCCACAGGGAGAGCGGAAGGTTAAATTTGGACATACCTCTCTGCCAGCTACCTCAGGTCAGTAGATTATTCATTCAGCAGTAAGTGTGACAGGCCAGTGACGAGCGCGGTAGGAATGGGTGACTGGTGACTGTTCCCACTGGTACTGCCAGCAAGATCCAGCCCACTGCACGCAACAGATCTGGAGGTTTTTTTGCAACAGTCATGCAGCTTAAAAGCTGAAAAGGCGTTCTGCATTTGAACACAACAAAATGGATGAGTTGGAATCAGGTAGGCGTCTAAAACACAGAACTGTTTTAGTGAGAGTGTTTTTGGAAACAGGAAATTGGCAATTTAAGTATCTTGAGACTGCCTGGCTTCAGTGTAACAGTCAATCACGACTGGCTCGCTCCCCCACGATCTCTTCTTGCTTTAGCCATCTATTCAATGATCTGCTTCAAATGTAATAGGTTTGGAAAACAGGACAAAAAATAAAATGGGAACAACATTATAGTTACTGACCAAAATTTTCTGCAAGTTTTGAAAGCAAGGTCCATTTAGATATTATGATATTTTTGAAATTTTTAAAACTTTAAACATAAGAGCATAAGAAAACTGAAGCAGGAGTAGGCCAATAAGCCCTTCAATGTGACCATGCCTAAACTGCCTCAGCTCTCATTTCTTCTCTGCCAGTTCTCCCTCAATGCCCTGATCTTCCCACTTCACACACCACCAATGATTTGGTCTCCAAAACCCTCCAGGGACGGAGAATTCAGGAAATTCACCACTCTCTGTGAGAGTTCCAATCCATTTCCTGATCTTGTTACTGTAACATCATAGCACCTACTCTGGCATATCCCCACAAGATGGTATATTTTTCAATAAGAACACCCCATTCCTCTAAACTCCATGGAGAATAGATCTAATTTCTATCAATGGTTATGATGGAATAACACTCATCCTGGGAACTTGCCTAGTGAATGACTTCTGGACTGCCTGCTAAAGCAGTATATATTTTCCTACAAGGAGACCAAACTTGTGCTCATTTATCCAAGTGTAGCCTCACCAACATCCCGTACAGTTGTAATAATACTTTCCTATTTCTAAACTCCAATTAACTTGCCATTAAGGCCAAAATGCTGTCTGCTATATGGCAATCAGACTCATGGGCTTCTTGATCCACTAGATGGACCAGACTGCTGATTCAAAGAGGGTTAAAGGTGAGGGTCTGTGTTTCATGGTTCTTGGACACAGCGGTCTTGTCACACTCTTACTTCCCTGATCTGGAACATTTGATGTTTAAATGTCATCCATTCTACTTAACAGGAGATTTCTCTTCCGTGGTCCTGACCACAATTTACGCACTGCCAAAGGCCGATGTTAAACAAGCATTCGATGTATTGAGTGTCGCAATCAGCAGACAAGAAACAGATCACCCCCATATTTTTCAAATCATTGCCAGGGACTTGAAACAAACTTGCTTGAAGACATCTCTGCCCAATTATCACCAGCATATCACCTGCAGCACTAGAGATCCCAACACACTCAACTGCTGTTATACTATCATCTGGAATGTCTACTGTTCCATTGCTGGACTGTACTTTGGCTATCCTCCTCCTACTCGCATACCGGAAAAGGTGAAAAAACAAGGCTCCAGAAGTAAAGACAACGATGCGGTGGTCACAGGAGGCAGAGGAGTGGCTACACAACAGCTTCAAGTCAGTAGACTAGGCCATGTTCAAGGACTCATCAGAGGGTCTGAACGACTACACCATGGTTGTCACAGACTTTATAAGGTCAGTCATGGATGAGTGTGCCCCTACAAAATCATTCAGAGTCCTCCCCAACCAGAAGGTCTGGACGAACCAAGAAAACTGTAATCTGCTGAAGGCCAGAATAACGGTGTTCAGGTCCAGCGACCAACTAAAATACGGGAGAACCGGGTACGATCTTTGGAAGGCCATATAACCATATAACAATCACAGCACAGAAACAGGCCATCTCGGCCCTTCTAGTCCATGCCGAACGCTTACTCTCACCTAGTCCCACCGACCTGCACTCAGCCCATAACCATCCATTCCTTTCCTGTCCATATACCTATCCAATTTTACTTTAAATGACAATATCGAACCTGCCCCTACCACTTCTACTGGAAGCTCGTTCCACACAGCTACCACTCTCTGAGTAAAGAAATTCCCCCTCATGTTACCCCTAAACTTTTGCCCCCTAACTCTCAACTTATGTCGTCTTGTTTGAATCTCCCCTACTCTCAATGGGAAAAGCCTATCCACGTCAACTCTATCTGTCCCCCTCATAATTTTAAATACCTCTATCAAGTCCCCCCTCAACCTTCTATGCTCCAAAGAATAAAGACTTAACTTGTTCAACCTTTCTCTGTAACTTAGGTGCTGAAACCCAGGTAACATTCTAGTAAATCTTCTCTGTACTCTCTCTATTTTGTTGACATAATTCGGTGGCCAGAACTGTACACAATACTCCAAATTCGGCCTTACCAATGCCTTCTACAATTTTAACATTACATCCCAACTCCTATACTCAATGCTCTGATTTATAAAGACCAGCATACCAAAAGCTTTCTTCACCACCTTATCCACATGAGATTCCACCTTCAGGGAACTATGCACCATTATCCCTAGATCACTCTGTTCTACTGCATTCTTCATTGCCCTACCATTTACCATGTACGTCCTATTTTGATTAGTCTTACCAAAATATAGCACCTCACGCTTATCACCATTAAACTCCATCTGCCATCTTTCAGCCCACTCTTCTAATTAGCCTAAATCTCTGTCCAAGCTTTGAAAACATACTTCATTATCCACAACGCCACCTACCTTAGTATCATCTGCATACTTACTAATCCAATTTACCACCCCATCATCCAGATTATTAATGTATATGACAAACAACATTGGACCCAGTCCAGATCCTTGAGGCACACCACTAGTCACCAGCCTCCAACCTGACAAACAGTTATCCACCACTACTCTCTGGCATCTCCCATCCAGCCACTGTTGAATCCATTTTACTACTTCAATATTAATACCCAACAATTGAACCTTCCTAACTAACCTTCCGTGCGGAACCTTGTCAAAGGCCTTACTGAAGTCCATACAGACAACATCCACTGCTTCACCCTCGTCAACTTTCCTAGTAACCTCTTCAAAAAATTCAATAAGATTTGTCAAGTATGACCCTCCACACTCAAATCCATGTTGACTGTTCCTAATCAGACCCTGTCTATCCAGATAATTATATATACCTTCTCTAAGAATACTTTCCATTAATTTACCCACCACTGACATCAAACTTACAGGCCTATAATTGCTAGGTTTACTCTTAGAACCCTTTTTAAACAATGGAACAACATGAGCAATACACCAATCCTCCAGCACCATGCCCGTTTCTAATGACATTTGAAATGTTTCTGTCAGAACCCCTGCTATTTCTACACTAACTTCCCTCAAGGTCCTAGGGAATATCCTGTCAGGACCTGGAGATTTATCCACTTTTATATTCCTTAAAAGCGGCAGTACTTCCTCCTCTTTAATCGTCATAGTTTCTATAACTTCCCTACTTGTTTCCCTTTCCCTTACAATTCAATATCCTTCTCCTTAGTGAATACTGAAGAAACAAAATTGTTCAAAATCTCCCAGATCTCTTTTGGCTCCACACTTAGCTGTCCAATCTGATTCTCTAAGGGACCAATTTTATCCTTCACTATCCTTTTGCTATTAATATAACTGAAGAAACCCTTTGGATTTATTTTCACCTTACTTGTCAGAGCAACCTCATATCTTCTTTTAGCTTTTCTAATTTTTTTCTTAAGATTCTTTTTACATTCTTTATATTTCCCGAGCACCTCATTTACTCCATGCTGCCTATATTTATTGTAGATATCTCTCTTTTTCTGAACCAAGTTTCCAATATCCCTTGAAAACCATGGCTCTCTCAAACTTTTAACCTTGCCTTTCAACCTAACAGGAACATAAAGAACCTGTACCCTCAAAATTTATTTCACCTTTAAATGACCTCCATTTCTCTATTACATCCTTCCCATAAAACAAATTGTCCCAATCCACTCCTTCCAAATCCTTTCGCATCTCCTCAAAGTTAGCCTTTTTCCAATCAAAAATCTCAACCCTGGGTCCAGTCTTATTCTTCTCCATAATTATATTGAAACTAATGGTATTGTGATCACTGGACCCGAAGCGCTCCCCAACGCATACCTCCGTCACCTGACCTATCTCATTCCCTAACAGGAGATCCAATACTGCCCCTTCTCTAGTTGGTACCTCTATGTATTGCTGCAAAAAACTATCCTGCACACATTTTGCAAACTCCAAACCATCCAGCCCTTTTACAGTATGGGCTTCCCAGTCTATGTGTGGAAAATTAAAATCTCCCACAATCACAAACCTGTGCTTACTACAAATATCTGCTATCTCCTTACAATTAATATCTCCAATTCTCGCTCCTGATTAGGTGGTCTATAATACACCCCTATAAGTATCACTACACCTTTCCCATTCCTCAATTCCACCCAAATAGCCAGCTCACATGCTACATGTCAAGTCCAGAAGCAGAGAAGGACGCTCGATAGTTGTGGCAGGGCTTGAATGCTATCACCTCTTACAAAGTAAAACCCAGTGAAATATGTGACAAGAAAGTTTTGCTCCCAGGTCAACTCAATGCCTTTTATGTTTGCTTTGAATGACAAAACATGGAGGCACCTTCGCAAACTCCCACAACCCGTGACGACGTTGTGATTTCGGTCTGTGAGGCTGTTGTGAGAGCGCCCTTCAGGAGGGTGAACCCACCGAACAATCTAGCCTAGATGGGGTACCTGACCAAGGACTAAATAACTGTGCTGACCAGCTGGCTGGAGTATTCACTGAGATCTTTATTCGGTAGTCTGAGGGACCCACCTGCTTCAGGCAGGCTTCAATCATCCAAGTGTCCAAGAAGAACTTTGTAACCTGCCTCAACGACTATTATCCAAAAGCACTTACATCCACTGTGATGAAGGGCTTTGTGAGTTTAGTGATGAAACATATCAACTCCTGCCTGAAGAGCCACCAGGATCTGCTCCAGCTTGCCTACTGTCACAATAGATCAAGAGCAGATGCCATTTCCTTGGCTTTTCATTCAGCCCTAGAACATCTGGATAGCAAAGATGCATGCTTACATCAGGATGCTCTTCATTGACTACAATTCTGCAATCAATATTATCATCTCCTCAAAACTAATCAATAAGCTTCAAGACCTTGGCCTCAAAACCTCCTTGTGCAATTGGATCCTTGATTTCTCACTTGTAGAAACCAGTCAGTGCGGATTGGCAACAACATCTCCACAATCTCTATCGGTGCAGGTGCAACACAAGGTTGTGTGTTTAGCCCCCTGCTCAGCATTTATAACTGTGAGGCTAAGTACAGCTCCAATGCCATACTTAAACTTGCTGATGACACCACTGTCATTGGCCGAATCAAAGGTGGAGACAAATCAGCATAAAGGAAATCTGCTTGATTGATGTCACAACAAACTCTCACTCAAAGTCAGCAAAACCTAAAAGTTGATTATTGACTCAGGAGAAGGAAACCGCAGGTCCATGAGCCAGTCCTCATTAGGGGATTGTCAGTAGAGAGAGTCGGCAACTTCAAATTCCTTTGCATTATTGTTCCAGAGGATACGTCCTGAGCCTGGCATCTAAGTGCCATTATAAAGAAAGAAGTTTGCAAAGATTCAGCATGTCATCTAAAACTCTGACAAACTTCTAAATATGTGTGGTGGAGAGTATACTGACTGCTTGCATCATGGTCTGGGATGGAAACAACAATGCATTTGAGTGGAAAAGTTAGTGGATTCAGCCCAGTCCATCATGGGTAAAGCACTGCCCACCAATGAGCACGTGTACAAGCAGCATTGTTGCAGGAAAGCAGCATCCATCATCAAGAATCCCCATCATCTAGGTCACGCTCTCTTGTTGCTGCTGCCATCAGGAAGGAGGTCCAGGAGTCATAGGTCCCACACTACCAGATCCAGGAACAGTTATTACTCCTCAACCATCAGGATCTTAAACTAAAGGGAATAACTTTACTCAGCTTCACTCACCCGACACTGAACTGTTCCCGCAAACAATGGACTCACTTTCAATGACTTCTCATCTCATGTTCTCAATGATTTATTTGTGATTATTATTGTGTTTGTTCATTTATTTCTTTTTGTATTTTCACAGTTGGTAGTTTTTGGCATATTGGTTATTTGATTTACTTATTTATTGTTATTATTATATTTATTTTATTTTTTTTCTTCTTCTTTTTCTATATTTTGCATTGAACTGCTAAGTCAACAAGTTTCACGGCACATGCCAGTGATGATAAACATGATTCTGATTGTCTGCCTTGTGTGCGGTCTTTCATTGATTCTATTATATTTTTTAGTGTATACTGTGAATGCCCACAAGAAAATGGATCTCAGGGTCGTATATGGTGACATGTATGTACTTTGATAATAAAATTACTTTGAACTTTGCCTTCCTAGCTACCTGCTGTAACTGCCAGGTAACATTTTGTGATTCGTTCTTTAGAGCCCTGTATTTCACTCATCCATGATATTTCCCCATTCAGGTAACTATCTGTCTTTAAATTCCTCTTATTAAATGCATGACCTCAAATTCCCAGTTGGCAGGTTTTGCCCCAGTCATCTTGCATATTTCCAGTCAAGTAGTGATTTTACTTTCATTGCAACATCTCTTCGCACCTATTTTTCAGTCATTGGTAAACAATCAATGCCTCACCGTCTGCCCCCTTCTCCAGGTCATTGCAATAAATCATGAGGACGAAGGACTGATCCATGGGGAGCTCCATTAGCATCCTTCCAGACAGAAAAAAGACCATTTATTCCAACCAACATTCCCTCTAATGTTTACAGCTGCATCGCACTGAGCAGGATACTTCTACACAGTCTGAAACTTGCGCAGATCTTTTTTTTGTATTAAGCAGACTATAAATATTTAGAATGAAAATTGAAAAATCACATACCTTTGATTTTATTTATTAATTAAAGGGTGTAATGACACCCAGTACTACAAATAAAATCCTTCAAGTTTCATAAACTTTTCATGTCTGCTTTATTAGTAATCTATTGCCTTTAAACACTATCCAAATTAAGTTCACATCCAGATGAAAGATACATCTTAATCCGCATTGGATCATCCAACTGTTCCACTTCTAGTCTGTTTCTGGATTCACATTTAATTGAATTCATCAGATTGAATCCACATTCGCAGTCAGCATTAGAAGCTTGAAATGTTCCAACGATGTCAACAAGAATTGGCAGTTCTTCAAATTCTTAATTTCTAAGCACGTAGTTCAATGTATCAGTGAACATCTTAATTGAACCAGTCTTAACTTTCTAAGAAACAACAAATTTTAAATTATAGTATTGCTACAATGTTTTTGAGGCAACACTTTTGTCATGGTTTGTAATAGTAACGGAGTATATTTTTGTCAGTCGTACAACATCCGTTTTTCCAAATTCAAAGTGGTTCTATTTGTAATAGCAACAGGGTCAAAAGCCTCAAACCATGCTGACACAGTTCTCCAAGCACCATTATCTGTGCACCAGGCTTTAATATGGCTCCCTGTCAGGAGTACTGTGGAAATCCAATCAACAGGTTCTCCAGATCCAAGTTGGATTGGGTTTAAACTTTCCAACCTGTTACTCTCCTTTAATAGAATAATATCCCCTAGTTTAAATATCAGATATTTGGATGATGACGATGAAGCATTTTTTTATTAATTGCGGAGAACTATTAATTGCAATAACACTTCAGTCTGTGTGACACACTTTACCGGCAGCTACCTAATATTTAAATGGTGACTGTATATATAATCCAAATAATGATATCATTCAATTATTATTTGACAAGATGTACCTCAATGTACCCTGATACATGTAGGGCTTATTAGTCAATCGTTGGTGAAGGACCAATCACATCTCAAAATTATTTGGGGCTGAGTTTTGTATCCACTTAAAATCTTTGAGATTTATGAAGGATTTATATTGTGGTGCTTAACATGTATGTGAAATGAAATACAAAAAAATATCTGCACGTCTTATATCACAGTAATGTTTTCAAAGCGGCAAGCAATTAACCACTGTATTAACGACCGTGAATCAAAAATCGAAAACACACAAACTTTAAGTGGGTGAGAAGCCCAAATCACTGGTATGGAGCCAGGAGTGGAATGTGAAAGTCCAGTGGCCCACTTTTGGTAACAGATCAACCTTGATCTAACGGAATGGTGGAGAAGTCTCGATTGGCAAAATGGCCTTCTCCTGCTCCTATTTTTTTACGTTCTTCAGAAGAATGGGGTGCAGTTTTCAGAATCAGGTTTATTATCACTGACATATGACATAAAATTTGTTGTTTTGCAGCAACAGTACGGTGCAAGACCAAAAAAAATCACTCTTTTACTCAATAATTAGTGCCAAAAAAAGGAACAAGGTGGTGTTTGTGGACCACTCAGTATTCTGATGGTATAGCAGCTCCTGTCTGATCTCCCTGATGGTAGCAATGAGAAGAGGGCACGTCCTAGCTGATGAGGGTCCGTAATGATGGATGCCAACTTCTTAATGCACCGATGTCTTTGATGGTGGATAGGGTTGTGCTTGTGAAGGAGCTGTCTGAGACTGGGAGATTCAACTGTCACAAACCCTGGAAGAGGTCTTGCCAAAAGGCTGGTTATTTTGAGGATTGGGATATTGTTTTGAAAAGCAATGGCAATGAAGCTGACTATTGAACCTTAATCTAACCAGGTCATCCTTATGGGTATTTTCAAAAGTGATTTTCAGACTGGACTAGTCTCTGGTCTCTAGAATTCCTCAGCCCACACTGATAACTCCTACCCCTGTCTCCAACCCTCCTCCTCCTCTCCTTGGACACTGCATTTTGGTTCTGTGCTGGCTCTGAACCTTTTCATCTCTAGCTGTCGATGAATCAGCTGGAATTCAGCACTCCTCTCCGTTCTTCAACTTTACCCCCTCTGAATGCACTGCCCTGTATTCTCTCTGCACCAACCCCAACCTCACTATCAAACCCACAGACAAACGGGGTGCAGTGGACTGATCTTTACCTTGCAGACGCCAGGTGGCATCTCTTAGACAACTCCTCTTACCCTTTGTAAAGGACTCCAGTCAAGATCATCAGAGTATTCTCTCCCCAACACATCACCAATCTCATCATCTCTGGAGATCTCCCATCCACAGCCACCACCCTCATAGTTCCCTTACCACACACTGCTTGTTTCTAGCTCTTCCCCAAGATCCACAAACCTGACTATCCAGGTCAGCCCATTGTTTCTGCCTGCTCCTGCCCCATGGAACTTGTGTCTACATACCTTGACTCCCTTCTATCCTTCTTGGATCAGACCCATTCCACCTACCTCCACAGCACCTCTATGCTCTTGATCTCTTCAACAACTTTCAATTCCCTGGCCCTAACAACCTCATTTTCACCATGGGTGTACAGTCCCTATACATTTCTATATCCCATCAAGAAGGCCTTACAGCTGTCCACTTCTTTCTTGACAACAGACCCGACCAGGTCTTCCACCACTCCTCTCCTCTGTCTGGTGAAATTGAACCTCACCCTCAACAATTTCTCTTTCAGCTCCTTCCACTTTTTCCAAACTCAAGATGTAGCCATGGGCACATGCATAGCCCCTAGCTATGTCTGCCTTTTGGTTGGCTACATAGAACAGTCCATGTTCGAAGACTTCCCTGGCAACTCTTTCTGCACTAGACTGACAACTGAATTGGTGCTGCTCCAGGCATCCATTGCTGAGCTCGTCAATTTCATCAACTTTGCCTCCAACTTCCGCCCTGTCCTTAAATTCACTTGGAACATTTTCCTGACACCTTCCTCCCCTGTCTCGATCTCTCTGTCTTCATCAATGGAGACACACTGTCTACTGTAATCTTTTATAAGCCCACCAATTCCCATGGCTATCTTGACTATACCTCTTCCCACCTTCTACTTCTACTGTCAAAATGCCATTACCTTTTCTCAGTTTCTTTGTCTCTGTTGCATCTGTTACCAGGATGAGGCTTTCTTTTCCAGGACCTCAGAGATGTTCTCCTTCTTCAAAGAACAGGGCTCCCTTCCTGCACCATTGATGCTGCCCTCACCTGCATCTCTCTATTTCCCGGACTTCTATCCTCTCCCCATTTTCTAGGCACCTTAACAGGATAGAGTTCCTGTTGTCCTCACTTACCGCCCCATGAGTTCTGCATCCAGCACATCATTTGCTGCAACTTCCAACATCTTCAATGGGATCCTACCACCAAACATTTACCTCCCCTCCCCCCACTCTTCACTTTCCGCAGTGATTCCTTTGTCCGTTCATTCCTCCTCACTAATCTCCCTCCTGGCACTTACCCCTGCAAGTGGCAGACATGCTACACATGCCCATTCACATCCTCTCTCACCTTCATTCAGGGCCCCAAACAGTCGTTCCAGGTGAGATACATTGACGAGACCCAACATAGATTATGGGCCTGCTTTGTCGGGCACCTCAGCTCCATCCACAAAATGTGGAATTTCTCAGTGGCCAAACATTTCAATTCCTTTTCCCACTTCCATCTATGGCCTCCTCTTGTGCCATGACAAGGCCACTTTTAGGTTGGAGGAGCAACACCTCCTATTCCCTTTGGATAGCCTCCAACCTGATGGCATAAACATCAATTCCTCCAAACTGAACAATTTTATACCCTCCCCATTCCCTCTTCATTATTTCCCTTTTTTTACCTATCACCTCACCCTGATGCCTCCCTCCTTTTCTTTCTCCCATGATCCCCTCTCTTCTCCTATAAGATTCCTTCTTCTCCAGCATTTTGTCTTTTCCACTTAGAATCTTCCAGCTTCTTACTTCCTCACCCCTGCCCTACACACCTAGCTTCACCTATCATCCTTTAGCTTGTTCTCCTTCTCCTCCCCCACCTTCTTATTCTGGCATCTTCCCCCTTCTTTTCCACTCCTGATGAAGAGTCTCGGACCAAAACATCGATTCATTTCTATTGATGCCACCTGACCTGCTGAGTTCCTCCAGCATTTTGTGTGTGATAGTCAGAGCCATAGACCACTACAACACAGACACAGGCCTTTTGGCCCATCTAGTCTGTGCCAAACCATTAATTTGCATCGTCCTATCAACCTGCACCCGGACCATAGCCCTGCATATCCCTTCCATTCATGCACCTATCCAAATTTCTCTTCAATATTGAAATCAAACCTGCATCCATCACTTTCACTGGCAGCTCGTTCCACACTCTCACCACCCTCTGAGTGAAGAAGTTCCACCTCATGTTCCCCTCAAACATTTCACCTTTCATCCTTAACCCATGACCCATGACCCACTGCCTTACCTTCATTAACTTTCCTAGTAACGTCCTTGAAAAACTCTATAAGATTGATTAGATACAACATACCACACACAAAGCCATGCTGACTACACCTAATCCATTCCTGTCTGTCCAAATACTTATAAATCCAGTCCCGTAGAATACCTTCCAATACCTTTTCCAGGCAACAGGATCAGTTGCAACATGAAAAGTGGACAAAATTGAAAAGGGTGAATACAGGACTGAAGGTGTTATATTTGAATGCACGCAGTATTCAGAATGAGGTAGATAAATTTGTAGCACAGTTCCAGATTGGCATGTATGATGCTGCTGGCATCACTGAATCATGGCTGAAAGAAGATTTTAGCTGGAAGCTTTATGTCCAAGGGTACACATTGTGTAGCAAGGACAAGCAAGAAGGCTTGTTGTGGGAAAAATGAAATCAAATCATTAGGAAGAGGTGACAGAGGGTCAGAAGGTGTTGATCATTGTGGATGGAGCTAAGGAACTGCAAGGGTAAAAAGGCCCTGGTGGGAGTTATGAACAGATCCCCAAACAGTAGTGAAGATGTGATCTAGAAATTACAATGGAAAATAGAAAATGCCCAAAAGGGCAATGTTACAATAGTCATGGGGGATTTCAATAGAAATTGAACATTGGAAAAAGCAGGTTAGTGCTGGATTCCAAGAGGGGGAATTTCTAGAATGCCTACAAGATGACTTCTTAGAGCAACTTGTGTTGAGCCCACAAGGGGATCAACTATTCTGGTTTGAGTGTTGTGCAATGAACCAGAATTGATTAGAGAGCTTAAGGTAAAGGAACTCTCAGGGAAAGTGATTATAAGATCAAATTCACCTTGAAATTTGAGAAGGAGAAGCTAAGGTTAGATGTTAAATGTTAGATTTATAAGGAGAAAGTTTCAAAAGTTGAGGCAAGTATTGGGTAGGTCATGGCAGCTGAGATCGGCCCCGTGGTTTGTTCATCCTGCAGCATGTGGGAAATCAGGGATACTTCCAGTGTCCCTGATGACTATGTGTGCAGGAAGTGTGTCCAACTGCAGCTTCTGGCAGACCGCATTGCGTGTCTGGAGCTGCGATTGGATTCATACTGGAGCATCCGTGATGCTGAGAAAGTCGTGAATAGCATGTTCAGTGAGTTGGCCACACCGCAGGTAAAGGCTACACAGGCAGAAAGGGAAGGGGTGGCCACTAGACAGCGTAGCAGTAGGCAGGTAGTGCAGGAGTCCCCTGGGGTAATCTCCCTCCTAAACAGATATACTGTTTTGGATACTGTTGGGGGAGATGTCTCATCAGGGGAAGGCAGCAGCAGCCGAGTTCATTGCACCATGGGTGGCTCTGCGGCACAGGAGGGAAGGAAAAGGAGTGGGAGAGCTATAGTGATAGGGAATTCGATTGTAAGGGGAATAGATAGGCGTTTCTGTGGCCGCAAACAAGACTCCAGGATGGTATGTTGCCTCCCTGGTGCAAGGGTCAACGATGTCTCTGAGCGGCTGCAGGACATTCTGGAATGGGAGGGTGAACAGCCAGTGGTCGTGGTGCACATAGGTACCAACGATATAGGTGAAAAACGGGATGAGGTCCTACAAGGTGAATTTAGGGAGTTAGGAGATAAACTAAAATTAGGACCACAAAGGTAATAATCTTTGGATTACTACCAGTGCCACAGTGTCAGAGTAGAAATAGGAGGATATTTCAGAAGAATACGTGGCTTGAAAAATGGTGCAAGGGGGAGGGATTCAAATTTCTGGGGCATTGGAACCAGTTCCGGGGGAGGTGGGACCGGTATAAACAGGACGGTCTGCACCTGGGCTGGACTGGAACCAATGTCCTAGGGGGAGCGTTTGCTACTGCTGTTCAGGAGGCTTTAAACTAATGTGGCAGGGGGATGGGAACAAGTGCAGAGAGACAGAGGGGTGTAAAATGAGGGTAGAAGCAAAAAGTAGTAAGGTGAAAAGTAAAAGTGGCAGGCAGGCAAATCCAGGGCAAAAAGCAAAAAGGGCCACTTTTCAACATAATTGTATAAGGGCTAAGAGTGTTGTAAAAACAAGCCTGAAGGCTTTGTGTGTCAATGCGAGGAGCATTCGTAACAAGGTGGATGAATTGAATGTGATGAATATGATATAGTTGGGATCACAGAGACATGGCTCCAGGGTGACCAAGGATGGGAGCTCAACATCCAGGGATATTCAATATTCAGGAGGGATAGACAGGAAAGAAAAGGAGGTGGGGTAGCATTGCTGGTTAGAGAGGAGATTAATGCAATAGAAAGGAAGGACATTAGCCTGGAGGATGTGGAATCGATATGGATAGAGCTGCATAACACTAAGGGGCAGAAAACGCTGGTGGGAGTTGTGTACAGGCCACCTAACAGTAGTAGTGAGGTTGGGGATGGCATTAAACAGGAAATTAGAAATGCGTGCAATAAAGGAACAGTAGTTATAATGGGTGACTTCAATCTACATATAGATTGGGTGAACCAAATTGGTAAGGGTGCTGAGGAAGAGGATTTCTTGGAATGTGTGCGGGATGGTTTTCTGAACCAACATGTCGAGGAACCAACTAGAGAGCAGGCCATTCTAGATTGGGTATTGAGCAATGAGGAAGGGTTAGTTAGCAATCTTGTCGTGCGAGGCCCCTTGGGTAAGAGTGACCATAATATGGTGGAATTCTTCACTAAGATGGAGAGTGACATAGTTAATTCAGAAACAAAGGTTCTGAACTTAAAGAAGGGTAACTTTGAAGGTATGAGTCGTGAATTAGCTAAGATAGACTGGCAAATGATACTTAAAGGGTTGACGGTGGATATGCAATGGCAAGCATTTAAAGATCGCATGGATGAACTACAACAATTGTTCATCCCAGTTTGGCAAAAGAATAAACCAGGGAAGGTAGTGCACCCATGGCTGACAAGGGAAATTAGGGATAGTACCAAGTCCAAAGAAGAAACATATAAATTAGCAAAAAAAAGCAGCACATCTGAGGACTGGGAGAAATTCAGAGACCAGCAGAGGAGGACAAAGGGCTTAATTAGGAAAGGGAAAAAAGATTGAGAGAAAGCTGGCAGGGAACATAAAAACTGACTGTAAAAGCTTTTATAGATACGTGAAAAGAAAAAGATTGGTCAAGACAAATGTAGGTCCCTTACAGTCAGAAACAGGTGAATTGATCATAGGGAACAAGAACATGGCAGACCAATTGAATAACTATTTTGGTTCTGTCTTCACTAAGGAGGACATAATCTTCCGGAAACAGTAGGGGACTGAGAGTCTAGTGAGATGGAGGAACTGAGGGAAATACATGTTAGTAGGGAAGTGGTGTTAGGTAAATTGAAGGGATTAAAGGCAGATAAATCCCCAGGGCCAGATGATCTGCATCCCAGAGTGCTTAAGGAAGTAGCCCAAGAAATAATGGATGCATTAGTCATAATTTTTCTAAACTCCTTAGATTCTGGATTAGTTCCTGAGGATTGGAGGGTGGCTAATGTAACCCCACTTTTTAAAAAAGGAGGGAGAGAGAAACCAGGGAATTATAGACCAGTTAGTCTGATGTCAGTGGTGGGGAAAATGCTAGAGTCGGTTATCAAAGATGTGATAACAGCACATTTGTAAAGAGGTGAAATCATCGGACAAAGTCAGCATGGATTTGTGAAAGGAAAATCATGTCTGACGAATCTTATAGAATTTTTTGAAGATGTAACTAGTAGAGTGGATAGGGGAGAGCCAGTGGATGTGGTATATTTAGATTTTCAAAAGGCTTTTGACAAGGTCCCACACAGGAGATTAGTGTGCAAACTTAAAGCACACGGTATTGGGGGTATGGTACTGATGTGGTTAGAGAATTGGTTGGCAGACAGGAAGCAAAGAGTGGGAGTAAATGGGACCTTTTCAGAATGGCAGGCAGTAACTAGTGGGGTACCGCAAGGCTCAGTGCTGGGACCCCAGTTGTTTACAATATATATTAATGATTTAGACGAGGGAATTAAATGCAGCATCTCCAAGTTTGCAGATGACATGAAGCTGGGTGGCAGTGTTAGCTGTGAGGAGGATATTAAGAGGATGCAGGGTGACTTGGATAGGTTAGGTGAGTGGGCAAATTCATGGCAGTTGCAATTTAATGTGGATAACTGTGAGGTTATCCACTTTGGTTGCAAGAACAGGAAAACAGATTATTATCTGAACGGTGGCCGATTAGGAAAAGGGGAGATGCAACGAGACCTGGGTGACATTGTACACCAGTCATTGAAGGTGGGCATGCAGGTACAGCAGGCGGTGAAAAAGGCAAATGGTATGTTGGCATTCATAGCAAAAGGATTAGAGTACAGGAGCAGGGAGGTTCTACTGCAGTTGTACAAGGCCTTGGTGAGACCGCACCTAGAGTATTGTGTGCAGTTTTGGTCCCCTAATCTGAGGAAAGACATTCTTGCCACAGAGGGAGTACAGAGAAGGTTCACCAGATTGATTCCTGGGATGGCAGAACTTTCATATGAAGAAAGACTGGATCAACTAGGCTTATACTCAGTGGAATTTAGAAGATTGAGGGGGGATCTTATTGAAACGTATAAAATTCTAAAGGGATTGGAGAGGCTAGATGCAGGAAGATTGTTTCCGATGTTGGGGAAGTCCAGAACGAGGGGTCACAGTTTAAGGATAAAGGGGAAGCCTTTTAGGACCGAGATGAGGAAAAACTTCTTCACACAGAGAGTGTTGAATCTGTGGAATTCTCTGCCACAGGAAACAGTTGAGGCCGGTTCATTGGCTATATTTAAGAGGAAGTTAGATATGGCCCTTGTGGCTAAAGGGATCGGGGGTATGGAGAGAAAGCAGGTACAGGGTTCTGAGTTGGATGATCAGCCATGATCATACTGAATGGCGGTGCAGGCTCGAAGGGCCGAATGGCCTACTCCTGCACCTATTTTCTATGTTTCTATGTATCAGTATTATAGTGGAGTAAAGGGAATTACAGAGGCATGAGAAAGAGGTTGGCCAAAATTGACTGGGAAAGGACACTGGCAGGGATGATGGCAGAGCAGCAATGACTGGAATTTCTGGAAGCAATTCAGAAAGCACAGGAAGTACACATCCCAAAGAGGAAGAAGTATTCTAAAGGCAAGTTGACACAACTGGGGCTAATAAGAGAAGTCACAGCAAACATTAAAGGCCAAGTTGAGTGCATATAATAAAGCAAAAATTAGTGGGAATTTAGAGGATTGGGAAGCTTTTAAAACTAACAGAAGGCAACCAAGAAGTCATTAAAAAGGTAAAGGTGGAGTACAAAAGTAAGCTAGCCAACATAATTAAAGAGGATACCGAAAGTTTCTTCAACTATATAAAGTGCAAAAGACAAGCGAGAGTGGATATCAGACTGCTGAAAAACCTTGCTGGAGAGGTAGTAACAGGAAATAGATCTGAACAAGTATTTTGCATAATTCTTCACTGTGGAAGACACTAGAAGTATGGTGGAAGTTCCAAAGTGCCAAGAGTCATGAAGTGTGTCAAGTTATTGTTACTTGAGAGAAGGTTCTTGGGAACCTGAAATGTCTGAAGGTAGATAGGTCACCTGGACCAGATGGTGTAAACACCAGGGTTCTGAAAGAGGTCACTGAAGAGATTGTGGAGTCAATAGTAGTGATCTTACAAGAATCACTGGAAAATTGCAAATGTCATTCCACTCTTCAAGAAGGGAGAAAGGCAGAACAAAGGAAATTATAGGCTAATTAGTCTGACCTCAGTGGTTGGGAAGATGCTGGAGTCAATTGCTAAAGTTGTGGATTCGGGTTACTTGGAGGTACCTGATAAAATAGGTCGAAGACTGCATGGTTTCCTTTGGGGAAAATCTTGTCTGGCAAATCTGTTGGAATTCTTTGAAGAAATAACAAGCAGGATAGACAAAGGAGAATTGCTGATGTTGTGTATTTGGATTTTCAGAAGGCCTTTGAGAAGGTGCCACACTTGAGGTTGCATAACAATCTATGAGCCCATGGTATTACAGGAAAGATTCTAGCATGGATAAAGCAGTGGATGATTGACAGGAGGTAAAGAGTGAGAATGAAGGGAGCACTTACTGGTTGGCTGCCGGTGACTGGTGATATTCCACAGGGGTCCGATTCTTTTTACGTTATATGTTAATACTTTGGATGATGGAATGCCCTTTCTGATTCAGATTCTGATTCTGAAAGTTGATGGCTTTCCTGCAGACGATACCAAGATAGGTGGAGGGTCAGGCAGTTTTGAGGAAGTAGAGAGTCTACAGAAGGACTTAAACAGATTAGGAGAATGGGCAAAAAGGTAGCAGTGTCGGGGAAGTGTATGGTCATGAACTTTGGTAGAAGAAATGACAGGGCTGACTATTTTCTAAATGGAGAGAAAATACAAAAAACTGTGGTGTAAAGGGACTTGGGAGTCCTTGTGCAGGATTTCCCAAAGATTAACTTGCAGGTTGAGTCTGTGGTGAGGAAGGCAAATACGATGTTTTCATTCATTTCAAGAGGACTAGAATATAAAAGCAAGGATGTAATTTTGAGACTTTATACAGCACTGGTGAGGCCCCAGTTGGGGTATTGTTAGCAGCTTTGGACCCCTTATCTTAGAAAGAATGTGCTGAAACTGGCGATGGTTCAAAGGAGATTCACGGAAATGATTCCAGGTTTGAACAGCTTGTCATTCGAAGAGTGTTTGATGGCTCTGGGCCTGTATTCACTGGAATTTAGAAGAATGAGGGGTGACCTAATTGAAACCTATCAAATGGTGAAAGGCCTTGATAGAGTGGATGTAGAAAGGATGTTTCCTATGATGGGAAACAGAGTTCACAGCCTCAGAACAGAGGGACATCCTTTTAGAACAGAGATGAGGAGGAATATCTTTAGCCAGAGGGTGGTGAATCTGTGGAATTTGTTGCCACAGGCAGCTGTGGAGGCCAAGTCTGTATGTATATTTAAGGCAGAGGTTGATAGATTCGTGATTGGTCGAGTTTGACGGGATACAGGAGAAGGCAGGAGATTGGAGCTGAGAGGAAAAATGGATCATCATGGCTGATCGATGGGCTAAATGGCCTAATTCTGCTGCTATCTCTTATGGTGTTATGGTCTTATCTTGTTCTCATCCACAGAACATCTTTCTGTCCCCATAACCAATGAATCTCTTATCACTACAGCAAACCTCTTCTATCCCCCTCGCCTTCCCTTCTGAGTCACAGAGCCAGACTCAGTGCCAGAGACCTGACTGTCGTGGCTTTCCTCTGTAAGGTCATTCCCCCGCCCCACAGTATCCAAAGTGGCATACCTGTTTTGGGGGGGATTAGCTCAGGGGTACTCTGCACAGGCTGCCTATCCCCTTTCCCCCTCCTGAGGGTCACCCAGTTACCCGCGTCTTGCACCTTGGGTGTAACAACCTCCCTGTATGTCCCGTCTATCAATCCCTATGCTTTCCAAATGATCTGCAGTTCATCCAGTTCCAGTTCCAACTCCGTAACATAGCCTGTTGGGAGCTGCAACTGGATGACCTTCTTGAGGTGTCATTGCCAGGGACCCTGAAGGTCTTCCTGCCTTCCCACATCAATATTCTTGGGAACTGTGAAGCACAATAAGTGTGTGTTAGTCTCTAGCAACGCGACTTAAAATACTCTCTTATTTGCATTAAAATACAAATGCTGATGTTGAGAATAACATCAGCAAGTTTGCTGATGATACTAAGCTGGGCGGCAGTGTAACATGTGATGAGGATGTTAGGAGAATTCAGAGTGACTTGGACAGGCTGGGTGAGTGGGCAGATACTTGGCAGATGACGTTTAATGTGAATAAGTGTGAGGTTATCCACTTTGGGAGTAAAAACAGGAAGGCAGATTATTATCTGAACGGTGTAGAGTTAGGTAAGGGAGAAATACAAAGAGATCTCGGAGTCCTTGTTCATCAGTCACTGAAGGTGAATGAGCAAGTGCAGCAGGCAGTGAAGAAGGCTAATGGAATGTTGGCCTTTATTACAAAGGGAATTGAGTACAAGAGCAAGGAAATCCTCTTGCATTTGTACAGAGCCCTGGTGAGACCACACCTGGAGTATTGTGTACAGTTTTGGTCTCCAGGGTTAAGGAAGGACATCCTGGCTGTAGAGGAAGTGCAGCGTAGATTCACGAGGTTAATTCCTGGGATGTCTGGACTGTCTTACGCAGAGAGGTTAGAGAGACTGGGCTTGTACACGCTGGAATTAAGGAGATTGAGAGGGGATCTGATTGAAACATATAAGATTATTAAGGGATTGGACAAGATAGAGGCAGGAAATATGTTCCAGATGCTGGGAGAGTCCAGTACCAGAGGGCATGGTTTGAGAATAAGGGGTAGGTCATTTAGGACAGAGTTAAGGAAAAACTTCTTCTCCCAGAGAATTGTGGGGGTCTGGAATGCACTGCCTCAGAAGGTAGTGGAGGCCAATTCTCTGGATGCTTTCAAGAAGGAGCTAGATAGGTATCTTATGGATAGGGGAATCAAGGGATATGGGGACAAGGCAGGAACCGGGTATTGATAGTAGGTGATCAGCCATGATCTCAAAATGGCGGTGCAAGCTTGAAGGGCCAAATGGTCTACTTCTGCACCTATTGTCTATTGTCTATTGTCTATTGTCTATTGTCTAATACACTTTCACCCAGATTACTGCACTTAACTTTATTAAGGATTACTTTAAGCTATTAAAATACAACTTTTATTTTTAACTTAAGTTACATTTTAATAAGTGGTTGAAAACATTTCAAGTATATTGCCTGTCAAAATTGCCCATTTTACCAAGTACAGAAACTCTAAATCTAGATAACTGAGTATTAATTTACAAGCTGTCTTTGCTACTAATCCAACTTTACAGTCTGTGACCAGATCTTAACTCAGAGAATCATAGAGAATGGAAGTGGGCTATTCGGCCTATTGTATTTATGGCAGCATTCAACTACCTTTTCCACTTATCGTATTTGTTTAATTTGTACCATATTTGCATTAATTCTCCATTGGATTCTACCACTAACTTCCAGACCAAGTGTAATATAGCTTCATTGAGAGATAAAGCATAGAAACGCGTCTTTTGGCCCGCTAAGTCCATGCCAGTCTTCAACTACCCATTTATACTAATCCAGTGGCCAATTACTCTGCCAATCTGCATGATTGTGAGAGGAACAGGAATACCATACAGAACATATAGAACCATAGAACATTACAGCACTGAAACAGGCCTTTTGGCCCTTCTTGCCTGTGCTGAACCATTTTTCTGCCTAGTCCCACTGACCTGCACCTGGGCCAAATCCCTCCAAACCCCTCTCATCCATATACTTGTCCAAGTTTTTCTTAAATGTCAAAAGTGAACCCGCATTCACCGCTTCATCTGGCAGCTCATTCCACACTCCCACCACCCTCTGCATGAAGAAGCCCCCCCCCCCCCATGTTCCCTTTAAACTTTTCCCCCTTCACCCTTAACCCATGACCTCTGGTTTTTTTCTCCCCTAGCCTCAGTGGAAAAAGCCTGCTTGCATTCACTCTATCTATACCCATCATAATTTTATACACCTCTATCAAATCACTCATTTTCCTACGCTCTAGGGAATAAAGTCCTAACCTATTCAACCTTTCTCTGTAACTCAGTTTCTCAAGTCCCAGCAATATCCTTGTAAATCTTCTCTGCACTCTTTCAATCTTATTAATATCTTTCCTGTAATTAGGTGACCAAAACTGCACACAATACTCCAAATTCGGTCTCACCAGTGTCTTATACAACCTCACCATAACATTCCAACTCTTATACTCAATATTTTGATTTATAAAGACCAATGTACCAAAAGCTCTCTTTACGACCCTATCTACTTGTGACGCCACTTTTAGGGAATTATGTATCTATACTCCCAAATCCCTCTGTCCTACTGCACTCCTTAGTGTCCTACCATTTACCTTGTATGTTCTACCTTGGTTTGACCTTCCGAACTGCAATACCTCACACTTGTCCGCATTAAACTCCATCTGCCATTTTTCAACCCATTCCTCCAACTGGTCCAAATCCCTCTACAAGCTTTGAAAACCTTCCTCACTGTCCACTACACCTCCAATCGTTGTATCATCAGCAAATTTGCTGATCCAATTTGCCACATTATCATCCAGATCATTGATATAGATGACAAATAACAATGGACCCAGCACTGATCCCTGTGGCACACCACTAGTCACAGTCCTCCACTCAGAGTAGCAATCCTCCACTACCACTCTTTGGCTTCTTCCATTAGCAAATGTCGAATCCAATTTACTACCTCACCATGTATACCTAGCGACTGAATCTTCCTAACTAACCTCCCATGTGGGACCTTGTCAAAGGCCTTACTGAAGTCCATGTATACAATATCCACTGCCTTCCCTTCACCCACTTTCCTGGTAGGTTCCTCGAAAAACTCTAATAGATTGGTTAAACATGACCTACCACGCACAAAGCCGTACTGACTTTTTCTAACAAGTCCCTGTCTATCCAAATACTTGTAGATCCTATCTCTTAGTATTCCTTCCAATAATTTACCTACTACCAATGTCAAACTTACCGGCCTATAATTTCCCAGCTTACTTTTTGAGCCTTTTTTAAACAACGGAACTACATGAGCTATCCTACACGGCACCTGACCCATGGATATCGACATTTTAAATATTTCTGCCAGGGCCCCTGCAATTTCAACACTAGTCTCCTTCAAAGTCCGAGGGAATACCCTGTCAGGTCCTGGGGATTTATCTACTCTGATTTGCCTCAAGACAGCAAGCACCTCCTCCTCTTTAATCTGTATAATTTCCATGACCTCCCTACTTGTTTGCCTTGTTTCCATAGACTCCATTCCAGTTTCCTTAGTAAGAATAGATGCAAAAAACCATTTAATATCTCTCCCATTTCTTTTGGTTCCATACATAGCCGACCACTCTGATCTTCAAGAGGATCAATTTTATCTTTTACTATCCTTTTGCTCTTTACATACCTGTAGAAGCTCTTAGGATTATCCTTCACCTGACTGCCAAAGCAAGCTCATGTCTTCTTTTAGCCCTCCTGATTTCTTTCTTAAGTATTTTCTTACTCTTTTTATACTCCTCAAGCATCTTATTTCCTCCCTGTTGCCTATACATGTTATACATCTCTCTCTTCTTCTTTATCAGAGTTCCAATATCCCTCAAAAACCAAGGTTCCTTATTCTTATTCATTTTGCATGTAACCCTGACAGGAACATACAAACTCTACACTCTCAAAATTACTCCTTTGAAGGCCTCCCACTTACCAATCACACCCTTGCCAGAGAACAACCTGTCCCAATCTACGCTTTTTAGATCCTTTCTCATTTCTTCAAATTTGGCTTTTTTCCAGTTTAGAACTTCAACCCGAAGACCAGATCTATCTTTATCCATGATCAAGTTGAAACTAATGATGTTATGATCACTGGAACCAAAGTGTTCCCCTACACACACTTCCGTCACCTGCCCTAACTCATTTCCTAATAGGAGATCTAATATTGCATCCTCCCTAGTTGGTACGTCTATATATTGATTTAGAAAACTTTCCTGAACACATTTTACAAACTCTAACCCATCTAGACCTTCAACGGTATGGGAGTCCCAATCAATGTGTAGAAAATTAAAATTCCCTACAATAACAACTTTCTGTCTCCTGCAGTTGTCTGTTATCTCTCTGCAGATTTGCTCCTCCAGTTCTCGCTGACTATTGGGTGGTCTATAATACAACCCTATTAATGTGGTCATAACCTTCCTGCTTCTCAGCTCCACCCATATGGCCTCAGTGGACAAGCCCTCTAATCTGTCCTGCCGAAGCACTGCTATAATATTTTCCCTGACTAGCAAAGCCACCCCCCACCCTTCATCCCTCTGCCTCTATCACGTCTGAAACATTGGAACCCTGGACCATTGAGCTGCCAGTCCTGTCCCTCCTGTCGCCAAGTTTCAGTAATGGCTATGATGTCATAATTCCATGTGTCAATCCAGGCCCTCAGCTCATCTGCCTTTCCCACAATACTCCTCACATTGAAATATACACACCTCAGAGGATTGTTACCACCACACACAACCTTACTATTTGTGACTTTGCATGAACTACTAACATCATTTATTTTTACCCCCGTTCCATTATCTACTCTGGCACTCTGGTTCCCATCCCCCACAAATCTACAAACGGTAGTTTAAACCCTCCCCAATAACACTAGCAAACCTCCCTGCAAGTATATTGGTCTCCTTGTAGTTCAGGATGTCCCCGTCTCTCTTGTACAGGTCCCACCTGCCTCAGAAGAGGTCCCAATGATTTAGAAATCTGAAACCTTACCCCCTACACCAGTTTCTCAGCCACGTGTTCATCTGCCAGAGCATCCAACTCTTACCCTCACTGGCATGTGGCACAGACAGCAATCCGGAGATTACTACCCTCAAGGTCCTGTTTTTCAACTTCCTACCAAGCTCTCTGTATTCACTCTTCAGGACCTCCTGACTCTTTCTACCTCTGTCATTGGTACCAATGTGTACCACGACATCTGGCTGATCAACCTCCCACCTCAGAATGCTGTGCACACGATCAGAGACATCCCTGATCCTGGCACCCGGGAGGCAACAAACCATCTGGGAGTCTCTGTCACGACCACAGAATCTCCCCTGACTGTACCCAGAGTCTGTACCCCGACTATGGAGTCCCCTATCACTACCGCTCTTTTCTTCTTCCTCCCTCCCTTCTGCACTGCAGAACCAGACTCAGTGTCAGAGATCCGGCTGCCGCTGTTTGTCCCAAGTAAGCCATTCCCCCCAACAGTATTCAAATCGGTATACCTGTTTTGGAGGGGAATGGCCACAGGGCATCCTGCACTACCTGCCCTTTCCCCTTCCCTCACCTGATGGTAACCCAATTACCTGTGCCCTGTTCCTTAGGTGTAACTACCTGAAGCGGTCCATGTTCAGACCAGGTTGGACAATATGCTATGTTAACACGAGTGAATCTGCAGATGCTGGAAATAAATAAAAAACACAAAATGCTGGCAGAACTCAGCAGGCCAGACAGCATCTATGGGAGGAGGTAATAACAATGTTTCGGGCCGAAACCCTTCATCAGGAGTGAAGTAACGTGGGATGGTCGAGGGGGGATAAAAAGTGGGAGAGGGATAAAGTAGAGAGCTGGAAAGTGATAGGCTGGAGGGAAATGGGCTGGGGGAAGGTGGAGAATTATGGGGAAAAAAAGAGAAAGGAAGGTAGGGCTGGGGGGAGAGATTATAGTGAGGGGGGGAAAAAGAGAGAGAAAGAGAACCAGACTAAAATAATAGATAGGGATGGGGGTAAGGTTGGGGGGCAGGGGTATCAATGGAGGTCAGTGAGTTGGATGTTCTTGCTGGCAGGAAGAAGGCTACCTAGGCGGGAGATACCCACTTCACCTGCGAGTCAACTGGGATGATATACTGTATCCAGTGCTCCCAATGTGGCCATTTATACATTGGGGAGACCCGCCGCAGACTGGGAGACCGTTTCGCCGAACACCGGCGCTCAGTCCTCCAGCAGTGGCGGGATCTCCCTGTGGCCACACACTTCAATTCCGCAGACCACTCCCACTCCAAAATGTCTGTCCATGGCCTCCTCTACCGTCAAGATGAGGCCACACGCAGGTCGATGGAGCAATACCTTATCTCCCGCCTAGGTAGCCTCCTTCCTGCCGGCATGAACATTCAACTCACAGACCTCCGTTGATATCCCTGCCCCCCACCCTTACCCCCATCCCTATCCATTATTTTAGTCTGGTTCTCTTTCTCTCTCTTCCCCCCCCCCCCCACTATAATATCTCCCCCCCAGCCCTACCTTTCTTTCTCTTTTATTTCGCATAATTCTCCACCTTCCCACTAGCCCATTTCCCTCCAGCCTATCACTTCCCAGCTCTCTATCCCTCCCCCCTCGACCATCCCATGTTACTTCACTCCTGATGAAGGGTTTCGGCCCGAAACGTCGTTATTACCTCCTCCCATAGATGCTGTCTGGCCTGCTGGGTTCTGCCAGCATTTTGTGTTTTTTAATATGCTATGTTCCTGGATAGATGCCAGATGCCTATACTGGAGTAGCTTGGCAAGAGATGAATACCACTGGCATATCTCTTGAAACTTGTCATTTTGTGGTAGTAGAACATTGCAATATATAATCATTAAAACTATAAACTACAATAAGAAGTTGAAAGAAGAACCTTAAATTAAATAAGTAGTGGAAAAGGAGAGGAAAAAGTACCAAGGCAGTGTTCATGGGGTCATTGTGGAATCAGATGGTGGAGGGGAAGAAGCTGTTCCTAAAACAATGTGTTTTCAGGCTCCTTTATCTCCTCTTTGATGTAACAGTGAGAAGAAGACATGTCCTGGGTGGTAGAGGTCCTTAATGCTGTCTTTTTGAGGCATCACGTTTTGAAGTTGTCCTGGATGCTGGGGAGGCTAGTGCCCATGAGTTGATTGAGTTAGAGTTTTCTGCAGCTTTTATTGACCTAGTGCAGTGACCCTCTCCACACCAGACTTCGATGCAACCTGTTAGAAAGCTCTCCGCGTTACAGGTGTAGAAATTTGCGAGCATCTTTAGTGGCATACCAAATATCCTCAAAATCCTAATGAAATGTAACCTTCTTTGTAACTGCATTAATATGTTGGGCCCACAGATGTCAACACCCAGGAACTGGTAACTGCTCACCCTTTCCACTCCTGGTCATTTGAAGAGGACTAGTGTATGTTCCATCGACTCCCCCTTCCTGAAGTCCGCAATCAATTCCTTGGTCTTACTGATGCTGAGTGCAAGATTGTTGCTACAACACCACCCAACCAGCTGGTCTCTCTTGCTCTTGTATGCCTCCTCATCACCATTTGAAATTCTGCTAAGAACGGTTATAGATGCCATTTGAGCTGTGCCTAACCAGTGGGTGTAGAGAGAGTACAGCAGTGGGCTAAGCACACATTCTTGAGATGTGCCAGTGTTGATGGTTATTTCCAGTCCACACTGACTGTGGTCTGCTGGAGAGGAACTCAGGAATCCAGTTGCACAGGAAGGAACAGAGGCCCAGGTTTTGGAGCTTATTGACTAGAACAGAGGATACAATTGTGTTGAACGCTGAGTGCAGTAATAAACAGCAGCCTGATATAGATATTACTCATGTCCAGTTGATTCAAGACCAAGTGGAGAGCCAGTGAGATTGCATCCACTATAGACCTGTTGTGGTGATATGCAAATTGCAGTGGGTCCAGGTCCTTGCATAGGTAAGAGTTTATTCTGACCGTGACCAAGCTCTCTAAACACTTCATCACAGCAAATGTGAGTGCTACTGGGCAATAGTCATTGAAGCAGCTCACCCTGCTTTTCTTGGGCACTGGTATGATTGTTACCTTTTTGAAGCAGGTGGAAACCTCTGCAGCAGTGAGAGATTGAAGATGTCCTTCAACACTCCCACCATTTGGTTGGCACAGGAGGTGCAGATAGTACTGGAGCACAAGCTATCAGTTTTAGATTTGGGATGATCCAATAGCCTGTATGTTTTCAGTACTCTCAGCCTTTTCTTGATATCATCTTGTTTGTATCAAATTGACTGAAGGCTGAATTCCATGACAGTGGACATCTTGGGAACAAGCTGAAATGGATACAGCTAATTCTACTTGTTTCCCGCTCAGTATCTAAAGTGGGGGGAGGAGTGGGGGTATGGAGGGAAGGGATAGCATACTCCCAATTCACTTCAGTTTGTACCTCCTGAAATTACAACCATCCAGCCAAGTGACAAGAAGCACGTTTTATAGATCTTGTGCTTCCAATCCCATAGTCACATTCCTCTCCTTGCTGGCCACTGTCTTGCTGTAGAGTTCTCAACAGACCCATGTAGTACAACAATTCCAGAATCTCAAAGGGAAATTGAATGCCCTGTTTGACAATAAACCAAAAAAGGCAAAAGGAAGCTTCAGTTCCATAGAATAGGTTCTCCATTTAGGTCACAGCTCAGTTCTAGTTGTTTTTTAGTGTTTTTTTTAGTATTTGTAAGGAAGGCTTTAGGGAGGCTGGCACTCTGGATCTGCAAGTCTTGCAAGTCTCCTAGGGTAGTCTAAGACCCAGTGTCTGCACATCCAAGTCTACTGGAGGCAGGAGGGCAAGGAAGACGGCCTGTTCTGGGATTAGAGGATTGTGTATGTGCGTGTGTGGAAGGGAGGAACAAGGCTTGATTTGCTGCTGTTATTTTGTTGCTTGTTGTATTCTGTGTTGTTCTGCCGAGTAGTGTGGGCATGATATATTGGTGCTGGAATACGTGGTGACGCTTGTGGGCTGCTCCCCGCACACCCTCAGGTATTTTGGTTGTTAACACAAGTGACGCATTTCATTGTATATTTCAAAGCAGACGTGATGAATGAATGTTGAGTCTCAGGAGCCCTGGGGTCCCGTGCAGTGAGCCGTAGAGCGTTGGGCTCCCGGGTTTCTGGAGCATTTGTTAATTATTGACTTTACTGCAGTCATTAAGCCCTTGTGCTTTCTGTTTAATTTTGTCCGACTTATTTCAACTGGCGTGGGGCGGACTCCCAATTTGTCTTGTGGTGTTGCTTGGTCAAGTCATCAATGTTCTGTTGGAATTCCTAAGTATAAACTCTTGTTTCTGTCTCTACATGGGAGCCTGTTGTTCCTCTGCACCTTGGCTCAGCCGTTGCCAGCACACAGCATGACACTTGAGTGCATGCGATGTGATCATAAGACATAAGACATTGGAGCATAGTTAGGCAATTCACTCCATCAAGTCTACTCCACCATTCCATCATGGGTAGTTTATTATCCCTCTCAACCCCATTCTCCTGGCTTCTCCCCGTCCCTTTGACACCCTGACTCATCAAGAACCTATCAAATTCTGTCTTAAATATACCCAATGACATGTTCTCCACAGCCATCTGTAGCAATGAAGTCCACAGATTCACTACCCTTAACATAACAAAGTTCTTCCTCATCTCTGTCCTAACTGGATTTCCTTCTATTTTGATGCTGTGCCCTTTGATCCTAGACTAACTCACTATGGGAAATATCCTCTCCACATCCATTCTATCTAGGCCTTTCAATGTTCAAACACAAGGAAATCTGCTGGAAATTCAAACAACACACACAAAATACTGGTGGAACACAGCAGGCCAGGCAGCATCTATAAGGAGAACCACTGTTGACGTTTTGGGCTGAGACCTTTCGTCAGGACCTTTCAATGTTCAATAGGTTTAAATGAGATCTTCCCTCATTCTTCTAAACTTCAGCAAGTACAAGTTCAGAGATACCAAACGCTGCTCAGATGTTAACCCTTTCATTCCCAGAAGCATTCTTGTGAAACTCCTCTGGATCCTCTCCAATATCAGCACATTTTTTCTTAGATAAGGGGTCCAAAATTTCTCACAATATTCAAGTGCAGTCTGACCAATGCCATATAAAGCCTCAGCATTACAACCTTGTTTTTATATTCTAGTCCTCTCAAAATGAATGCTGATATTATATTTGCCTTCCTTACCACCGATTCAACCTGCAAGTTAAACTTTAGGGAATCCTGTATGAGGATTCCCAAGTCCCTTTGCACCTCAGACTTTTGAATTTTCTCCCCATTTAGAAAATAGTCTACACCTTTATTCCTTCTACCAAAGTGCAAGGCTGTACCCTTCCCAACACTGTATTCCATCAGTCACTTCATTGCCCATTCTCCCAATCTGTCTATATCCTTCTGCAGATTCCCTGCTACTGCAACACTACCTGCCATATCTCCTATCTTTGTATCGTCTGCAAACTTGGCTACAAAGTTGTTGTTTCCATCATCCAAATCATTGACATATAACATGAAAAGAACTGACCCTAATACTGACCCCTGTGAAACACCACTATCCCACAGCAGCCAATCAGAAAAGTCACCCTTTATTTCAACTGTTTGCCTCCTGCCAATCTTTTATCTATGCCTGTAATATTTCCTTTCCTGTAATATTAAAAGCTCTTATCTTGTTAAAAAGCCTCATATGTGGTATTTTGTCAAACACCTTCTGAAAAACCAAATAAACAACATCCACTAACTCTCCTTTGTCTATCCTGCTTGTTATTTCCTCAAAGAGTTCCAACAGATTTGTCAGGCAAGATTTTCCCCTTAAGGAAACCATGCTAACTTCAGCCTATTTTATCACATGCCTCCAAGTACCCTGAAACCTCTCCATAATAATGGAGTCTAACATCTTTCCAGCCATTTAAACCCAGCTAATGGACCTACAATATCCTTTCTTCTTCCTCTCTCCCTTCTTAAAGAGTGGAGAAACATTTGCAATATTCCAGTTCTCCAGACTTTTTCCAGAATCTAGTGGCTCCACAATCTCTTCAGTAACATCTTTCAGAACCATGGGTGTAGTCCATCTGTTTCATCTGGTTATGGTGACTTATCTTCCTTCAGACCTTTCAGCTTCCCAACAACCTTCTCCTAATTTATAGCAACTACACTCACTTCTACCCGATACTCTCGAAATGCTTTTCTGCTGTTATCCCTGCTTGCACACTCTTCCCATCAACCCACTCATGCTTCTGTAATTTCCTTTAGTCAATTGTAACACTGATACACCTGACTTTAGCTTCTCCCTCTCAAACTGCAGTGTAAATCCTATCATATTATGATCACTGTCTCCTAAGTGTTCCTTTACCTTAAGCTCCCTAATCAAATCTGGTTCATTACACAACACCAAATCCAGAGTTGCCTTTCCCCTAGTAGACTCAACCAAAAATCCATCTCATAGACATTCCACAAATTCCATTTCTTGGGATCCAGTATCAACCTGATTTTCCCAATGTACCTGCATATTGAAATCCGCCAAGACTACTTTAAGATTGCCCTTTTTAGCTGCCATTTCTATCACCCACATTTACCCCATATACAATTTGTACTCCACATCCCAACTACTATTCAGAGGCCTGGAGATAACTCCCATGAGAGCCATTTTACCCTTGCAGTTTCTCAACTCTACCCACAAGGATTCTACATCTTCTGACCCTAAGTCACCTCCTTCTAAAGATCTGTTTTCATTTTTTACTGAAAGAGCCACCCCAACCCCTCTGCTGACCTCTGTCCTTTTGAAATAATGTATATCCTTAGATGTTAAGCTCCCAACTATGATAGTTTTTCAGTCACAACATCATCCCTGTCAATCTCTAACTAACTGTGCTACAAGATCATCTACCTTATTCCATATATTACGTGCATTCAAATATAACACCTTTCATCCTGTACTAATTACTCTTTTCAAATTTGCTCCCATGTTACACTTCAGTTCATTCTACTGACAGCAGTTTTGCCCTGCCACCTGCCTGTCCTTCCTCACAGTCTCACTGCACACTGCATCTACTTGTATGCCAACTGCCCCATCCTTAGCCATATCATTCTAGTTCACATCCCACGGAAAATTAGTTTAAGCACTCCTCAGCTGGTCACGCAAACCTGATCACAAGGATATTGGTTCCCCTGAGGTTCAGGTGTAACCCGTTCTTTTTGTACAGGTCATACCTTTCCCAGAAGAAATTCCATTTGGTCTAGAAATCTGAAACCCTGCCCCCCCCACACCAATTCCTCAGCCAAGTCATCCTACTCTTACCCTCAATGGCACAGGGCACAGGCAGCAATCCAGAGATTTGGAGGTCCTGCTTTTTAGCTTTTTATCTAACTCCTGATATTCTCTTTTCAGTACCTCCTCCCTTTTCCAATTTGTACCACAATTTCTGCCTGCTCACTCTCCGCTTTAGAATTCTGCAGACCTGATTCGAAACATCTCTGACCATGACACTTGGGAGGCAACATACCATCTGGGTGTCGCATTTATGCCCACAGAATCTCCTGTCTGCTCCTCTAAATATGGAATTGCTTATTACTGCTGCACTCCTCTTCTCCCCCTCCCTTTCTGAGCCACACAGCCAGACTTGTTGACCTGACCACTGTGGCTTTCCTCTGTGAGATCATTCCCCCTAACAGTATCCAAAGTGGTATACCTGTTGTTGAGGAGAATGACCACTGGGGTACTGGCTGCATATCCCCTTTCCCCTTCTTGATGGTCACCAGTTTCCTGTGTCCTGCCTCCCTGTCAATCCACCTCTCAGTTTCCCGAATGATCCGGAGTTCACCCACTTCCAGCTCCAACTCTTTAACACGGTCTGCAGCTGGATGTATTTCTTGCAGGTGCAGTTGTCAGGAACACTGGAGGTACCCACTGCTCTCTAACTGCATTAATAAAGAAGAAAGAAAAATTAAATGAAAAAAGTCTACCTAAAGCCTTCAGCTCTCCTCACCAAAGCCTGAGTTCCACACTCTAATTGGTCCACTCACACAATGGCCACTCCACTTAAACCTTGCTTATTTTTATTGGCCCTCGATCAGGTAGGAGCGTGAGGGAGTCAGCGAAAGTGCTGTGGGGGCTGTGGCTGCAGACTGGCAAGGGTTTCTTTTCCATCTTGGAGCCCATGCCATGCTCTGTCTAGCCCAGAAGACTGAAACTAGGACTGGGGATCCAGGGAAAAGATGTCCAGGGACTACTCTGGATTCAGAATGATATTCTGAGCCCTCGTCCAAACACACCACCACATCTAGTTTTAAGTACAGGGGTACAGAACTGGTCAGCGTGGTTCTGTCACTAACACTGGGGTGCAGTTGTGCTGGGTGAAGCTTGTGTTATACTGGGGTACAGTGGAGCTGGGCACAGGCCTGTATAACACTGGGGCAGATAGTGCTGGTGCAGGTCTGTGTAACACAGGTACAGTGATGATGGATACTGTGGACCCGTATCTGGCTTTGTACTGCAGGGTCCTCACAGGGTTGCACTGGTGAAACCCCTTTTTACCGGGCAACTCTAGAGATGTGACTCGCTCGCCCCTCGCTAACAGCCACTGGACTCAGCAGTGAGAAAGTCACCTTTCCAAAACTCTGTACATCCAGGGTCGGAATGACTTGGGTCCTACCTAAACCAGGAAGTTGGAATGTCTCGCCCACCCGAACCCCGATCTGTGTGAATACTGCCCCCATGCACCTAACCATTGAAGAAGAAATAACAGCTCGTACACTGCATACAATTATAAAGAAAGTATATTTACAAATGTCAGCTTTAGGTCATATTCTGCATGGAGGTCGGTCACCAGTGGAGTGCCTCAGGGACCTGTTCTGGGACCCTTACTATTTATGATTTTTATAAATAACCTGAGTGAGGAAGTGGAGGGATGGGTTAGTAAGTTTGCTCATGACACAAAGGTTGGAGGTATTGTGGATAGTGTGGAGGGCTGTCAGAGGTTACAGCGGGACATTGATAGGATGCAAAACTGGGCTGAGAAGTGGCAGATGGAGTTCAACCCAGATAAGTGTGAAGTGGTTCATTTTGGTAGGTCAAATATGATGGCAGAACATAGTATTAATGGTAATACTCTTGGCAGTGTGGAGGATCAGAGGGATCTTGGGGTCCGAGTCCACAGGCCACTCAAAGTGGCTGTGCAGGTTGACTCTGTGGTTAAGAAGGCATTTGGTGTATTGGCCTTCGTCAATCGTGGAATTGAATTTAGGAGCTGAGAGGTAATGTTGTAGTTATATTGGACCCTGGTCAGACCCCACTTGGTGTACTGTGCTCAGTTCTGGTCGCCTCACTACAGGAAGGATGTGGAAGCCATAGAAAGGGTGCAGAGGAGATTTACAAGGATGTTGTCTGGATTGGGGAGCATGCCTTATGAGAATAGGTTGAGTGAACTCAGTCTTTCCTCCTTGGAACGACGGAGGATGAGAGGTGACCTGATAGAGGTGTACAAGATGATGAGAGGCATTGATCGCGTGGATAGTCAGAGGCTGTTTCCCAGGGCTGAAATGGTTGCCACAAGAGGTCACAGGTTTAAGGTGCTGGGGAGTAGGTACAGAGGAGATGTCAGGGTTAAGTTTTTTATTCAGAGAGTGGTGAGTGCGTGGAATGGGCTGCTGGCAACGTTGGTGGAGGCGGAAACGATAGGGTCTTTTAAGAGACTTTTGGATAGGTACATGGAGGGCTATGGGTAAGCCTGGTAATTTCTAAGATAGGGACATGTTCAGCACAACTTTGTGGGCTGAAGGGCCTGTATTGTGCTGTAGGTTTTCTATGTTTCTATATTTCTAAAAAGAGAAAGAAAAAAATAAAAAGGGTCCATTACAGTTAACCCTGTCCAGAACTCGGCCTACTGCAACACATAAGTTGGAGCTCATCTCGAAGTTGTCTTTAACTCACGCGCTGGACCCACAGTCTGTGTAAAAGTACACACCTCCTTCCGAATGTCGCCCAAAATCTACCTCAAACAAACAAGCTCCCCCATGGGAGCATTGATCCTTCCTCCTTGAAGCCATTGTGCAACAGGAACAGCATCCTCAGCCATCTTCCCTCCTGTCTTCTCCGAGCTCCCACCAGGAAGACCTCAACCCACACCAGTGTTCGTCACAAGAACCTTTGTGTCCAGCATCCTCTAGAATCTTCTCCCAATTCCACCATCCTGATTGGCTGACACAACATTCCTAAGTTGAACAACATAGCCCCTTCTCTTTAGCTCAAACCCAAACATGCTAAAATCAGAACAGAATGCTAAAATGAAATACCTACAGCATAGCAGTAAAAATCAACCAGGGTATTTCACTGGTATGACATTTTTGGGCCAAGATGCAGGAAAAACTTGTTACTGTCACAGTTATACATAGCAAGTCATCTCTTGCTTTTGTAGATGTTTTAATATTTTCTGCACATCACACTAGTGCCGTTATCATTCACTCGGCCTGCTGCAACGCAATATTGGAATTGATTCTGCTCCTACGATGAAGATAGAGCTAATGTGAATTTGGAGCTATTATTGATTTATATCTCTGTGAGATGCTGTGAAAACCAAACATTTAAGACAAATTTTAAAGATATTGATTGATACAGTGGGAGAGTAAACACTATGGTCATTACTTTCTGTTGTGTAGTAACTGTAAATGCAGAGCTATTCTTTAAAATCCAACAGCATTTTGATTTGCAGTACACTGCTGCGATGATCTAGTCCCATATTTCCATGGTTTCCACACCACAAACATGTTATAAATACAGTTTATTTGGAAAATTGCTGTAATTTCATAAAATTTAAGAAGCACTAAATACTTGTCGATCCACTCTGAAGTTTAGTTGACGTGAGGGTTAAAGCAGATCAAAGAAAAGAAAAAGAAACCTTTTCATCACCCAGGCTCCCATTTCCACACAGTCTGCTGCTGAATGCTGGCATTACCCAGAGTGAAAGTCAATAATGATGATCTTCCTGGTACTTTACAAATTCCACGGGGCAGGAACCATACCCAACTGCCCCCCATTCAATTACTACAGTCCCCATTCCTCTCTAAATTTGTTCACACACCCCAGCTCATAATGCAATCCCAAGGTACCTACAGCTAAACAAGAATATTTCTTCTCCATAGCATACAATGTTTCCTTTGTAAACAAAAAAAAAGTCAGCGCTTAATTGCACAGTCCTGAATCCAGCAATAATACCCAGCAAAAAGCAAAATGCTGGAGCAGCATTTATGGGAGACAAAGAATTGTCAGTGTTTTTCAGGTTGGATCCTGTATCAGGACTGGGAATGGAGTTGATGTAAATTGGTTGTGATGGAGGCCCGCCCGTAGGTGGAGGACTGAGGAAATGTAAAGGATGATGGGCGGAGGCTGGTGCTGTTGGTTGGAAGCTGGCAAGGGAATAAAATGAGGACAGATAGACCCTGGGGGGGGGGGGGGGGGACTGGTTTGAGTGGAGGTGGAAGTGGGAGCTGGAGGTGATGGGTGGGTACACAAAGACCATAACTGCTGGGTTCTGATTAATAATGAGACCATTCAACTGGGAGATGTGCAAATGGGGAAGGGGATATTGTGGGTGAAGTGCATCACTCCTAGCAATGGAGGGAGATAAAAATGGCTGATGGGAGGACAGAATTAGAAGAGAATATGATAAAGGGAACAAATGTAGCAGGATTGGAGAGGACAGGTTCAATATGTTGTGCATTCAAAGATGCTCTTCTGCACACCACTGTTGTAACACGCGGTTATTGGAGTTTACTGTCACCACCTTGTCAGCTTCAACCAATCTGGCCTTCCTCCTCTGACCTCTCTCTCCATTAACAAGTTATTTCACCCACAAAACTGCTGCTCAATGGATGTTTTTTTGTTTTTGCTCCATTCTCTATGAACTCTAGAGACTGTTGTGTGTGAAGAGGTGTCCTTGTTCATCAGTCACTGAAAGTAAGCATGCAGGTACAGCAGACGGTGAAGAAAGCTAATGGCATGTTGGCCTTCATAACAAGGGGAGTTGGGTATAGGAGCAAAGAGGTCCTTCTGCAGCTGTACAGGGCCCTGGTGAGACCCCACCTGGAGTATTGTGTTCAGTTTTGGTCTCCAAATTTGAGGAAGGACATTCTTGCTATTGAGGGAGTGCAGCATAGGTTCACAAGGTTAATTCCCGGAATGGCGGGACTGTCATATGTTGAAAGATTGGAGCGACTGGGCTTGTATACACTGGAATTTAGAAGGATGAGAGGGGATCTGATTGAAACATATAAGATTATTAAGGGATTGAACACGCTAGAGGCAGAAAACATGTTCCCGATGTTGGGGGAGTCCGGAACCAGAGGCCACAGTTTAAGAATAAGGGGTAGGCCATTTAGAACGGAGTTAAGGATGAACTTTTTCACCCAGAGAATTGTGGATCTGTGGAATGCTCTGCCTCAGAAGGCAGTGGAGGCCAATTCTCTGGATGCTTTCAAGAAAGAGTTAGATAGGGCTCTTAAAGATAGCGGAGTCAAGGGATATGGGGAGAAGGCAGGAACGGGGTACTGATTGTGGATGATCAGCCATGATCACAGTGAATGGCGGTGCTGGCTTGAAGGGCCAAATGGCCTACTCCTGCACCTATTGTCTATTGTCTATAAGATCCCAGGAGATCAGCAGTCCCTGAGATACACAAACCACTCCGTCTGGCACCAACAATCACTCCATGGTCAAAGCCGCTTTGATCACATTTCTTTCCCATTCTGATGTTTGATCTGAACAGCAACTGAACCCCCTGAGCACTTCTTCATGCTTTTATGCGTAGAGTTGCTGCCACATGATTGGCTGATTATAAATTTGCAATAAGGACCAGGTGTATCTAATAAAGTGAAAACTGAGTGTATGCACTGTGCGTGACTATACATACATTGTTTTGCACCTTGACCCAGAGGAACAATGTTTTGTTCAGCTGTATACATGTTTGAATGTCAATAAACTTGAATTTGAAATGTCCCAAATGATCCAAGTGAGTTGAGAACATGGTGAAAATTGGTAAAAGTAATATTCTGCACTGATGCAGGAAGTGGCACCAATGCAGTTGTTGATGTAATGGAGAAAGAGTTGTGGAGTGGTGTGAAAGGAAGTTTGGAGCACAGACTGTACTACATAGTTGGGTGTATCTGGGGCTCAAACAAGGGTCCATGGCTATACCTTTGATTTGTAGGAGGGAGAAGAATCAAAAGGTAAGTTGTTCAGGGTAAGACTGAGGTTTGCATGGTGGATATGAATGTTAAGGGAGGGAAACTGGTTGGATATTTGCTGTACGAGGAAGTGGAGCACTTTAAGACCTTCCTTATGGGGGATGGAAATGTATAAAGGCTTGATATCCTTAGTGAGGATGAGGTTGGGGTAGCAGAGCATTGGAAGTTGTCAAAATAGTGGAGGGCATGCAAAGAGTCCTGGATGGGTAAAAAGAGGATAGAGACCAGATCAGGTCAAGGTATGAGAAGTTCTGTAGGGCAAGAGCAAGTCAGAGCAATGGAACAGTCCTGTTAATGGATCTTGGGTAAGAGAGAGACACAGGAATTTAAGATTCTGGGCACTATCACTACACATGCTCCCATGTTCAGATTAAAAAAAAATTCTAACTGTCTTGTTTATAATGAACTTAGTTTGAAAATGGCAACATGCCCACTTCTTGACATGAATGTTAACAGAATGACCAGAGTATGCATGTAGTAGTGCAGGGAATTCAGAATTGAATGAGTAGACAAGATGTTTGCATCTTTAAATGCCATATATTTCCAATAGCTTCTGGAAAATTAGATACTGTATAATTCAACATCCTCCCATCAACCAACCATATCTACTGTTCACTTATTTATACAATTCGTTTGCTCCACCCTCATTCACATACAACTACTTCAAACTGGAGGATGTTGTTTATAACTGGGTAATGTGTTATTGTAACGTTGTCCACTATTCCATGATACAGGTGAGGCCAAAATCTCTTAAGATTTGCATCCCAACACCCTTTCAGTTGTATTTCTAATAGCCCTTCTGACTAATCAGCCATGTTTGTCATAAGAATGTTCCTCCTCCTTTGTCCTTTCCAGACACTACAGCCTGGACTTACCTCTATTTCATTTCAAGTAATGATAGATACAAGGTTGTTTGCATGGCCACTCTGACAACCACTCGCAGTACACTCCTTGTCCTGCTCTGCACTTGGACGGCAGCTTTTAATGAGGATGCCTTTACTCAGCATTAGGTCTCACACATTTACTCCTTTCTGATATTCCAACAGGAAAACTTACAACACACTAGAGAAATTTATCCTCCTGCCGCGAGCTATCCTCCCACTCCCCTTCTTCCCCTTACAGAAAATTTTAACCAGCTTTGTATGCCCTCTGCAAATTGGGAGCCGAGCAACGAAAATTCCTACTCATGGATTGTTGCTTGAGACCAACTGATTTCTGTAGAGCTGCCAATATTATCAAACAAAAAATACTCCTCACTTGTCATGAACACAGGAGATTCTGCAGGTGCTGGAATCCAGAGTAACACACACAAAATGCTGGAGGAGCTCAGCAAGTCAGGCAGCATCTATGAAAAGGAATAGAGTTAATGTTGTAGGCTGAGATCTTCATCAATAAAGAGTTGACATTCCATGCTGAAAATGGTCTCAGCCTGAAAAGTTGTATCTTTATTCCTTTCCATAAATGCTGCCTCACCTGCTGAGTTCCTTGAACATTTTGTGTGTCACTCCTCAACTGTCATGCATCTTCCATTGATTTTTCAATTTGAAACAAATGTAGAAAGCTAAACCGTATCATATATCATGGGAACAGGTAAATTAAATCAGCCGGTAATTAACATGACCATTTTAAATCTCATTGATGAGGTTTCCTTCTTACTGCTCAAAACATACCCATTTTGAAAATTTAAGAGAAATATATTTGGGCAAGCATATTTAAAAATTGCCTATTCCATTTGTAGTTCCAAAGCCAGTTTTAGCTTTCAAAAATACCAGGAATAACAATTCCACTCTCTTGTTGAGTATTGGCTGTAAATAGTAAGCATACTGATAGACTGTCAACATTTGGATAAACACATCAGACTCATTGGATTGGAAAGTGTTTAATTCTGCTTTTGGCTGTGGAAAGTACCAAATTCAAACACAAAGTACTTGTCAGACAACGTGGAGCGTTAAGTTTAAATAAAGTGAATTATTCTCTGAGGGAGAATCCATCCAGGCCTGTTGTCAGGGAAAGTCTTCCTTGAATCTCTAGGTTTTTTTCTTTACTTTTTAATGTGTGTTAAGTTGTTGGAAATATCACTGCTTGCATTTTGGCCCATGTAGTCAGTAATGGCCACAAAACAGAAAATAAAATGTCCTGTAATTGTTATAATTTTTAGGTGTTTTTCAAAAGGTTGTGGCATACTCATCAATTCAAATAAAACCTAAAATATCAGAACATTTTGTTTTGAAATTTAATTTACCGGATGCTAAGATGTCAATGCAACTCTTAACTGGATAGAAAGATGGGTCAGACAAGCTAGTTCTATCAATGCTAGCTTCAAGATGTACCAAACACATTAGGTTTGCGAGCATGTTTATGTGTTATGCTGCATCTGTCTTTAGTAGCAATCAGATCCTGCTAATTGCATAAAAGCACACAGTTTATAAACTTGAGTAACATACCCCACAATAAAAAGAATATGACTATATTTATTATTTCAGTATTTCTTAAATTTCGGGTGAGGGTTCAGGAATTTATGCAATCTATTACCCCAGGAATATTTTTGTAGCAAGGTGGGAATATTCCATAAAGTTGATAAATAGTTCATATTAATTCCTTACATGCCACATATCTGAATGCTATTCATTGAGAAATTCAGTTGATATCACAGAGTAAATGTTCTGGCCAAGCATTAAATTGTAAACATGAATGTTCAGTAATTGAATTTTATTTAAAAGAAAGACAAACAAGATTGGTTTACAGGACTGCATATGACATGTTCACTGAGAAATGGAATTACTTTATTAACAAACAGAAATTGATATGCATGTATCAGTTCAGCTCTTCATTAAAAAAAGACACACTATAACATTCTGAATTTCCCAGAAAAAGATTGTGTTTATATTAGTAACTCAAGAATTCAGAGGAGTCTGAAACCTTTTGAAATTTTAAGGGAATTAGTGAGAGTCCAGGGTCAGCATGTTCCTGAAGGGTGAGATTAGGGTACCTGGACAACACAGGGTATTGAATGTTTGATGGGAGGGTGGGGAGAAAAGGAAGCACTTGATGGATAGGGGCAAGTACAACGAAACAAATACCTTGAAGAATATACGAGGGATGATTGATAAATTCGTGGCCTAAGGTAGAGGGAGACAATTTTAGAAAACCTAGCACATTTATTTTTCAACATAGTCCCCTCCTACATTTACACACTTAGTCCAGTGGTCGTGGAGCATACGGATCTTGGACCTCCAGAAAGTGTTCTTAGCAGGGATGAATGAGAAGTTTGTGGCCCAAGGTAGAAGGAAATGAATTATTAGCTTCAAACTTACAATCACCCCTTATAGAGTGTGAAGTAGAATACTTAAAAAGGAAATCAGGAGGGCAATTAATAGTCAAGAATCATTCTTGGCAGATGAGATTAAGGAGAATCCTGCTATTCCATGTAAATTAAGAGCAAAAGTGTAGCTTGGGAAAGCCTGGATCCCATTAGGGACCTAAGGGGCAATCTCTGTGTGAAGATGGGTCATATGAGCAACTCCTAAATGAATGCTCCTGGTCTGTATTCATCAAGGACAAAGACATTGAGGATAGCGAGTTCAGAGGAGGACATATTGATTACCTGGACAATACAAAATCAGAATCAGATTTATTATCAATGACTTATGTCATGAAATCTGTTGTTTTCAGTATAGTGCAAGCCAAAAGTTACAGTAAAAATAAATAAACAGTAAGAAAGATGAAAAGATCATTAAACCATAAGACATAGCAGCAGCATCAGGCCATTTGGCACATTGAGTCTTGTCCACCATTTGATCACAGCTGATTTATTTTCTTCTTAAACCTATGTTTCTGCCCTCTCCCCATAACCTTTGACACTCTTATTAATCAAGAACCTATTAACCTCCACTTTCATATATCCAATGACTTGACCTCCATAGCCTTGTGTAGCAATTAATCCCACAGATTCACCACGCTTTGGCGAAAGAAATTCTCTGTCATCCCTGTTCTATAGAGACATCCTTCTATTGGAGACCATGTCCTCTGGTTCTAGACTCTCCACCACTGGAAGCAGCCTCTCCATGTTTATTCCATCCATGCCTTTCAATATTTGATAGGCTTCAATGAGATCCTCTTCCCCACCCATTCTGCTAAACTCCAGTGAGCATGGGACCAAAGCCATCAAATGCTCCTCATATGTTAACCCTTTCATTCCCGGAATCATTCTCCTGAACTCTCTCTAGACTCTCTCTGAAGCCTGCATGTCTTTTCAAAGGGGCCCAAAACTGTTCACAATACTTCACATGTAGTCTGACCAATACCTTATAAAGCCTCAGTATTACATCCTTGCTCTTATATTTCAGACCTCTTGAAATGAATGCTAACATTGTATTTTTCTTCCTTACCACCAACTCAACCTGCAAGCGAGCCTTTCAGAACCCTGGGGGGGGGGGGGTGTAGTTCATCTGGTCTGGGTGACTTATCTACCATAAGATCTTACAGCTTCCTTCTTTTAAGTAATAGCAACTACACTCACTTCTGCCTGACTCTCAAATTTCTGGCATGTTGCTAGTGTCTTCTATAGTGAAGACTGATGCAAAATACTTACTAAATTTATTCACATTTTTTTGTTCTCGATTACTACCTGCCCCCAATGGTCCAATATCCATTCTTGCTTCCTTTTTACTCTTTATATATCTAAAACAGTTCTGGGATCCTCTCTTATATGGCTGGCTGTCTTACCTTCATATTTCATATTTTTTGTCCTTATTGCGTATTTTAGTTGCTATTGGTTTTTAAAAGCTTCCAAATCCTCTAACTTCCCACCATAGATTTTTGCTATGTTGTATGCTCCCTTCGACTCCTTTGTCAGCCACTGTTTCCTCATCCTCCCTTTAGAATGTTTCTTCTTTTTGGGATGAATCAATCCTGCATTTTCCAAATCACTTGCAGAAACTCCAGCTATTGCTGCTTTACCGTCAACCCTGCTAGTGTCCCCTTCCGTCAACTTTAGCCAGCCCCTCTTTCATGCTTCTGTAGTTACCTACAGACAAAGCCTGAAAAAATACTCACTGTACCACAGACTTCAATACTGTTTTCATTCTTAAAGTTGTAACTAAATTTATTCTAAGCCATGTCGAAATGAAGTTTCCTGAGAGGCATATTTTGACATCAACTTCAATTTTATTCAAACTTTTTAGACAGAAGCAACATGATATCAAACAATTTCTAGTTAAAATGCTGACATAAAGGTGAGCTCAACCTGATCAATCCTGTATTAAATGCCATAACTAAGGCATTAAAGCGTACAAGAGAAACTTGCATTTGTACATAAGTGTTCTGTTACTGCACATCTTGAGTTCTGTTCCCTTGTTACAGTTTGACGCAGATTAAGTTATACGTACTTTTTTTGGAATGGTTATTCCAAAAAGTTAATATATATTTTTAAAAATCCCTTTGTTCTTTATAACAGACCAAAAATTGTTCACAGAACAGCTATAATGTTATACTCTTCCAAGAGATGCCGCCAAACAGCTAAACACTGAAAGAGGTTAAAAATATAAAGCAAAATTTACAAAAGTTCTCACCCAACTAGGGGTGCATTATAGATACATGGAAAATCTTACAAGCAAAGGCACACCGGAATCTTACGGAATGTGAGAGATACAAGCTAATACCTTGCAAATTATATATTTAATGCTTGCATTAGACAGGATGTACAAGAACATAGTTGCACTCACACAATAATATATACACATTCCTGCTTGAAATGCAGTAAGCAAACTTGTCAATTCTGGAAGTGTCGAGCTACAACAACTAATTAGAGTGCTAGCTTTAGGATTAGAATGGCAATTGATTTTTAAGCTTGCCTTTATTGGTGGAGACTAAGCATCACACTCTCCTTCCATTTTTATGTGGTGAGGATAGAAGTTGCAGTTACTTGATAGATTCTTTTCTTTCCCCCCCCTTTGTGCTCATGAATATTCTTAAAACCATATATCCTTTCAGAGAATACTGACCCGCTCATTTAGGGCTTTCATTTCTGCCTCTTCCTCCACAGTACTCTCGCAGTAGTCAGATTTACGGTTGACTAGATGCATTGGATACTCCAGGCCATGCTGTCCAGCAAACTCTTGCCAACGGGCATCGTCACTCTCGTGAGTGATATAACGTTCACCAAATTTGCACTCGAGTTCTCGTAAGTTCAGCCACGTTTGGTAATCCTTCAAAATGAGAGTGAATAGATTGCATATTCAAATTCTAGCAGAAGATTCTATACACACACTCTTTGCGGAATGGGCAATATCTTCAATAGGTCTCAATAAGTACACTTAATGTCAGAGAAATGTATGCAATATACATCCTGAAATCCTTTAACTTACATTAACTATCACTTTTAGGAACCATTCCACAATGGTTAGGAGTAAAGCTACAATTTAATGTTAGTACATGCACTTAAATGATAAGAATGGTTAAGTTAAATACCCTTTATCTGAAAATCCAAAATCCAAAAATCTCCAAAATCTGAAATTGTTATGACATGACATCACAAATGGAAAATTGCACAAGATGCTGGGAAGGTTCCCAGGCGATGTGCAGGTCTCTGCACACGGCAGACAGGTCTGAGAAGCGACCTCATGTACATAATAAACAGAAGTTAGTGAAAAATAGAAAAAACACTGCCTAAAGCAAAAGATTGACATCTTGATTGTCTATTGAAAGGTGAGTCATCAGTGTTAAAGTGAACATATCCCACTTAACGGTATATTGATCATGAATCAAGCAAAGATCTATTGAAATTGAAAACTGAATTGTGAATATTCAGCAGTCTCATTGCAGAAATTTAAGAAAAGGCACAGCATTACATTTTTAAAGATCTTAAAAAGTTTAAAGATATCTACTGATCGTGAAGCAGCAGAGAACTTCAGTGCTGACTTTACAAAAAATTGCTGCAGATGAAAATCTATCACTAGGACAAGTCTACAATGCTGATTACCTGGACTTATTTCCACTTGGCATGATTAACTTCTTATTATTTTATTATTTATGGTTTTATATTGCTACATTTCTTCACTATTCTTGGTGTGGCTGTAACAAAACCCAATTTCCCTCGGGATCAATAAAGTATGTCTGTCTGTCTGACCTAACGTAAAACCTAAAAAAAGGTAAAATACAAATGCAGTGTACTGTAAGCTTTTAATCAGACCTTATAATGCACACATTATATTAATGATATGTAATAATTTTTACTATTAAGTACATAAGACAAAGACCTCCTCTCTCTCCCTCTCGCTCTGTAAATGAATGACCTATTAATCTACCAACCGGTACATCTTTGGACTGTGGGAAGGAACTGGAGCACCTGGAGAAAACCCAATGGCCACAGGGAGAACATACGAACTCCTTAGAGACAGTGATGGGAATTGAACCTGAGTCGCTGGTACCGTAAAACGCTGTGCTAATCACTATGCTACCGTGCTGCCCCATACAGGCATAGTTTATTTAGAGATACAATGTGGAGTAGGCCTTTCCAGCCCTTCCACGTCACTCCAGCAACCCCATTCAGCCCTAGCCAAATCACAGAACAATTTACAATGACCAATTAACCTAACAACCGGTACGTCTTTGGACTGTGGGAGGAAACCAGGGCACCCAGAGGAAACCCACCCATTCATGGGAAGGAAGTACAGACTCCTTACATATAATATCAGAACTGAACTCCAAACACCGACAACCCGATGTGCAATAGCGTCAAGCTAACCACTATACTACTGCATTGGTCTGAGTTAAGTGGATTCCATCAGAACCAATGTTTATATATGTGAAAAGAGCTCAATGATTCATTCTGGGCTTGTCTCCTGAAACATCTGATAACTCAGCTACTGACTAACTGACTAGAGGTGCACTGGCGGGAGTATGTGGAGAATAAATACCTCAGACAAATGTCAAGGAAAATTAATCTATGCTCCCACTGCCCAAATAAACATTGGGATGTGAGGGCATGAAATTTTTCTGGCGTCATTACACAAAATGCGTAACAGCAATGGCATATACTGCATAGCACCAGCTTAATTTCCTTCTGTATTGAAAATGATAGAACAGAATATTGGGTGGACTGCTGTTTCACTGTCTCTGTTCACAAAAGTGTCAAAGAAATTGCAGTCACCTTGTGGGTAATTTACACTGTTAAAGTTAATTAGTTGCAACACAATTAGACAAAGTGATGCTAACAATGTATTTCAAATGCAACATGCAAAATGTCACGTTGCAGGTGGGCTTTCATCTGTCCTGCTGAGAGGATTGTTACAGGCTAAATTTCAATTTGGAGGTCAGTAAAAAGTTGGCAATGCAACTGGTTCATGTACACCTCAAAATCCAGGGTCCTTCTATTTCTTGGGTGAGTCCTTGATAAATTTAACCTGCTCTATAACATTCAGGTCTCAACCCTTTTTACATAGGTGTACCGGTGGGAAAAGCTATTGAAGTAGCCTGTTCTCCTATTCTGTACACTACCTATCACTAACCTACCATGTAGTTCAAACATCTGATTTAAAAAGAATGAAAACACATTGGAAAATGTGCACAAACAGATTTACAACAAAGATCCCTGAACCCTATAAGGATAATAGAAAACGGGAAAAGTATAGAACAAAAACAGAGACTTTGTTATAATGTTTTTATTAGAGCTAAGTGCTTCTGTTTCTAGTGAAAATTAAAACTGGACATAATCGATGTAAGAAATTAATAGGGAATTTGGGGGATGATAAGAATTTAGAACTTCTTGAGGGATGAATTGAGAAAAATTGTGTAGAGGAATTTTAAGGGGAGTTGGTGCAAGCAAAGATACAATTTCAGAGAGTTCCCATGCAAGTTATTAGGAGTCTGGTAAGTTGGAGATGAACTCAGGGTCACTGCAGCAAAAGAAAGTACTTTAACCTGATCAAGGATTATGTACTTTCAATAGGTTGCTCATCAATCACCAAGTACTTCAAGCATGGTCCACAAACTCAAGCTCCAGACTGTAGAACAAACTTAGTTTTCTCTCCAGGGAGGTAGATTCTAACTTGAGTTATGAAGGTGCTGCCTAGATTCCATATTCAGTTGGGAAAACTGAACCCAGTGAATATCCTTTCAAACAGCAATGACTGTCAGTATGGTGTATAACTGTGGAATATGGTTGGGCCAAGTAGCCTGTTTCTGACTTGAACATTCAAGTAAATTATTCTGCTGGCACAATACAAAAGAGCCTTATCTCCATCTTCTAACACCAGATGACTGCATGTCCTAGATCAAAAAATCCCTGTGAAGTGTTATTGGCAAGACTACAATGAAACTCTCACTTGTGAGCTCTCTGCCTCTTTAAAAATGTCGAATCAGGTTTTGCTGGCAAAGTAACACAGAGCCCAATGTGTTTGCTGTTATATGTGCTGGTGGTATTACTCTGTCAGGCAAAGGACAGATGTATTTTCAGAGGTAAACATCTGGAAATCATACTGAGTTCTGCTGCTTCCCCGGTAGCTTTGCAAAATCCACATTTTGCTGTCTGCCCTGTATGTAATGGTGCATTATGAAAAAATTACGGCCACTGCAGAGATGTATGTGTTCAGGAACGTACTGGGTTGGTCCAGTGGACTGCTAAAAGGTCATGAAAATAACTGGGTATATCTCCAGGTGGGTCCTTGATAAATTTATATGTATACCTTTTATTTCACAAACAAGAGAAAATCTGTAAATGCTGAAAATCTGAGCAACACACACAAAATGCTGGAGGAACTCAGCAGGCCAGGCAGCATCTATGCAAAAAAGTACAGTTGACATATCGGACTGAGATCCTTCAGGGCTGGAGAATAAAAAATCTGAGGAGTAGATTTTAACGGTGGGGGGCAGGGGAGGGGAGGGAGAAACACCAGGTGGTAGGTGAAACCTGAAGGGGGAGGGGATGAAGTAAAGAGCTGGGAAGTTGATTGGTGAAAGAGACAGGAGGACATGGAAGAAGGAGAAAAGGGGAAAGAGCACCAGAGGGAGGCGATGGGCAGGCAAGAAGATAAGGTGAGAGAGGGATAAGGGGGCGGGAAATGGTGAAGGGGGGGGGGGGGGTGGGGAGTATTACCAGAAGTTTGAGAAATTGATGTTCATGCCATCAGGTTGGAGGCTACCCAAACAGTCCAGTGTGGTGATGAGGCCACACTTAGGTTGGAGGAACAACACTGTTTGGGACTGTTGACTGGCAACAACATCATATCTCTCAGGCAGATGGATGCATGGGGTTGGTCAGCAGTTATGTTTAGAGGTCTCATTGTACATTAGTTGACTTCCTAAGCACGAAAAGAACATGATGGAACTATAGTCATGATTTCCTTCCATTAGCACACAACTGTAAAAGAGTACTGCTCTCAATTTGCTGACTACATTGTGTGTTGTAATGAGTAAAATGTTGTAGAATGTACGGGAAAGGTTTAAAAAATAACTTGCCGATATTCTCAGATTTAGATGAGGCTGAAACAAATACAGCTATGGAGGCCAGGTCATTGGGTGTATTTAAGGCAGAGATTGATAGGTTCTTGATTGGGCATGGCATCAAAGATTACAGGGAGAAGGCTAGGAACTGGGGCTGAGGAAGAGAAAAAAAAAGGATCAGCCATGAATGAATGGCGGAGCAGACTCGATGGGCCAGATGGCCTAATTCTGCTCCTATGTCTTATGGTCTAAATGGGAAATTGCAGTGGGAGTGTTAGATGAAAAATGGGGGAAGCTTATAAGCATCAGACATGTGAGTATGGATTGATCTGCAGACTCTATGATACGAGAGAACCAAAAATAAATCCTATATCAAATCTAAATGTGTAACCATGAATGCATTATAAACATTTGCAACACAAATAATAGTTGTAAGGGTGATCACTAGGAAACAGTGGTTTGGAAAAGATGCACGACAGGACTGACCAACACTGCATTTTTGGGTACACTGACGGACTTGCCCTCAATTCCACAGTTGCTGGGTGTTAATGTCATCCTACCACAGTTAAAGTTTCTAGAATGAGAAAAACACAAAAGCCACACAAAATGCATTTGACTTAACAAAAATTAAACAGACAATTCAACTTTGGAAGAAGGTGTTGTTAAACTATTAGATTCTTAAATCTTTGTTTTGCATCTCATAGTTTACTCTGGAGTTATTATTGAACCATCTTCCAAGATTTAGTAAAGAAACGCCAAATTTTAACTGAGCATTGCAAAGAATTATGGAACCTTACCTGCAACCAAGGGTGACTTAGAGATTTATCCACACTAAAACGCTTTCTCATTTTTACTTGCAACAGGTTGTTGATGACGTCAATAGCTGTAACATAAAAAATTGCCCATTTTTTAGTGCACTAAACTGTTAGCGTAATGTAGATTTCAAATCTAGGTGTGTCAATGGAAGCAGCAAATGCATGCAAACAAAAATCAAGCTCATCTAACAGGTCAAGTGCTGGCTCTCTGAACTTTACCCCAAGGCTACAGATTTCAAAAGCCATCCATCAACATAATTTGGCTGAATGAACAATCACAAAAAATGCATACGTGTTTGACATGAATTATAAAGGCCTTTTACAAATGCCTTGGCAGACATGAATAATTCTGTTCACTGTTTGATTGCTACTTATGCAGTAGTTTGTTCTCAAGTTGCACTGAAGTACTATAAAACAAAAAGCATGCTAATCAGAAAGTTAAGCAGCAGCTCTGAAATAAATGTAAGTTGTCAAGGTCCATAGGTCTGATTTGAATTTTAACTTATTTTCAGTTTTTGCAATTCTGAAAGGGTATTACATTATAGGGACTACTAAATATTTCTTGAAATCTGACAATTTATTCTTCAGCAAAGTGACGAAATAACCTTGTGCTGGAATTCCAGACCTGGTTCCACAAAAGCTACACTATTTTTCAATCATCTAAATTAACCTGTGACCAAAAAGAAGTATTTTTTCCAACAGCATCTTTAATTTTAGTATTTCTATTGAAAATTTTGAATAATGGAATGGTAAACTTCTGTTCCAAGCCAGGTCTAGCTATATCAATTTAAAAATTTATTGGATAAGGAGACGTCAACAAGCTGCTATGCTCTGGAATTCTGTTGCTCTACCTCTCTCTCATCCCCTCTCGATGTTTAAGGTCTTATTTCCTTGCACAACTCAGTTAACCATGTTTTTAAACATTTGAGGTGTTTGCTCCATTAAAGGCTCTAAATAAATACAAAGTGCTGTTTAATACCTAGTGACTCTACTGAAAGTACAAGTTGTGAAAATGCTTGGCAAAATTCACAACCTAAGTCAGCATGAGTTTTTGTGAAAGAATAAACATGTGTTTCGGAAAGGCCAAGAGACAAAGAAATTTTTTTTTAAATTTTCTTTCTTTGAATGAATTTGCACATTATAATTTGACGTAAAAGTATGATTGAAAAAGGAAGAGAAAAGTAGGTTACAGTTCAGCTCAATTTGTGACTGCCAGAAGCTTTGCTCCACCAGGATTGTGCTTTGATGCATGTAACACTGGTAAACTGATACCACTATCTATTTCTTTTGTATTGTTTAATTCTCCTATAATTCACTGTGGAATGAGGAGAGCAGCTCTTTTCCAATCCTTTATTGAAAACTTTTAATGTTCCTATTAGCATGTTAAATTTATTTTTGCTTCCACTTTGGGATGGTGAATGATACCAAGCAAGAGGCTACCAGGTCCTGGATGAATTCAAGCCTCATGAAAATTAAGCATATTCTCTCACACTCCTGCTTTAAGGCTTAAAGTTGTGGAAAGACTACTGGAGAGGTAATCTCGCCACAGAATATAAAGTCTCTGATTCACTTCATTGCGCACACTAATTATGTGGCTGGGCCAGGCACATTTCTTGTCAAGAAAATCTTCCCAAGACATCGATAGTGGAGACTGGATGATGCAAACATACCAATCAGGAACAGAAAGAAGCCACTCAACTCCTCAAGTTTGCTCCATTGGTGAGTCAAATTATGGCTGATCTGATTGTTACCTTAACTTTGCATTTTTATCAACTTTCTATCTACCCCTAACTTAAGAATGTTTAAAGTCTTTCCTTCTACCCGCCTTTGAGGAAAAGAGTTCTAAAATCCATGACCATCTGTCGGAGAATATTTTACTTTTCTTCAATGGATAACCTTTTGTCTTAAGTAATGACCCTTCGTTCTCGATCCTCCTTCAAGAGGAAACACCTTCTCTAATTCCATCCTGTCAAAACTCCACGTAACCTTGCATTTCAACCCAGTTCCCTCTGTTTTCTAAATGCCAGTGGATGCAAGCCCAGTGCATCCACCTTTTTCTTCATCTACTTTCTCATTTTTGGTAATAACCTAAGAAACCTTCTCTGAACTGCTTCTAATGTATCAATATAAAGGAGACTAACAATGATCACAGTAAGGAGAGCATAGCCTCCCCACATTTGTGTTCAATATGAGCAATAAACAATAATATTGAGTTTTCCTCATTACTTGCAGCTAAATATTTTCCATTTGTGAATCAGGACACCCAGATCCCTTGTAATTCTTAGCCCTACCACCTCTCACCTTGGCCAGATCTTTGCCCTACTTACTTAACCAATCCGTATTTTTTTTATGGCCTCTCGAAGTCCAACCCTACATCCCCATTGTGGGAGGTGGAAATTGGTAAGGCCAGCCAACAGGGCTTTGGCAAAGCTGTATAGGCCAATCGCCTGTATTGTGGATACAATGGATTGCAGAAGGATTGATGAACTCCAACCATACCATTGACCAGAGGATGATAGAGACAGAAGGTCATCGATAACCTATACTCCACTGGGAACTAAGCAAGTATAACTTTTTTAGCCTCTTTTCCTCATCTTCAGAACTTACTTTTTGACATACCTTTGTGCCATCAGCAAATTTAGTAATTATACCTTAGGTGTCTTCATACAATTCACTTACAGAAATTGAAAAATGTCGAGGTTCCACTACTGATCCCTGTAGCACATCATTTGTTGATCAGAAAAAAAAAGAAATGTCATGTAAAAGTGACTTTTTGCCTTTTATTATTTCTCCCCACCACCTAAAAACATTCATTCTTGCTGACGCCCTGAACTTTGTTCCTCCCTCTCTGTCCTGCTTATTTCCAACCACAAGTCCAGCTTTTCCATAGGATCACACAAAGGATAGAGAAATTTAGAGCATCACATCATAGAAACAGGCCCTTCTGCCCGACACAGCTATGCTGACCATCAGACATCCATCTATACCAAATCTACTTAGCAACACTTGAATCATTCCACACCTTGGAGATTCAATCACTCACCCAGATGCTTCTTAAATTCTTAGGCAATGTATTGCACTTTGTAATTACCTTTTGAATGTTCTTCCTCGCTCCCATAGAGCCCTCTTACTTCTCTCCTTAAACCTACACACTCTGGCTTTAGATATCTCTGTTGTGGGAACAAATTCCCCAGGCAACATTCTGGTGGTCAGTCTCCTCGGCATCCTCTGTAGTACAACCACATTGTTTCTACAGTGCAGAGGCCAGAATTGCAGATCACCAGCTTTGATCTAACCCCCCCCCCCAACTTCTATTTTGAGACGGCGACACTTGGATTTGAGACAGAGAAAACATCAATTCTACTTCTCTCTCTGTCATGCCTCAAGAACCTTGTGTGTTTTAATGTGATCACCTCTCTAATGAAATTCCAGGACTTATATGCCAGGCCTGATTAACGTATCCGCAAACCCACTAATCATTGTGGTGAACCTTCACTCTGCTCTCTCAACAGCAGACATATCCTTCCTTAGGGAGGCAGTAAGTGCATTCTGTGAATATTACTTGTGCTATCAGACCTTGCTTGAATGTAGTCAGGTCTTGCTGCTACCTGCAGAGCTGGACTGTTTAAATACTAAGTGTTGTGAGCTGCCTCAGGCCTTCGATATAGCTGTTGTAGTATACATCTGTGTTCTAAGACAGACGCTTAAGCCAAGGACGTTCAATTGCCATCCCTTCTCCCCCCCACCACTATCTACGAACCCTCAGATACAGATTACTTGTTGCTGTCTCAGAGGGAAGGAGGTGAGATTGGTGCAGCTTCAGGCTACAACCTGTTATCTTCAATATCCAGAGGTTTCTAAATCTTTAGCTTCAACATAGAAAGGGTGAAAAGCCAATGTGATTTTTACTGCCACAGACACAAAAACCAAGACACACCATAGTGTGTCCAAAGTCATTGCTCCTTTGTCAGACATAGATAGACATGTATTCCTTTGGTATCTTAATGGATTTTCCATCTTAGTCACAGCCGTTGTCCTTTTTTTTTGTCAAGCAGTAGTGAGTCAAGGCAACTGGACTTGCTGTGTTGTCTAGAAGACATTTCACCACTCATCCAAGAAGCTTCTCCAGGCCTAATCCATGATGCACAGTTTTCCGGCTTATAAACTCTGTGAGTTGTTTAAAGGTACAGCAATCACCTGAAGTTCGTTAAGAGTCATAGAGGTAATGAGAGGGTCATCAGTCTTATCTTTACAAGAATGGAAGTATGAATTGTGGTGGAGATGTTGGGGTAAAGATGTTAGGATTGCATTGTAAGTAGCTGATAGGTGGTGTTGTACCCCACCCCCTCTGTTCATGGCTGGGTTTTCCAGTTTGACAAAGACGGCTTCTTGCAGATTTTCTCTGCCTATGTTTGGGTGTAAGATCCTTGGGATGGACAAGTTTCTATCTGAGTGTGTTTGTAGGCTTGAAAACCAAAGGGATTTGGTGTTTGTTGTAAATCCTTCTGAGTTGCTCTGAAACTCCAGCTACATATGGGATAACTATGTTTTTCCGTCTGCTTTGCTCCATCCCTCTGTCCGTTAGGCTGATGTCCCTGCTGTTTTTTGTTACTGTCTTGAGAAAGACCCAGTCAGGGTAGCCTCAAGCTTTCAAGGCTTCTCTCAAGTACTTGTGCTCCTTGTCTTCAGCTGTAATGTTGGCAGGCACATTCTCAGCATGGTGATGCAGTGTTCTCATAACCCCCAACTTGTGTTCTAATGGGTGATGAGAGTCAAACCGTAGGTACTGATCTCTGTGGGTTGGTTTTCTGTAAACTTCAATATCTAGATGTCCATTTTCTTTGATAAGTTCTCCACAGTCTAAAAAGGCCAGTCTATTGTTCTCGACGTCTTCTCATGTAAATTTGATATTATTCACTGAGTTGATATATCCTGTGAAGGCTTACACCTCATGGATTCTGATCTTGACCTGGGTATTGTCCACATACCTGGACCAATAACAGGGTGATGTTCCATGGAAGGTGTTCACGGCTGTCCTTTCTACTTCCTCCATGTGTAAGTTGGCTACAATAGGAGAAACAGGCGAACCCATGGCAAAACCATGTTTCTGCCTGTAGAAGACATCTTTGTATTTGAAATAGATAGCGTTGAGACAAAGGTTGGGTAGAGTACATACCTGATCTGAGCTGAGTGTGGTTCTACTGTCCAGACTACTGTCCTGACATATCAGTTTTCTTACTGTCTTGATAGCTTCTGAAGCTGCTATTACCTTTAAACAACTCACAGAGTTTATAAGCCGAAAGACCGCTCACCATGTATCAGAATTGAAGAAGCCTCTCGGATGAGTAGCAAAATGTCTTCTAGGCAACAGAGCAAGTCCTGGTGCCTTGACTCTCTACTGCTTGATATACAATGAACTGGATGATTGAGAACCTTCACAGATATTTTCTCCTATTTCTCTTTTGGTAAGTCACCATGCACTTTGGGCTGCATGCTTTTTCATATCACAAAAGCCCCAGGAGTATAGCAAGCAATGGCCCTATTTGTGTCAACCAAAAAGGCAGCTGAAGATCTGTAATCATCTCACTTCAATCAATGTGCACTTCTTTGAAGAAACTGAATTCCAAATTCAATCACCAACAGATCTGCAAGTCCTTTAAGATTCTTTACAAAACTAAGATTGGATGGGGGCGGATAGTGGATGGGAGTTGTGCTTCTTGTTGCTAAACACCAGGTTTTCTATGTGTGATTAACACCTACAGTAGTTGGATGGATACAGGACAATTTGGCAGAGGTGACAGCAAATCAACATTGCACCAGGTTTGACACCGCCACCTGCCTACTCTATCTCTGGCATATACTTGTGATGCAACTGACACACACATTTCCGTCTTACCCAGTTTGCTACGCAAAGCTAAAAGTGCGTATGTGTGATTCATAGTGGAGATGTGAAGCAAATCAGTAGCCATAGCACTGGAAAAATGGTGGCATGCAATGCAATTTTACCACAACTACATTTATAACTACATTGATCGTTTTTTAACTAATACAGATTTGATCAACTAACATACTACAAGATGGAGATTAGTTAGGCAAAACCAGTTAAAGCTTTTCTTTCTGTGAAAATAGAAAATAGGGCCATTTTTCCTTTCGAGTCTCCTCTTCCATTTGATACGAAGAAATATAGATGACACAATTTTACATTAAACCACAAAAAACCAGTTAAGTGTTCAGAACATTTGTATCTAGCAAGGGTACTGAACGCAGTTTTTCCTATACTGCAAAGAGTAAGAAGATTGGCCTCTATATATCTCTCCTTCAGAGGGAACATCTACTTTTGAATGGATTGAGGAAACAGAACAGTGATTCTAACATTTCTCTGGTTTGGTGTGTCCAATTAATGCATTACCTTCCAGAGAGATCTCCTTCCAGGGATTAGGGGGATACATGAAATCAGCATTCTGAATTTGATCATGAATATCTTCATCTTCGTTGAATGGAAAGGTGCCGCTAAGACTGACATAGACGATAACGCCTACGGACCACATGTCTAACGACCGATTATATCCTTTGTTGCGGAGCACTTCTGGAGCCAAATATGCTGGTGTTCCCACCACGGAACGCCTAAAAGACTTTTCCCCAATTATACGTGCAAATCCAAAATCACAAAGCTTGACCTAATGTTTGGAAAAGAACCAAGTAGGATGAATATTAAAATTTTGCAAGAAAAGGATTGGTCACAAATGTACCGATATATGAAATCAACAGCAACTGTCTTCGCAGACTAACATTAGATAACCATTCTAACCTGTGGCAAGGGATCAGCCGAAGCTAGGAGAACGTTCTCAGGTTTCAGGTCACAGTGAACTATGTTCTTAAAATGGAGATGTCGCAAAGCAACAAGTATCTGATTTAAAGAAAATCAAATTACTAACAACATCATGCAAGAAAGATTGCTTACTCTTTATCGAACATATGGAAAACCAGACTCTGCCTACTGAATTTAGTGGATTCTGGTTAATTGGGACCTGTAAATCTTGGCCCAATTAAGTGGCTGCTCCAATTAATTAAAGTTTCATGGAAATAGTTAAAAAGGTATAAAAAAAAGACAAACTACATTTAACTGAATAACAAATTATGTATTTAAATGAAATATTGAACAAAGTAGAATACTACCAACATTACTGGTGATTGTCCGTTGTATCTGATGATGACAGAAAACCTGTGTGTAAGAGTTTTTTAAATGAAAAAGCTGTTGCACTGGGGCAGTTCCGCTCTCTCGACGTTGTAAGTCCTAGTCCAATGGGACGAGCTGATGTCATTACTGGGGACCCCGTGGTTGCTGTGGATGACTAGGACTTCTGTGCCTTGTCACGACTTTCGCTATCCACATAGAACTGTCTTCCTGACCGTTGGGTTCACACTGTTGATCTCATTTGCCCATCTGCCGGAGCTAACTTCAGGTGCTAGGACAGGCCTCTCCTGATCTTACACTGCCAGCTACCCTCACCTGGTTTAGCCTGCCCATTGAAGTAGTTTAGCAGGGTGTGCCCACTTTTGTACGCAAACAGCTACTTGGAGCTACAGGCGACAGTAGAATTTCCAGTAGGGACCAAAGGTAACATTCAAGATAATTGTCAGTATCTTCAACTTGATTGTCAAGTTCTTCATAGTCCCTAACTTGTTGAAGTAGTGACATTGTTTATTTTCCCTCCTGGCCATTTCTGGCATTTCCAAGCCTGAAGGCTTGATAGTACAATGAGCAAAACAGTTCTGAATTGTCTTACCGCTTATTTCTTGTTAACTATCAGTGACAAACATTAGTGCTTTTTGAACACAAATGCACAGTGTTATTTAAAATCTGTTCACTCTAAGCACAGTGAAGTGTCAAATGGCCGCATGATGTACACGTGACAGACATGAGTTAGAAAATGTTTGGAAACAGTCTCCTGCCTCAGTTAAGTGGCATGGTGTCCCAAATGCGCAAAGAGAATCCCGGGTATTTTCTCAATTTGTTTTTGTTTAGTAAGAGTTGTTCCAAATAAGCAGCTACCCCACTAAACCAATGGCCCAATTAACCAGAATCCACTGTCTATCCAAGAGCACAAAACCAAGGAAGAAAGTGCATTAAAACAACACCAGCCAATATTGTGAGAGATAACACAAAGCAGTTTTGTACTTTGCCTTTTTAACTGTTCTAAGTAAGAATGAATATCTGAGAAGACAGTTCTTAAGTTCGTTCAGTTCCTCAATGTAAGAACTCATAAAAAAATAACCTCATTGCTCATCTGAGTGACAGATGTATGATGCAAAATGATTTTTTTAATAGTTTACAACTTCAAACCAATGTTTAAAGCTGGTTTCCATTAAAAAGGGCAATTTTGGCATCTATTTCTTAATACCTCCTGAGGAATTCATTTTTATTTATAAAAGTTTAATAGAAAAATCATTTGTAACTCATCTTATCTCAACCATAACTTCCTTTAATAACTTTAAATTCAATGCACATTGCATTCACTTAAATTCCCTCATTCATCTTGCACTAATTGCTCTTTTAATTCATTGTCAATATGTAGATTTTTGATTAATAGACAAAAATTACTTCAAAGCTGTGACTCCACTTAAATGTGAAGTAAACAACAGCAGTGCAGAGGGAAGTCTTCAGCAGCTGCAGAGAATCTCAGAAGACCAGAAACAACTTGATGAACATTTGTAGACAATGCTGCAAGGTAATTTGTGCTTGACTGATAGTCTTAAGCACTACTGTTCACTATTCTGACTCAGGGCTCAAAAGTCATGGCAAAAGTATAATTTCATTTCAACATATCAATCATGGGCAAGAAAATATAAATCTACATGGTCGCTATGGGGATTGCGTTAACCTTAACACTTCCTTTTGAGTTAAGTTGGTTGAGATGCTCCATTTCAGGTGCAGGCTGCATACTGGTTGGGCCAATGCTTATAAGAAATATAATAGCTGAACTGCTCCTAATGATGACACTGTTTACCCTTTTGAAGATTCTATTATTAATCACCCATCACTTGTAACTGCCACATACCTGTGTAATAAGAAACTTTGTTATAAGTTCTGGCAGACGTCCTTTCTCACTTGACAGGATCATTTCCAGCATGTCTCCATGGAGCTTTTCCATGACAACAAACACTCTTTCAGGAGTCTCAAACATGCATTCCAAATTCACTACACCAGGGTGATGCAGATTCTGAGCAAACAAATTGCACCCATAAAAAGATGTTCTTCCCCATATATAATGGAAGTTTTACAAGGCTTAAAATCTCTAAACATTTCATGAAGCGTTGTAAGATTTAAATTACAGAGGACTTTTCAATTAAGGAACAAGACATCTGGCTTGGGCTGTTCACTGAGGTAAGTAAGATATACCTTTTCCAGATTTCTAGACGAGCTGCACAAAGCTGCCTAATCCAAAATGACCAGGCCCAGGCACCAGCACAAGGTAATCCTGTCAGTTGTGTTGGCTAGAACAAGATCTGCCACAAAACTGCAGACACAGCTTTAGATGATAAACCCATCCAGAGATTTCAATGTTCCTGAAACAATCAAAACTAATATTTAAATTCTTCTTTTGTTTTATTTTAAGTCCCTGGAGAAATGCAGCCAGGTCTTGTCTTGCTGCTGAATGCTGCATGAACTCCAACAGTGGAGTGTACTCGGAGAGCTGCTGGCAAATTTGGTACCTACGCCTTTGTGCAGGGATCCTGAAATCAATGCCACATGGGCCATTAAATACCAAAACTTACTCAGCAATCTACATTCCATAAATAAATGAAGTTTATATTTTCAAGATTTATAGACTTATTTTCCATAATGGTTTCAGTACTAAAGAGTAAGTCAGTTAATTACAATGGGGAACTCAAGTAAAAGTCAGAGTGATGCTTCCTCTTGTCAACACTACCCACATTATCACATTGACCTGTTGGTACTAGAAATGACTACTAACTCACTTAGAACCATTTGAGAGATGGCTTTCAACACTAGAAGGCTAGATTCTTATCATGGATTTCAAAAGTTAAACGATATTTTAACCACATTTGACTCTCTACCCAATGCTAATTTATGTAGACATTTTAGTTGATAGTCAGAATTTATGACCTATTTACCTGTAAAATTGCAACTTCATTCCGAAGCTGACTCTCTTGTTTTGTTGGGAATCGTAGTTTGTCAATCACTTTGATTGCAACATCTCTGCCTGTCTTGCGATGCTTACCTAACAACCAAGTAAAAAAGATTCATGTTTTATACATGGATTGACCTAACTGCCAGTATTTTCTAGTGAGGTTTAAATTAATGAATTGCATTTCCTGTCCTCTCCAGATCTTTGCGGTTACCATTTGGTAGTCACCCTGAGCCTTGGCCAAGTGCTTGCAAATGATGTCAGATGCCTGACAGAGAATGAAACACACTAATTGGCACGTAAATGTAATACAAAGATTATTGTTGCCCCTCTTTCAATAGAGATGGGAGCAATCAATAGCTGAAGAGGGCAAGTGCACCATCTTACAAAGCAACTGTTTGCGTGGTGCATTGGAATTGCTCAGCTGACCGGTCATCAATAGTCAATGTCAGTTTCTGCAAAACTAACCTCTAAGATCTTGAGGCACATGATCTGAGACTAGATACTCTTAAAAGGGAAACTCATAGAAATTAGGAAAATAGGAAGTGAACTCATGCAAGGCAACTTCATCAATAATTGTCCCGTGTGACAAAGTATAAAGCAAACAATTTATCATTAATATAAGAGTATATTTCCTGGTGAGCTGCTTTAGAAAATAAACATGTGGTAAATGTAATGTGTGCAACTAACTGATATTACTTTGTAAATGGGGATGCTTCTAATATACAAACATGGAAGATTTTGTATGGTGCAGTCGGTATTTCAAAATAAAATATGTATACATCTATCTGATCTTCCTAATATTCTGATTTCAATAATCAAGATCTAAAATGAGAAATTACATGCAATTACTCTGGCTATCAAAATCTGGAGGAATTATCAATTATCTAGCCAGATAAAATCAGATAGAGCACAGCAACAGAAACTTGTAAGAGTGTACTGGTCTAGTGCTCTGCTGAAGATAAATGTTTAATTATAGTATTTAAATAAATTTACCTTAAATATAACTGATACTTCCTGTAAAAATTTCATTACATGTAACCTATGCAATGCCATCTGCCCATCATTTGATAGAGGAATCATTCACTTACATGTTGCAGGCAACAATAAAGCCTTTTCTTCCACATCTCTTGGATTATTTGGCATAGCTGTCAAACTCTTCACACAGACAGAATTGGTGCATCAGAGCAAGTGATTGCCCAGGCTAAAGATCTTCTTTGCAACTCTGCTTTCACCCTACTTATAGAGACCATAAACCACCATTTACAAAATACTACCAGTTATTTTATTCTGTTTGCTGCACCGAAATTCCTTGTAAAAGAGAATGATTCACCTTACAAGATGACTGCCTGCAGATCGCTAAATGCCAAAAGTAATGGCAAGTTATAATCATGGTAAACTTTTGTTCCTTGAAGTAAAGATTCAATCTTTACATAACTATTAATAAACTGGGCAACTGATCTATACGAGATTGAATTAAATGTAATATAAAACAGATCCTGTGTAACTATGTATATAATTACAGGGATAGAGTTTGTTCCATCTTTATACGAAAGCATGGCATATCTAACCCCACATCTTCCCATATCACTTTGATTTTTGCAATGAAATGTATGTTATTAAAATCTGACATGACAATGAGAACATATTGAACAAGTGTAGCATTGGCTACTCAAACTTGCTTCACCATTTAACTTAGATAATCCAGTCTCGTCCTTCACACCACTTTCCTGCTCACTCTCCTAAACCTCCTTGACTCCTCTATATTTTAAATGACTGTCAATTTCCACCTTTTATGAAGCCTCTCCACAGCTGTCTGAGGTGGGGAATTCCAGAGGTTTCATAGATACCAACTTGGAACCTCAACAAAAGTACAGGCCAGCTGCAGTCTCACCATTGTCCTGTAAAATTGTATCAAAACCTATTTTTATATTGTCTATTCCTGCAACAACTTTTAAAATTAATTGGTGTAACTGGATGCTTTTTTAATATTTCACTTATTAAGAAGATCTGACCCTTCTCTGTCATTCCCTAATCCTCTTGCTCTATAAGATTGACAATTTTTTAAATCTCTACCTCCTTCTGCATATAGAATTATTTTTTTAACTTTGTCTTTAAAAAGGCCTAAAGCTAATTACCTCCATCAGTAAAAAAAATCTTTGCTTTTCATCAAAAGGGAGATAAAGAACCATCCATACTTGATAGCTTAAAAAGAACAAGTTACTCCCAGAACAAAACTGACTGCATGTGGTGGAGAAGTGTCATTGCATCTCTATTAGTATTTGCATCACTTACCAAATAATCACAGGTCTGGATATTTGAAATGAAGATGTGATCATTGACTCTTGAGAATTGATTGCACTGATATGGTCAAGACATGCATAAAATTACTGATCATTAACCCATGGCCAAAATTAAATATCACATACAAAGCTTCAACCCAATGAAAAGTAGATACATATAACAGATTTCTATAGAATGACTGCTCTATAAAAATTGAAGATTTGTATGTTTTGTAAGGTAATATTACCTCCATATACTATTCCAAATTGTCCTGAACCCAGTACTTCATCTGGAAATATTTGATATACTGTGCTGATATCCTGTTGGGAGAGAGTCACATTACTCAGTCTTGATTTAAAAATCTTCAAATGCTCGCCAAAAATAAAACCACTTCTAAATTACAGACTCTACATTTAATCCTTAAATGCCAAGTATTCATATCATATATATTGCCGTCATATTTTTCTCCTATCTTTCATAGATTACAACATTTAGGGACAAAATTTCACAAATACTGTACTAGAGACGTACCTATTTATCATCGTGAGAGATGGTCACTAGGTTTCAATAATAACAACACTTTTGTCTTGCTGACTGTTAATGACCTGGACTTGGGGATAGAATTTCAAGATTTGTACACTACACAAGTGACATAGAGTAGAACGGTGAATAAAATAGTAACTGATGATTTAGGCTTAGACATGCTGTGTAATTAGTGGACAAATTACAGAAGAAATTCAGGGCAGAAAAATGTGATATATTTTGGTGTAAAAAAGGTCAACATAACTGGTTTCAAGAGGAGAGAAACACTTGAGGGCATGTTGGAGATAACTGGATAACTTTTTTAAAAGGCAATTTATAAACCACATGAGATTTTAGGTTTATAGATTTATATAGCAAGCAAGTCAGGGTGCTAGATCTATATAAAACCCTCCACCCCTGCTAGGGTGTTGCCCACATTGTTAGGGACCACACTTTAGCAAGAATATCAAGACTTTGGAAAGAATCTGCATGACTTATTTGGTTTATTTACTTCTTAGTTCCTGAGACATACCTGAGAAAAAACCCATCTGTACTGAATGATTTAAACTTGCAGTTTTTCTAAAGATGTTACTCCCAGGTTTTAAACATTCAGTGCAAATGAGATGGGATGGGGAAGGGGGTGGGGGAGGTTTGTAGGCTGTTATAGGTTGAGAAGCATCAATAATCATTTAATGCTTTAATGAATTTTATCAATGATCCATTTCCATTTTCAACATTCTGCAAGAGGTCACTGATGGTCCTTCCTGAATTACTTTCTTTTAAAATAAACAGAACTATTTCAGTGACACAATTGGGCAACCATGAGTATTTATTACAGTGGTGAAGAGTAAATTTTTTTCTCTGCAAACACAACTTACCACATTTTCCTGGATCTCACTATTTGACACTGAGATACTGATAGACACATCTCCTGTCAAAAGAAAATAAAACTGAGTTTACTGTCATGAAATAATTTTACTGTTTCTGTAGTATTTATAATAACTTAATGAAAAAAATGGAGGAAGTATTTAGCATGCCACGCAAAACCTGTGCAGGTACAAACAACGGTTCAGCATTAACTGTTTCTCTATCCACAGTTGAAGCCTGATTTAAATATTTTATGTTTGGTTTCCAGCATCTATAATTATTTTCAATTGTTTAAAGCTCAACATAAATTTATTATCCAAGTACATATATGTCACTGTGAGATTCATTTTCTTGTGGGCATTCACAATAAATACAACGAAACATAATAGAACCAATGGGAAACTACACAGAAAAATAGCAAAAGGATTTGAGTACAGGAGCAGGGAGGTCCTACTGCAGTTGCACAAGGCCTTGGTGAGACCACACCTAGAATATTGTGTGCAGTTTTGGTCCCCTAATCTGAGGAAAGACATTCTTGCCATAGAGGGAGTACAGAGAAGGTTCACTAGATTGATTCCTGGGATGGCAGGACTTTCATATGAAGAAAGACTGGATCGACTAGGCTTATACTCACTGGAATTTAGAAGATTGAGGGGGGATCTTATTGAAACGTATAAAATTCTAAAGGGATTGGACAGGCTAGATGCAGGAAGATTGTTTCCGATGTTGGGGAAGTCCAAAACGAGGGGTCACAGTTTAAGGATAAAGGGGAAGCCTTTTAGGACCGAGATGAGGAAAAACTTCTTCACACAGAGAGTGCTGAATCTGTGGAATTCTCTGCCACAGGAAACAGTTGAGGCCGGTTCATTGGCTATATTTAAGAGGGAGTTAGATATGGTCCTTGTGGCTAAAGGGATCAGGGGGTATGGAGAGAAAGCAGGTACAGGGTTCTGAGTTGGATGATCAGTCATGATCATACTGAATGGCAGTGCAGGCTCGAAGGGCCGAATGGCCTACTCCTGCACCTATTTTCTATGTTTCTAAACAAAAATGGATAAACAACCATTGTGCAAAAGACAGAGAAAATTGTGCAAGTACAGAATGAGAAGAAATTAAATAAATAAATAAACCCTGTTGGACATCGGAAATATAAAATCCTGCTGGTCCGGTTCATAGGCGAGACGGTGGGGGAGCTGCGTGGCCTCAGTTGTTGTGTGGACCAAACCCACGTGCTGTGGCATCGCCTCTTACAGCCACCCAGAGGAGGTGTGAGACAGGCACGCTGTAATCACCGCTGAGCTGTGAGCTGGCCCCTCCCATCGGTGCTGCTCTCCAATTTTCGCTCCTGGAAGACAAGCTGGATTGCCTTCGCCTACCGCTGCAGGAGATGAGCAACTGCGGCGCGTTTGTTCTTGCAGAGACGTGGCTCCAGGACAATATACCATGCACCACCAGTCCTCAGACCATGCCACCTAGGGACTTGTGCCAATATATTTGATGACTGTTAAGTGCTATCGTATCTATACGTGCCGTGTGTGACTGTAGGTACGGTGTTTTACACCTAGGCCTCAGAGGAGCGCTGTTTCATTTAGACCATAAGATATAGGAGCAGGATTTGGCCATATGGCCCATTGAGTCTGCTCCGCAAGTTTAGCTGCATACATGAGGGTGGTTGAATGACAATTGAACGTAACATTAATACATAAATACATAATAAATATTGAGAACCTGATTTGTAGAGTCCATAGGTTGTGGAATCAGTTCATTGTTAGGGTGAGTGGAATTATCCCCGCTGGTTCAGTGTGTTGATTCGTCACCACCCTTGATTCAGACAACAACAGTAGTGTCATTAGCAATCTTTAATATGGCACTGGAGCTGTAGTTAGCCTCAGTCATAAGTGTAATAAGGCAGGGGGCTAAGCACACAGCCTTGTGGTGCAACTGTGCTGATGGTGATTATGGAGTAGACGTTGTTGTTAATACAAACTAACTCGGGTCTGCAGTTATTGAAATCGAGAATCCACTTGCACAAGAAGGTATTGAGGCCTAAGTCAAGGAGGTATAGAAGCCTAGGTCTTGGAGCTTTTGAGGGAATGGTTGTGTTGAATGCAAAGCTGTAGTCAACAAAGAGCATCATGTTGTATGCATTTTCACTGTCCAGATGTTCCACGGTTGAACCCAATGATGTGACAGTAGGTAAATTGGAGCAGATCCAAGTCACTCTTCAGGCAGGAGTTGATATGCTTCAATACCAACTTCTTAAAGCTTTTCATCACAATGGATGTAAGTGCAACCAGACAATAGCCATGGAGGCAGGGTACCATGTTCTTCTTGGGCACAGGTATGATTGTTAACCATTAGGCCAGCTTCTTCCACTTAATTGTGTAATAAAAGGAAAAGCAAGCTGGCAGCGTAACACTTTTAAAATAGATCTATTCCAATGAGTTATACACAACTTTTTATATTTACTTTATTGCAGGTTGACTATATTAAGAAATTCATACAATGAAAGCATGTACCGAACAAGTATTTTCTTTCATCTCATCATTCCCACTGCCTGGCCAGAGATACAAACCTGCCATTCAGTTCTATTTGCAAATACTACCACCAAAATTGACTGCTCCAAACCAGATCTGCTGGTTACATCTTAGCCCCAAGCAAGAGTTCCAAATATTCAGTTTTTTAATCTATAGTTAATCTTACAGGTTCGAATATATGTTCACACTAGAACCTGAGCAATACTGATACAAAATTTACTTGGTTTCTGGAATATTTGAGTAAATTTCAGTATGAAGGTGATTATATTTACATCCAGCAAGGAAGATTTGGATTGCAAATCCCATTCATTTCAACTTCATTTAATATTGCTGTGACTTGATTTAGGGTTTAAAAAGTCCAATTCAGATGTCAAACTGCATAGTGGCTGTGAAATACAAATGAAGCTCACCAGTGCATTGGCAAAAGCTAAATCAATAGGGGAGACTGTACCCCGACATTGGATTTGCACTGTATTTTAATTCTCTTGGCACAGATGTTGATACTGTTGTTCAAATACTGATTAGATATAAAAAGTTTGACCACATTTCTAATGAACAATATGATGATGAATACAAGTTTTCTATTATCATAGCCCAATGTCTATTTGATGTCTAGGTGAAACTGCTTTGTGTGGCCTCAGGAATGATAACATACAAATCTTAGAATTATTTCTAATCAAATCATCAATATAGAGTTACAGAGTTATACAGCAATGTAACACAGAAACAGGCCTCCTGATCCATCTTGTCCATGCCGATCAAAATGCCCATTGAAGCCAGTCTCCTTTTCCTGCATTTGTCCCATATCCTCCAGACCTTTCCTATCCACATATCTGTCCAAATGTCTCTAAAATGTTGTTACTGTACCTGCCTCAACCACTTCCTCCTCCATTTACGAACCATCCTCTGTGTGAAGAAGTTGCCTCTCAGATCTCTTTTAAATCTTTCCCCTCCCACCTTAAACCTAGGTCATCATTCCCTTTAAAAAACTTGGTGCATTCAGCCTGCCTGTGCCCCTCATAATTTTATACACCTCTGTAACTGCACACACCGGCTTTGTGGCAAAAAAAGCACAGCAGCATCTCTTCCACCTCAGGCGACTGAAGAAGTTCAGCATGGGCCCCCAAATCCTCAAGCCCTTCTACAGGGGCACATTTGAGAGCATACTGATTGGCTGTATCACTGCCTGGTCAGAGAACTGCACCAATGTTGATTATTGAGCACTGCAGAGAGTGATGTGAGCCCAGTTATTCTATAGATGTGAACTTCCCTCCATTGAGGACATTTATAGCAGCAGATGCAGAAAGAAGGCCTAGAAGATCATCGGGGAGACCAGTCACCCCAACCATAAACTGTTTCTCCTGCTTCTGTCTGGCAAACACTACCGCAGCATTAAACCCAGGACCAACAAGTTACGGGACAGCTTCTTTCTACAAACAATTAGACTTATACGTTCACATGTCTGTACATTGCAACGGAGTCATAATGTGACGATTTTCACTGCCTCATGTTGTGGGATGTTTGTAAGATTTAAATAAATTCTAATTCTAATTCTATCTTCACTCCTCAAATCTTGGCGTACACAACCTCTCCCTATAATAAATGCTCTCAAGTTCTAGCAATATTTCCATGAATCTTTTTTGCACTATCTCCAGCTTAGTGACATCTTTCCCAACAGGGTAACCAAAACTCCAAGTGTGATCTCACCAGTGTCTTGTACAACTCCAACATAACATCCCAGCTCCTATATGTCCTGACTCATGAAGGCCAGTATGGCAAAGGCCTTCTTCTCCACCCTGAAAATCTGTGATGCCACTTTCAGGGAATTATGTACCTGTATTTCTAAGTCACTCTGTTCTTTAACACTTTACTTGGCCGTATTGTTCACTGTGAAAGTCCTACCCAGTTTTGACTTGCCAAAATGCAACACCTCAAACTTGTCTAGATTGCATGCCATATGCCCACTTATCCATCTAATCAAGATCCCTTTGTAAACTTTGATAACCTTCCTCATTGCCTAGAATACCACTTTCAGTGTCACCTGCAAACCTTGCCTTGTAACATTCTTATTCAAATTGTTTTGAAATAAGGACCAGTGCCGATCCCTGTGGCTCACCACAGATCACAGGCCGTCAGTCTGAAAAACAGCGTTCGACCATCACTCTCTGCTTCCTACCAACGACCCGATGTTTTTATCCACTTAGCTAGCTCTCCCTGGCTCCCCATGTGATCTACTTAAATAACTTAACACTTACAGTGCATTTCATATAAATATACAAAGGTTAAGAGTACACTTCAGGAAGTATTTGATCATTTCAGGCATTGAACTTACTGTGTAGGCTGTGCACTGATCCTGCGGATGAACCTTTCGGAATGACAGGCATCAAGGCGTGTTGGATAGCTAACTCCCATGACTGGGCAACATCCAAGCCTGTGCCACCTGACACCAGGCTGTTGTTTTTTTGTGTACTCAAATCATTTGTCAGATTTTCACCAACAAAATAGACTACACTTGCAGTAGTAATTTCAAAGCAATGAGCATTGGCTCCAGCAGGTACAAAGTCAAAGTTCTTTCCAGGCTCCAGAGATAAAATTTCAGATAGTGGAATTTCCTGCAATTAAAGTACATTCATAAATGACCCTTAATTGCCAGCACAATAAATGAAATAAACTGTTACCTTGGCTTCATGTTCATATTCAAAGATTGCGTGTAGATAAAAATTAGATCAGATTGTTGCATTTTATAAAAAGATTTTTTTCTCCTCCTCCTACTGTAATGAGCATGCATGTTTTGAATCAGTGGTTATACTAGAGAATAAGCTCAAGGCTGAAGCCTTTTTTCAGCCAGCCCAGTAATACAGAGGCCAATTGTTTCAACCTTCTTGACATTCCAGCTCAAGTAACCATCCTTCCATTTGTGGCTAATCAACACAGTTTAGCACCTTGTAATTGCTGCCACCAAGTAATATCTATACTGCAGCTTGCTGAAGCATGAAAAATAAATAATTCTTTGGATTTTCCTCCATCTCACAGGATAACCACCTTAATAGAAGCCCCTTTCAAATTTTCCCCTCACTGTGGTAAGATAAGTTGGTCATATCCCGTTATTTTGTCATTTGAATGACATTAGGTGTACATGTTGGAATATAACATATGCATCAAAATATTTTTTACAGGTTTAAATCAACATATATATGCAGTATTATTATGGTGTTTGGAATAAAGGAATATCTTTATTGATACACTGTTGTTTCCATTGTTTAATGGAACTCAAAGCTGTCTGCCTCAATATTTTTAAATGAGTAAAGCAGTAGCTTGAACTACTTTTCAAAAAGGAATTGTGAAGCTAATTTTAAACTTGTAACTGGTTAACCTTTAACTTTAACAAATTGATACTTACCGTCTGTTAGCACAAGGTCTACAATGCCACCTGTCAATCACAGGCAGCAATGTGCCATGATGACATAATTCCTCTACATGTCAGTGACTTAAATTATGAATCACAGCATGTTGCCCTCTGAGACTGACAGACTACAACAAGAGCAGTGTAAATTGGGGCTGAGCACCTCTGTTTACAAAAAATAAGGCTTTAAATGTGTTGTAGCTTTTTTGTTAACCACAAATAATATTTGGGGGCACTATTATTTTCTGCTATGCAGAATTCTTGCACCATATTTTAAGATATTTCAGACAGTAGCTCAATAAAGTTGCAATACTTATTTCTGTTCATCTTCAGTGTTTAGCTTAATGCTATTAAAAATCATAAGCATCTTCTTTTGCTTTTGTAGTCAAAATGGGTATGGAACCTACATATGGCTTTATGTTACTCATTTTTAAATGTAGATGTACAGATGTAGATATTATGTAAAAAAAGTTAATTTGATTTGCTTACTTCTGTAACTATTTTAAAATTTAATCCTTATTAAACTACCCCAAGATGCTTTAAATGATCATCTGGAATAAATTGGAATAAAAGCAAGAGTTCAACCGGAACTTTTCACTGACATTTAGCTTGCATCATTTTAGATTATTTATTCAGTGTTAATGTCTGACTGAGAAAATCAAGTAACGAAACCTTTACCTTGTAATATTTGCTTCCTGTATCATTCTGAAAGAGGGTGATACATTTACTGTCTAGTCTCCAATAGTGTCTTTTTCTCTATAGGATAAAACACACTTCAATGTTAGAAAATTCTTAAAAGAACAGTGAATAGCACATTTAAATGGTGGCATCGTTTATGTACCGGTATTAGGCAATAAAAGCCTTCTGTGCTGTATAAATGTCAGTGCCACAGGCGGAGGTGTTTATACAGTACTGCAGAGGTTTTTATGCTAAGTGCCCAAAAAGGTTTTATCGATATTATAGTAAATCTCTCGAGACAGGATAATGCTAAGAGACTGATGCAAATTGGACAATACCACACTGAAGAGTCATATTATAATAATAAAAAACTAAAACAGATTGTATTTTTCTTTCCTCTCTGTTCCCAAAGTTGGCTCACTTGCAATCTTCTTTATACACACATCCTGTTCTATTTTATGTATACTTTCAAATATTTTCCCTCTTCCCTCTGTTCTCTACATTATTTTAATTCTATTTCTCGGCTTTAGCTTTTTGTTACTATGCACACAGATTACTAATGTCACAGTATCAAGAAATCATGTTGACAAGATAGTCGGTTTAAAATTAGCATTTTGAGAAAAACCAATTAGTTTTATGAACAATATTCCATATGCTAATAATACTTCCAGGATATTATTACCTAAGGTTAAACAAATAGAAATGTCTAATTTATAACTACCCATGCATAGAATTATTTTAGTACTTTTCTTAATCTGAGCAGTGAATTTGTATAAAGTGCATCACTCAGTTAATAGTACAGTGAAAGGATGTTGCAGACTGTAGTGAAACTAGGCTGCCGTGGATATACCACGTAATTGTTTTCGAATCCAAACTGAGAAAGAATATGTGCGTTAATAAAGAACATAGCACACCAGGCACAGGGTAGCTCGCAAGCACCATCTTCTGGAACTACAAATGCATAAAATAGATTGTTCAAGTTTAATATGCAATATGTAGTTTTAATTATTTGCCAAATTACTCATATGTACTTTTTGATCAGCTTTGCGAGTCAAAAATACAGAAGGAAAAAATAACAGAGACAATGTCATTTATATTGAAAATATTCAGACTTATTAGTTCCCAATCCTTCAAAAGCAGGAACTGTGATAAAACTCAAACAAATTTGCTGGCTTTTCCTACAGTCACATAAGTGAAAAACTTAAATATATATGTTTGAAACATTAACTGCAAGATAAAAACTGATTAGACTGTGACATCATCTCTAACATCAAAGGGGAATGGTGATGGTGAATTTGATCACTGGTGTGGTTATTCCCACAGAAGTTGAAGGAAATTCTGTCAAATCTGACAACAAATCATTGCTATTAACTGCACAAGAGGCAGAGATCCAATTCCCTTCCATGTACTTGAACTGTAATGATTTTGATGCAATGAAAATAGGAAAGTCTCTCTCACACTCTGTGTCTGCATCTTTCTAATGATCAGAAGTTTATACTCCAATTTCTTGCTGACTAATGAATAGCAGATGCACTGTCTCTGACAGTTGTATCAAGTTTTAATGTTTTTTCTTTAAAGTCCGCAATGTTTTTCTGTTGCTGCTTAAAAATATCAATTGCATTTTGGGTGAATATTAAATACACTGTCTGTGGCAAGAGACGTGTTTGAACTGGGTAAACTTGTAGAGAAAAGCATTCAACTCATTTACATTACAGTATCTATGGAAGACATTTACACTTTGCAACTTAACCATTTGCTTGAAATTGTAGAAAGAGAAAAGCCATAATATAATGGATACACTGACAAAATGATGATCAACAACTGGGAACATAAGAAATTTAAAACAATTCAACAAGCATTTCAACATACAATGCACAGAATAATCATTCAATCTTGGAACTGAATTGTGTCAGATATATCAGATCTGCTGCAGACTTCCCTTCATCTTGTAGCTTAACATATTTTGCACAGTAGCTTGCTATGAGTATGATTATTTTTGCATTATACACGAATGAACAACAGGATGAATATAAAGTAAATAACCAAAGGGATTTAAGGATTGAGGAATGAAAGGCAGAACAATACAGGTAGAGGCAAAGTGCTAAACCCAGTACAGGAAATAGCTTAGTTGCTAAACTGAACTTTTGATCAAGAGATAGGAGTTCAGGTCCATTTAAGAAGCAGGAGAATGTAAATTCAGTCACCAAAATAATCCTGAATTATAGAAACCCCTTTAGTTCAATAGTATCCTTCAGGGAAAATCTTACCCATGTGTGATTTGGGACCCAGCATTGTAAGGCATTCTTATTTGGGTTTTGCCTTTCCAAGTCCAACTTTATGTCCCAGTCATGAGAGGTGGAAACAGGTAAGGCCAGCTAACAGGGCTCTGGTGAAGCTGTATTGTCCATTCCCCTGTATAGTGGATGCAATGGATTACAGAAGCATTGATGAACTCCAACCATACCATTGACTTCGGTGAACTATGGAGATGGAGGTTATTGATGACCTATACTCTGCTTAGGAGCTAGTAAATACACAGTTATGGGAATGGACAATAAATGTTTCCCTAGCAGCATTGTCTGAATCCCATGGCAGAACTGAAAACGTGAAAAAGTCAGAGGAAGAGAATGACTCAAATAACGTGACAGGAAAAACAAATCAGAAAGGAGAATGGAAAAAAAAACTGAACTATGGCATTTTGAAAGTTTGTTAACTATCTGAAGATACGAGAGACTGGCACAAGTCACTTCTGTCCTGGATCAGAGAAATTGATTGGTATTGTATTAATTATGATATTGCTAAACAATTACTATAAGTTAATGATTAAATAATGTGCAGGTTTAACAATATTTTTGAAAATAACAGGACAGTTAATAGCTGGATGGTGAAACAAAGAAACTGCTGGTAGGACTCAGCAGGTTATGCAGCATCTGTGGAAACAAAGGAACAGTTGAAGTTTTGGGCCCAACCCCTGTATTAGGACTGGTCCTGATGCAGTCTTGACCCGAAATGTTATGCATCCCTTTGCCTCCACAGATGCTGCTTGACCCACTGATTTCTTCCAGCAGTTTAATTTTCTCAAGATTTCAGCAGCTTCAGTCTCTTGTTTCCATGGCTGGATGTTGTTTGTGTGAAGTGAAAAGCAGGGGGAATAAATTTATCAATAAGTTCTGAAAATCCACATTCACTGAACTCGCTTATTACTAAGCCTGTGACATCTCCAGTAGGCTCCAACCTGACCATTCACTATGTTGCTTTAAAAGCTATTTGCAAACACAATTCCTGGTCTTTGTTTGGTACACAGTGCCTGAATAAGGAGTGAATTCTGCTACTTCTTGTAGCAATCCCATCACTAAATCTGCTTTTCCATTCATACTTTGCTTGTTAGTTAAATGGGCATCAAACAATCCCAAAACTAAGAACACAGATTGATTCCAGACTATTGTTTCCAGTCTCTGGTCTGGTTCCAGGCAGACCCAGTTGACTTTAATATTTGACAGGGTGTAGAATTCCTTCCCCACCAAATCAGATCAGAAGCTCAGAGACAGTATGTAGCACTGTCAAAAGAACTCTGACAGTGGAATTACTTTCAGGATTAAAGGAATTGCAGTCCACACTGTGGAAAACCCAAATGACTCAGGATTACCTTCCACATGGAAGTATATATTTCTTTTCTCAAGCTGAATACTTTCCAGAAACACATACAGTAAATAGCGATCAGCTTCCACCAGGAGGACCCTAACCTTGTTGTGGTATGGAGGCTTGTGCGTCTCATTGACTCAGAGAACTATGTTGCCCTGAATCATGGCTTTGTGACAGGTCAAAGGGTAGAAGCCAGACTAAGAGTGGTCCACTGGTCCTCCAGGTTTAGGCTAACTACCCTGACTAGTAATACAAAATTGTTATGCAAACAGCAATGGGGAATCCTTTTACATCTGTGTGAAATGGCATTCCATCCGGTACTGTACTTGCATGATTGGCAGGAGTGAAAACCAAACTACTGATATGGTAAAGGAACCCTGAACACCGCCAGAGATGGACGTCCTACTTTGCTGCCCTAAACACGAGCAGAATTATGGGAGAGAGATAGAGATAGGGAGAGAGGGAGAGAGAGAGAGAGGGATATCAGTTTGCAGTAACACTAAACTTGCCATCCATTTGCACGTTCACAAAGGCGTACAGATGAAATGTCAAATATCTGGCTGGTCTACATCAATAACCTTCTTACCAGATTGTCCTTGCTGGTGAAGTGAACCATCCAGCCCTCCTTCAGTACAGTGCTACTCCTCCTCTTTGTGTGTTTAATAGATTGTACCACTCTCATTAAAGGAATGTTATTACTTGTGGAAGGGCTTAAGAAGAGAGAAGAAAAACAAAATCATTTTGAAATACATTTTTTCAAGGTGATGTCATATATTTCTTAAATTAATTCAAACTGAACTTCCTCTGAACTTTGTTTGTTTATAAAAATTGTTTACTTTATTGTAGCACTATTCAATTAATAGTTTTATAAACATGGGTGCAATTTTAACAAAGACATAACCAATGAGTTCCCTGTTGGCTCAGTAATAATTTCTGCTGCTCTTTCTGGTGCATCTCATCATGATGCAGCATCCTTCATCAAGGATCATCACCATCCAGACCATGACCTCTTCTTAACTACTACCATTGGGCCAGATGTACAGAACCCTTAGGTCCCACACCACCGGGTTCAGGAACAGTTATAACCCACAACCATCAGGCTCCTGAACTGGCATGGATAACTTCACTCACCTCAATGCTGATCTGACTCCACAACCTATAAACTCACTTTCAAGGACGCTACAACTCACGTTCCCAGTATTAGTACTTATTTACTTTTTTTATTATTTGCACAACTTGCTTTCTTTTGTACCTTACTTGTTTGTCAGTTTTTGTTTATGTAGAGTTTTTCATAAATTCTATTGTATTTATTTCTTTAATATCTTGTACATTTCTGTAAGAAAATGAATCTCAAGGTATTACAAGTTTACATATACATTCATTGATAATAATTTTACTTTGACATTGAAGTTCCGATGCTGGCTTTTGTGGTTTAACCTAGCAAGTGTATGTAACCTGGGATGAGACAAAAACATTTTCTGATGCCTGAGATCACCCCTAGTGCCCTCAATATTTTATTGTATTATGAATATTTCTACTTCTCCCTTAATGCTCTTTCTGACAGATTATCCAAGTATTTCCCTGGAAAGGAAAACCTTCCATGGCTTGGTTTAAATAGTCGTTCATAGATATAACTCTGCCTAGTATGTGGTTCTGCAAAGAGACTAAACATTGGCTTTCTTGGTTAAAGCTCATGTTTCAATGAGTTTCTCCTTCAAGAATGTTCAGTTTAGATTGCAGTGCTTTAAATTTTGTAAGTGTTCATTGAAACTTAGTTGCATTGCATTTAGAACTTGTCAAATTAGTTTTACGTTGTTACTTCTCCAATGTCTGGATGATTTTGTAATGTTGATGTAATTAATCCAAAGGCATACACTCAGTGGTCACTTTATTAAGTGCAAGAGTTAGCTGATAAAGTGGCCGCTGAGTGTATAATAAAAGATCGTCCATGTTTCCTGCACATGGTTTGGAATTAAAAACATTCTTGAAACCTATAACTTTGGAGTTGTTACATTTAGCGTACAGATGTGAAATCTTCTACAGCCCAAATGGGGCTTAATTTCAATTGTCACCATTGAAAATTGATGAGATTTTTTTTTCCAGATCTATTTTTGAGGTAAATTTCAGACATTTACTTTTGAGTTTCTTGTACTGAAATCAGGTTTATATTCAATATTAAATTCATCATTGTGTGGCCCAATAAGTAGGTCACTGCAGAGTTTCATAGAATGGAGAGTGTGTCCCACACATTGTTTAGTCATGAAACAAACCAGAAGACAGAAATTCTATATGTAAGTTATGTTTAGCTGTTAAATTTTAGCACAGTGAAGTGCATTATTGTTTTTTTCTGAACCTTATGATACCCATCACAATATAAAGGTGGCCTGATTTAAATTTTCTCCACTGAAAATTGAGGAAAATTTCATCAGAGCTATCTTTGAAGTACTAATTATTTACTGAAACGGACCCAAGTACCTTTGGTCTATCGAAATGATCAAACGAAATGGAAAATTTGTGCTCTGAGTTCTCGTGGGACACCAATTCCGATTTGAAATATTTAGATGAATATAAGCAAGAGAAAGAACTAAGCTTTGTGAGATACCAAAGAAATGCCTTACATACTTGCACTATTACACAGACTAATTGAAATGAGCAACAGATAAAATTCTTTTGTTGCTTCTGGTGAAATGGGGGCATAGGGGCGGGAAACTTCCCTTGCTCATTTACTTTTGGCTAAAGTTTTAAGATAAAAGATGACTGACATGGCCTTGACTGAGGAGCAGACTCAATGGGCCAAATAGCCTAATTCTGCTCCTATGATCTTATGATCTTGACATTATTAGGCATTGCTTCAGTGTGGTTAGTGTGGGGGGAAAGGGCATACTATGCTTTTAAACTCCTTTTAAACGAGGTCAACGTGCAGACTCCAACATACAACATTGGCCAGGGGTCTGAACTGCACTGAAAATAAACTTCTAAAGGTTAGAAACTCATTGTCTGGGATGGATGGAATGGAATGGCTCAGAAAGCAGCCACTGAAACATCAGGATGAATGTTGCAGAAACCTAGACACAGCAATAAACTAATGGGAGCTGGTACTTCAGTGATAGCTGAACACTAAACACTACCAGTAAATGCATGAGATACTAGAACCTGCATTAAAGCATTCTATATATGGGAAAATTTTAAATGATTACAGTTGGAAAACCAGTATGCCAGTGCATTTGACAGGAATCTATCTGCAAAAGAGTTTGCTTCAATTTGCCCTAATTTGGAAATGGGGAAATAAACATGAATACTTAACAGAATGAGTAGATGAAAAATTTTGGCCAAATTGTTACATCACTTCACAATCTGATGCCAGCATTTTTTTCCACATGTTACTCAACACTATTTGAATTACCAATGGTTGCATAAAAGAGCAATTTTTGCATCAAAAAACTAAGATGCAGCTCGGGCCACAAAGTACGATGTTTTTCAGACAACCTGTATAATATACTATTTGAATGTAACAGATATTACTGTTCACTTTCCTGTTTAACTTTTTAACCACCATTCAGGACCCCAAACATTCCTTCCAGGTGAGGCAACACTTCACCTGCGAATCTGCTGGGGACATCTATGGTGTCTGATGCTCCCGATGCGGCCTCGTCTACAATGGTGTAAGTTGGTGTCTGCTTTGCCGAGCACCTCTGCTCCATCCGCCACAAGTGGAATTTCCCGGTATCCCAATATTTTAATTTTGATTCCCAATCCTGTTCCAACATGAAGGTCCACATCCTCCTCTTGTGCTCCAATGAGGCCACCCTCAGGGTAGAGGAGCAACACCTTATATTCTGCCTGGGTAGCCTCCAACCTGATGGCATGAATATCAATTTCTCCATGCGGTAAAAATATTTCCTTTCCTACCCCCTCTTCCTCTATTCCCCACTCTGGCCTCTTACCTCTTCACACCTCCTCCTGGGTCCACTCCCCCTTTCTCCTATGGTCCATTCTCCTTCCCAACAGATTCCTTCTTCTCCAGCCCTTTATCTTTCCTACCCATCCAGCTTCATCTATCACCTCCTAGCTAGTCTCCTTCCCTTCACCCCTCCTTTTTATTCTATAGCGTCTTCGCTCGTTCTTTCTAGTCCCGAGGGAGGGTCTTGGCCTGAAGCGTTGACTGTTTATTCATTTCCATAGATGCTGCCTGACTTGCTGAATTCCTCCAGCATGTCGTATGTGTTGCTTTGGATTTCCAGCACCTGCAGAATTTGTCAAGTTTAATTTTTAGACTGTCTGCCACAACCTCGTGTGCCATCATATAATCTTGAACTAAAAGAAGGATCTCTGATCATGCTATGCAGGAATTTGGATCTGCCAATACTATACAAGAGCACAGAATTATCAGTTGAAAAATTACCATCACACATAATTAAGGTGATAATAATGAATGGTAATGCTGTTGGTAAAATGTTTCACACCTCAGATTCCAGCTAACCCATCTGATCACCTTTTCAATGGAAGGGACTTCAAATCCCTGGTTCACTTAGTTTGACATATGAACATTAACAAGGGCAATCACCAAAAGTTGTTGCCCTTAATCATGAACCTCAGTGCGTTTCTCATGGTCAGTTATGTGTTGGTTGTTCCAAATTGAAAATAAAAATAATCTATGCATTTTCATAGTGGATTCAAAAGTGTATGGTTAATATGATTTATGAATTTCACCTCTTCCAGTGAATTCCGCAAATTAAGCAAGCTTTATACAGGGCCAACAAACTATCTGCCGGAGTGAAGGTTGTGGGGGAAAGGAATTGTCAATCCTGTGGGTTGAAACCCTGCATTAGGGCACTGCATACACAATGTAGCAACCACAGGATGATAATGGAAGGTCGTTTTTTGGAGTGCAGTCCCGTGACTACTGGTGTTCCCCAGGGGTTGACGCTAGAACCATTACTACTGGAATCTACATCAATGATTTGAATAAGAATGTGTAAGGCTTGCTCCGTAAGTTAGCGTAAAACACTAAAATAGGTGGTGCCATTGAGAGTGAAGATGCTTATCGGAATTTCAAAAAAGGAATTTTCATCAGCTAGTAAGTGGGCTGAGGAATGCCAAATGGTGTTTAATTCGGAATGAGTGTGAGGTGTTGCATTTTGGGAAAATAGATCGGGGTAGGACATTCAAGTCAATGATAGGGCCTGGGGAGTGTTGTACACCAGAGGGATATAGGAGTACAGTATTTGGTTCCTTCTAAGCAATATCCCAGGTTGATAATTTATTGAAGAAGGCTTTTGACATGCTGGCCTTCATCATTCAGGGAACTGTGTATAGAAGTTGGGATGTACACATACATTGGTGAGAATGCATTTAGAATATTGTGTTCAGTTTTGGTCACCCTGCTGAAGGAAAGACAACATTAAGCTGGAAAGACTACACAAAAGATTTACGAGGGTACTGGTGGAACTTGAAGGACTGAGTTATGGGGAGATGTTGAACAGGTTGTGACTTTATTATTGGAGCACAGGAGAATAAGGAGATGTATAAAATTATGAGGGACGTAGATTACGGTGAATAGGCACGGTCTTTTCCCCAGCGTTGGGGAATCAAAAAATAAAGGGCATAGGTTTAAAGTGAGTGAGGAGAGATCAACTGGAACTTGAGGGAGAATTTTTTCACAAAGAGAGTGGTCAGTATATGGACAAGATGCAAGAGGCAGCTATATCAGCAACATCTGAAAGGTATATGGATAAGAAAAGTTTAGAGGGATGTGTGCCAAATGCAAGCAAATGGTACTAGATTAGATCAGAATCTTAGTTAGCATAGACCAGTTAGGGCGAAGGGCCTGTTTCTGTACAGTATGACTCTATGACCATTTAATTTCTCTTTTCTGTTCTTTTCCTTCTGCACTACTGCATTTTCCTGTCACCAAACTTGATTTAGTTCTTTTCAATTTTCAGTTTTCTTCTGAGAACAGGGTGTATAAACAATTTTTGTGTTTCTGTATTTTTAAAAGATTGCGGGACAACCCTGATCTAATATGGTAGGAGAAAAATCTACCACTTAATTAATTTTCTTTTCAACATTCCACAGTCATTACTTGATTCTATTTTTCCACTACAATTAATGAGTAAAGGATAATATATTCTAAGTGAGTTTCCAATGGTGGCATCTTTCTCATTGATATGCTGTGAATGCCAAACAGAACAAATTTCTTATAAGTCACTTATCGATTTATTTTCTCATATATTAAGATCCAACAGATTCCAGTATCTTTCACTAATTTTATACTCAAGTTTAATTTATTCTTCTTATAATTTTAACTTTTTCTTATTATTTTGTTTCAATTTATGCATTTCCTCATTGAGTATCTGTCCTTTCTTCATTACCACCACTCATCCAACCCCAAACTGATTCCACTATAACATTTCCAGGTATCCAGTCATCTTGCTATCATAAGACCACAAGACCATAAGGTATGGGAGCAGAGTTAGGCCATTTGGCCCATCAAGACTGCTCTGCCATTTCATCATGGCTGATCCATTTTTCCTCTCAGGCCGAATCTCTCTCCTCCCCTCACCTCCCCCCCCCCACCCCCCGCCCCGCTATTCCTTTTCATGCCCTAATCAATCAAGAATCTGGCAATAAAATTGCAGATTTTTTGCCATGGTTGGGGACTGCCTGTCCAGTGGTAAAAATTAGGCACACTGTTTGGAAACAACAAGTGTGCTGCTGTTTCAACAACAAACACAAACATATCTTAGAAGCTATTATATCTATGATCACTAAGAGCAAATCATTGTTACTTTCTGTATGTCATTTTTCAGGGTGATCGTATATGAGCTATATAAATCAATGTGGCGCTCTTAGAGAGGTGTATAAACTCATGAGGGGCATAGATAGAGTGAATGAACACAGTTTTTATTTCCCCAGGGAAAATGAACTAAAAACTAGAAGATACAGGTTCAAGATGAGAGGTGACAGATTTTAAAATGTCCTGAAGGGCAACTTCTTCATGTAGAAGATAGTGCTTGTATGGAATGAGCTGCCGGAGGAAGGGGCTGTGGGAGGTAAAATGACGACATTTATGAGACATCTTGATAAATACATGGACAGGAGGGATTTAGAGGGATAGCAATCAAATGCAGACAAATAGGACCAGCTTGGTGGTTATCATGATTAGCATGGATGAGCTGGGCTGAGGGACCCGTTTCAATGCTGTATTACTCTAGGACTCTACATGCTTTAAATGTAGAAATATGTTTTTAATTTTGCCTCATTGATGTAATCAAGAACATTTCTTCAATTAAATCATTTCCTGTTATACAGCCTTCCCAGTTTAATTGAAGAGATAGAATGCTTACAGAAAGCTTGTAGAGAAAACACATATCAGTACTTTACTTATCCTTCCACTAAATTGACAGCTTCTGATAAAAAGCAAGGAACTGTAATTATGGTTGTTAGGTCCGAATTGTCAGTGTGACAAACCTTGCAGGAAATTCACAATAGAATGAGAATAATGGAAATTCTATGTTGCCTTTGCAAAGATATTAATATTTATTATTGAATTAAAGAAGGTTAATATCATAGAATATATTGTTAGGGAGAAAAGTACAGCCGGCCCTCCTTATCCACAGGTTCCGCATGTGCGGATTCAACCAACCGCGGATCGGGAAAACGCAGAAGTTGAGCATTGTTGGCCTTGTGTCTCGTTCGTTCGCTACTTGTGTTGTGAGCGACAGGAAGGAGTTTAAGGCTAGTAAGGGATGTCTGGCTAACTATGTAAAGCGCTACAGCCTCAAGAACGTAAAAATCATGGGAGAATCAGGATCCGTTGATGCCGAGGCAGCATCAGCATTCCCAGAATAGCTACGATGGTTACGTCTGTACTGAACATGTACAGACTTTTTTTCTTGTCACTATTCCCTAAACAATACAGTGTAACAACTATTTACATAGCATTTACATTGTATTAGGTATTATAAGTAATCTAGAGATGATTTAAAGTATGCGGGAGGATGTGCGTAGGTTATATGCAAATACTATGCCATTTTATATAAGGGACTTGAGCATCCGTGTTTTTTGGTATCCACAGGGGGTCCCAGAACCAATCCCCTGTGGATAAGGAAGGCCGACTGCAAATCAATCTGTGACATATTTTTCTTGCAACTAAAATAGATATTTAGTGGATTCTAGTTAATTGGAACAGACAGTTATTTGGGACAATTTTTAAAGAATAAAATTTAATCAAAATAATATCTGGGATTCCCTTCATTTATTTGGGACACTATGCTGCTTAATTGGGACAGGAGACTGCTGCTGGACAATTTCTAACTAGTGTCAGTCACGTGAACTTGTGTGGCGGCAGATACTAGACTGCTTAGAGCTAACAGTTTTTAAATAGCATCAGATGCGTGTTTGTGTTCAAAAAGCAGTGATTTTTGTCACTGATAGTTGGTGAGAAATAAGCAGTAAGACAAATTAACATTGTTTTGCTCACTGCAGTTTCAAGCATTCAGGCTTGGAGATGCCGGAGACGGCTGGGGGGCGAGCATGGGTTGAAAATGAAATAATTTCACTACTTCAGCAAGTTAAGACCTATGAAGAATTTGGAAGTACAGACAATCATCTTGAATGTTACAATGAAAATGAAGATTCAGAGGAGCCAATCATCAAAAACATTGTATGAAGGCAGTTCATTAGGTGTCTGTGCTAAATTTATTCATTTACAGTCAATCAAAAGTACACGGCAGCATGTTTGTTGTCAGTCATGTCGAACAATGGCAGTGAAACCGGTGTGAGAGTTTTTAAAGTGGAAAAGCCATTGCACCGGGACAGTTCCACTCTCTTGACCTCGAAAGTCTGGATGCAGCGGTACGAGCAATAGTCACAAACTGGGGTCAGTGGATAACCATGACTTCTGTGCCTTATCATGTCCTCCTGCTCTCCACGAAGCATTACAGAACCACTTTCTTAACCATTAGATCTCACTGTTGATCTCATCTACCCAGTCTGCCAAAACTGACTTCACATGCTAGGACAGGCATGTCCCTATTTCACAGGGGTATGAGCTCCACTGGCTATCCTCACCTGCTTTAACCAGCCTGTCAAAATAGTGAACTGGGGTGTGGCCACTGTACACACCCCAGTACAAACAGCTACTTGGAGCCACAGGTGAGAACTGAGTGTCTAGTGGGGACCAAAGGTGATTAAGCTGCCCCAGAATGGACACGACAAGCCCCCAAAGAGGCTATCCCATACACAGCATTGTACACTGCATAAATTCCTCCATTAATAAATATTAGAACATAATACACAGTTTTGTAGTACTGTAGTAGCATTGGTAGAATTCTAATTTACTCTGTAATTCATTAAAATACCTAATTTCATACTCAGTTAAACAGTAGTTTGTCTTTTTTTAATCCCTTTTCAACTATTTTGATAAAACTTCAGCTAATTGGGGCAGTTGCTTAATTGGGCCATAATGTACCGGTCCCGAAATGTCCCAATTAACCAGAATACACTCTATCTAAACAAAAATAAATAGTACTTTGAGTTCCATTTTGTTAAAATGATGATAGCTGGAAGCCATGTTACTTTCCAAGATAAAACTGTACAATGAAATATGTGGTATGTAAACTCAATGTATAAATAATTCTGCAATGCCATCAGAGCCGAACTTTTAAGCATATATTTCGATAGCACTCTAACTTTGAAACTCTATTTGTCATCAACTTTGTCATATTTAAAACTAAAAGATTTTAATCCAAAAAAAATTAATAAGTTGTGAATTTTGACATAACTTCCATTAGCAAGGTACATGACAAATTGTTGCTTTCCCTGGTGTTTGCTTTATATCACGTAATAAGCTCAATGCATTCACCTCAATTTACAGCAGTTAATTAGTATAATCAAATCAAGAAAAGCATGACCACTATCTATCAGTTCACCAAAAATCTTCCTGGGTTGTGCAGGAGAACATTTAAAGACAGCTTGACTAGATTCAAATCCCAAGCTTTTTACAGTAGAATCACTTCACATCTAGTATCAGATTAAATGTTTAAGTCATGCCATTTCAATCCCAAAGTGTTCCTGTACATTATTAAAATGTAGTTGAAACTTTTAATTTAAAATTGATTTAAAGTGATTGTTTGCTGCTGTTTAGTTCAGGGATCAATTTTCAAAAAGTAAGCATAAAGGCTTGGATAATGCAAATTAAAATAAAATCAGATGCTTTCTGTAACTTGAGAAAATCTGGGATGTGAAAAACTCCCTCGTAAAAGATCATTATAAGGAACAAAGCTGAGATATGTGTGAGACATTCCTACCAGCCACAGCCAAACTTCTATACGGATTGTTGCAGATATGTTAGGAGTTCTAAAGTTAATGTCTATTGGCATCTATAAGTTCAGAGGAAATGACCACTGGTGAATGCCTACCTCACTAAGCAGGGGAATGTCATTGAAAAAATACACACAGTTTTGCGATAATAAAAATCTGGGTCTTCTGTTCATTGGTAACTTGAGGGTTGCTTGAAACCCCACTCCTCTAGTTCAGCTACTACCACACACAACTTGGTATGAAGGTATCCCAAAAGACTGCTGACTTTGTCAAAGAGCTTGTATAAACTCACTGCCGCAATCAGTGTGATATTACTAATTTTGTGCTGTTGTACATTAAAAGCTTCTCTGTCTCTTAGCCATGCTGAAAGCAATTAGGTACTCTTCAAGAAAAACCAGCAATAAATAAAGGAATGCCAATTGAAAACATCCGTGGTTGGCTGTTTCCTATAATCAAACCAAACCTGGTGAGTAGAAAAATGTCTAATATAATGGCCTATTAGATTAGATAGAGTAGTTCACCAACCAATGGCCAAGCAAATTATCTTTTTCTTTATTTAAGAACTGTTACAAACTGAGAGGAATTTGGGGCAGATTACATAAAACTTCACTTGCTAAATAATCTCACATTATGTTGCATTTTGCTGCTTTAAGAAGATTTCTTCTCATTATACAGTGCAACAAAGCTCCATGGTTACTGTAAGTAACTGAAATGCAAGACCAATCTCATTCTGATAAAGAGCGAGGGGTTCTATGAGGCAAATTGTGGGCTCTGAGATACAATACAATGACAAACTTCCCAAAGTAATTAGCAGGCCTTGTCCACATTACACTTAAAAATACATCCTCCCAACCTTCTACACTAGGCAAGAACAGATTGCAAAGGAAGGAGCAGTTTTACACTTGTGTCTGACAAGAGTAGAGTCAAGCTGTGCCCTGTTTATCAGTCTGGAAAACAGAAGTGCTCTGCTTGGTAAAAAAGAATAAAGAAAATCTTAAAAAACTATGATTTTGACTTTGAAATAGCCACTTCAAACTTTCGATGTTGGCAGGGGCCTCAATATGTCAGCTGCCATTAATTGTGTGTGGAAACCAATCGAGTACTTTAGCAACAATATTCAGCTCAAGATTTTAAAAAAGAATCATATATATCTTTGTTGTACCAAATGTGGGAAATCTTGTTTATAGGCAGAAAGAAAAACAACTTCCTTGAACATGGTTAATTAACCATGTTCGATTAAAGCAAAGCCTTTGAAACAGAAAATTCTATGCCTCTCACATGAAGCAAAATAACAAAGAACATTTCCATTTCTTCAGTCTGTATAGACAAATGCATTAGACATTTAAAACTAACCCAGAATAAATATCGTGTTGCATATGTAGTAATTTTATATAATGTATCAAAACATTAACTTCAGCATTGACTCCAACAAAGGTTAGTCAGTTTATCTTTATTTGCAAAAATTGACCAATTTGTCACAAATTTCATGTGCTAATTTCTTCATTCTCTCCTAATATGATTTTCAATATCTGCCATTTATCAATAATTTATCAATAGTTCTTTAATTATGATTTTTACAAATCCATTAAAGCTCTATTGAATAGATAAAATTTTTATATCTGCCATGATTTAAAATTAATGTATAAAGTGTTTAAAAATGTGTTGAAAACCCTTTTGATTTAGTGGATGTAGGAATATCACAGATCCCAGCATATGCTGAAGGTGTGTAATCTTCAGCTGTGAACATGATAAAATGTGTCACTTGGCCTACAATACATCTAGTTGAAGGAGAAGGTTGTTTATCTGAAATTTTCTGTGAAATAATTATATAAGGAGCAATGGCTTGGAAATTCTCTAACATAGGAGTATGTTTTTATGCAACATGTGAAAGGATTCTATCATAACTACATACCGTGAGTGCCCACATTAATGGATCTGTGGCCTGGGTTACCCACAGTGATCTTAGCACCACCGTAACGCACAACTGATGTTACTTCTCCACAACTCTCTCACCTTTCAAAACTCTAAAAACTTTTTGGGCTTTGAAAAAACTCTTATGTGAAGGGTTGAGGCCAATTTTTGCACGAATTACAGGACAGAGGCTACATGGACCCCTGTTGGAGATGAAGACAAAACTCTCTCTCAATGAGATGCTTCTATAACTCTTCATTTTCAATTATTGCAGCATCTCCCGCTCCGTACCCATAACCTTGTAAAATAAATCCCAGAAACTTCCTCCATCCCTCCCCCCTCCCCACCCCTGATTTTCTTCTTATCACTCTACTGGCCCATAATCAGCTCCTCATCCTTCAATTATCCCTTTCTCTGCACCCTCGTGCGATCCTCTCCTTCCTAAACTATTGATCAATATACGCTCTCTCCAAAATTGTGACAACTCATGGAAAAAAGTACAAGAACTTGTCTACTGAGCACTTCACCTGAGGTTTTACGTGTTGCAGAATATGAAGTCTTTGGGTAGATGCAGAGAAGACATGGACTCCTCAATGGGTGTTTCCTTGTGTGGGAATTCCTTTCCCCTTTCTCAGCTTCTTCCAGCAATTTACTATGCATAAATTTAAACTTGTTAAATTCTGGAGATAATTTTCTTTTGTTTCTTTTCCATTTCTGACAATGAGTCTTCAAACCGAATCATTAGCTCTGTTTCTCTTCCCATTGAAGTGGCCTAACATGATGTGTATTTCTGTTTTTACTTGAGAGCTCCAGCATCTGCAGTTTGTTTGATTTTCAAAATTCGCTTTTAGTCCTTCACACTTGATTTCACAACCCTAAATTAATTAGCCTTCATAAGTTACTAAGTTCAGAATGTTCATCATTGTAATTTATCCCTACCTTGATAAGGTGATACCATTACTGAAAATAATTTGACAATATATGTTTTTCTCTGTAGCATCTACAATTTCAGGTTATTTCTTCTGCTATACTAACGATGTACATGGCCCCATCACATCTGAACATAAAACCTTCAGAAACTTTTAATCTTAGTTTCTGGATTCCTCTTGAAACACTTCTCCTATGATAACTTTATCCCAGTTTTCAAAAGCTTTCATAAAACGTCTTTCTTTTTTGTTATTCCCATGAGTTATCTTCCTGTGATGTGGCCTGGAGCACTTCAAGATGCTCATAAGTGCAAGCAGTCATTGCTATGAGGTGATTCGGAACCAGCCATCTAAAAAGAAAGATTCTCTTTCTTCTGCGAATCTTTTCCTTGAGCCAGCATTGTCAGAACCACTGTGTTACGGAACACACCTGGCAGCTTTAGTATTCTATTAGATGCCACGCAGGAGAAACATTTAACAAAGCACAGTCAAATTAAATGTACCTACTTAACAGGAATCCCCTCATATCAATTGCAATGAGTTTAGACTAACCTTATTGCACGGTTTGCATCATCATGTTCATGGTCGTGCATGTCAGCACTGTCACTGTGGGTCACTGTGATTAACATTTCAGAGTCGTGTGACATGGACTCTTCCATATCATCAATAATTGCACTGTTTCTTTCACTGTCATTGTCATCACTTCCTTCTTCCATCACCACATCTGCCTCTGCTCCAGGGCTAAGCAAATCTATTAAATAAACAAAACACACAACTCAATCAAAATTTCCATCTGGGATGTTTGAATTAGTTCTAATTACAGAGAAAAATGCTTGGGAATGCACAGACTATGAATGCACCATATGTGATTATATGCTAATGTGAATAGATTTCACACATAATCACGTAACATATACATTTTATAGAATATTCAAGAATGTTATTGTAGCAAAAATTATTCTTGATCACCAACAAACGATGTTTTCAAAGTTCCTTATAAAACTGACATCTTGAGATGTGGAAATGGGCATTCCAACTTACCACCATTGACAGCCACTTCACCAAGGCAATTATTTGGCACTTTAGGGGCACAACGCTTATGACAGTTGAACTTGCAATCTAATGCAGAAGATAAATAAAATATTTACCTCAAAGTATTTGAATAGAATGTTGCATATTTTGTATTAACGGTTCTTACAAAAGGAATTCTGCAAAGATATGGATATGCAATTCAACTCAATCAGATTTTTGTAAGACAATGTGATAATTGAAGTAGACTGTGGCCTGCTATCTCAACATTTAAAGTTCAAAGCACATGTATTATCAAAGTACACGTACATTGTACAACCTTGAGATTTGTCTCCTAACAGGCAGCCACGAAACAAAGACACCCAAAAAATGTATATATCATGCCCATTAAAAAAAACATAAGAAAATAAAATAATCCGTAAAAAGACCATCAAACACCCTATGTGCAATGAAAAAAATGGCATGCAACAGCAAAAGCAAATAGCATTTCTGAACTAAGTCTGCGAAGAGAGTCCCATAGTTCGGCGCAGAGCCGAGTAAACATCGTGGAGCAGTGCTCAATGGTATCTTGATGCAGAATGAGCTTGCTCAGGAAACACAGAATCAGGTATTAGTCTTTCGTCAACATGCAATCAGAGGTTTAAGAGGGACAAAACTGTAAGCAGCCATTTTCCCAGAGAGATACATATTCTTCGGCAGGAACTAACCAAGCATTCCCTGACATTTGAGGCAGAAGGGGCAAGATGTTTCTTCAATTACAGCGAGAACAAGTTAAAACAACATGAAAAAAAGTTTCAATAAAACATACTTTTAGAGCAAGTAAATGAAATATAAAAATTCATGAAAGCAGTGCTTTGTTGTGCTAAAGTCCCTCTGAAACAGCATATTGGCATCATTGGAAGTAGTATATTTTTGCCTGCCTCATTTATACTTCAGGTGCTTCCATAAGTTTTTTAGCATGAACTACTACATTTTCTTAAAGTGCTTGCATTGGAACCTTTGGAATTCTGATTTAGCAAAGTTGAATGTATTGACACATGTCCAATGATTTGTGACTTGGAAGGAAGCCTCAAGCTGATTGTGTTCTTATGTAACTGCTTCTCATTTTAGAACAGCACAGCACAATACAAGCCCTTCAGTCCACAACCTACTTTGTTGGATGATACATTGCCACATATTTAATAATGTACTTTACTCCATGTTAAAATGTTCAAAAAGCATGATTGCTATTGTAATTTTAATATTATGATTACTAGCTAGACATTTAGGTTACACCAAAGCATATTTATAAGGAAGTTTGTCTAAAAGTGGTGAACACAGCTTTGCAATACATTTAATAATTCATCCTATTTTCAATAAATTTGCTCCTAAGATTTTTGTACATATAATATCCAACCAATTCAAAGTTAATTTGGCTGGAAATTCTACTCCAAACATGGTCTGATATCCACACGTTTTGTTAGTGTGCTCCAAGTCAGAGGATTGAGAGAAATCTCCTATAAAATCTAAGCCTATGTTAACAAATGGGATTTTAGATGCCATTTCTAATTTATTCATTTTGACAGTCTATGCTATTCATACTTTAAGAAACAAAGGGACCTTGGGGTTCAAATCCATACATCCCTCAAGGTCACTGCACAGACTGATAGAGTAGTTAAGAAGGCCTATGGGATGCTAGGCTTCATTAACAGGCGGATTGAGTTTAAGAGTAGAGAGGTCATGTTGCAACTGTACAAATCTCTGGTGAGACCGCACTTAGAGTATTGTGTTCAATTCTGGTCACCTCATTATAGGAAGGATGTGGAGGCTATGGAGAGGGTGCAGAGGAGATTTACCAGGATGTTGCCTGGTTTGGAGAACAAGTCATATGAAGCAAGGTTAGCAGAGCCGGGACTTTTCTCTTTGGAGCGTAGAAGAATGAGTGGGGACTTGATAGAGGTCTACAAAATTATGAGAGGCATAGATAGGGTGGATAGTCAGTATCTGTTTCCCAGAAAACCAATAGCAAACACCAGAGGGCATAGGTACAAAATTAAGGGAGGGAAGTTTAGGGGAGACATTGGGGTAAGTTTTTTTACACAGAGGGTTGTTGGTGCCTGGAATAACTTGCCAGGGATGGTGGTGGAGGCTAAAACATTAGGGGTATTTAAGAGCCTCTTGGACAGGCACATGGATGAAAGAAAAATGGAGGGTTATGGGGTAGTGTGGGTTTAGTATTTTTTTAAGGATTATATGGGTCGGCACAACATGGAGGGCTGAAGAGCCTGTGCCGTGCTGTAGTGTTCTATGGTTAAAGGAATGCCCAAGGACATCAGCTGATGAAACTGAACTTTCTCACCAATTCTGCTTAACCAAACCTAAATTTTGATGTTTTTAGCTATATTAACTCAGTATGGTTTACCCTGTATTTCACCTGACATTTTAGCTAGTAGAAGTCACACATTTCAGAATTACTGGAGTAAAAGCCTTGATCACTTTCTTAGACCTCAACGATAACATTCAGTCCAATAATAGTAGACTACTATTTCAATATTTATGCTGGCAAATGAGGTGCCAGTCATTTAGATTGATTGCTCTTTGATGGCAGTGATTTTCTAGAGGACTATTTCAGATGTATCCACACAGGCAAGTGAGTTGATTTATATTTTGAAAGTGGTTTAGAGGAATCAGTAGTTGAGGCACCTAACATACAGTCCACTACCTCAGACCTGCATCTAATGTATGTTTATGCATGTTACATTTCTGCATGTTGGTGCCTTTGGAATTTGCCAATTACAATGCCACTGAATTTTTTGAGTTGTATGACAAATCAATGTTACCTATCATTCGTTGTCTCAAGGCCAGCTGCTTTAGTTATCTTGGTGCATAAAGGCATTCCTCTTCATTATCAGAGGAATGCTGAATGGAATTCAGTGTTGTGCAATTGTCCGAAAATATTCCCATTCCTAACCTCATAACAAATGTATGATTGGACAATTAAAGATAGCTGGGACTAGATCACTGCAGTAATTTTGTTTATCAGTCCCCTTGTGATCTTCACCAAATTAGCAAGGTTATTATGTTATTCTTTGAACATTATGAAATCCTTGACTATTTTCACCAAGTCCCGCAGGACAACAGTTAAGATAGGAGCAAGCTGTTTTTTCCCACGTCAAGCCTCAGTTTCAAAGCAAATTTGCTGCCAATTACTTCTGCTGGTTCTCTGGGAAACATGTGAGTTAGCTGATACGTATGATATCATAATTTATTGTCAACAGAGATAATCGTAAAAAGAAATTGGTTCATCAACACTGCCTCTGAGTGCCTCATCTCAAATTAACATTAGGATATAGAATTCTTTGTTTCATGGCTCAACAGCTCAGTGACATGATTCCTTTTTGTTCCGTTTGTCTTCAGTTTTACACGATAGAACTTCTTATCACAGCAGTATTTGGCATTTATGAATATTTTTGAACTTTTGTTCTCTGCAGCTGAGAGCACAGAGTGTGCCTACAGTTATACGTCCACCTTCCACTCAACAAAGAAGTATTTTAAGTAGGTATTGCTTCAAATAAGGCAATAGTTCTGATCTAACTTCAGTGCATTAAATAGAAGTGATGAGACCCATTTGGGAAATCATATCGAAGCACTTGAGCTTGGCACAATGGAGAGCTTGACGTCAGTGCAGTGTGAAGCCTGGTTTAAAGAATTCCGAGTCTTTTTAATGGTGTGAGAAAGTAGAGTTTGCATTAGGCTCTCAGAACATCAAAATACACTTCTAAGGAATGGAATTCTACAAGTTAGCAATATTAGTGCACTTTTCAACTCTTGGTTTAGTTTTGGATTAACCACTTCAAACGGGTGAAAATTCCCATGGTATACTTCCAGATATTCAAACTGGGTGAATTTTAGGGAAAATAAAAATCAAACAAGTCATGGATAATTTGGAGCATCTGCCTTTTCCTAAAGGCTAACTTTTTAATACCACTTTCTGAAGCAGTAAACACGAGAAAGTCTGCAGATGCTGAGAATCCAAAGCAATGTACACAAAAAGCTGGGGAAACTCAGCAGGTTAGGTAGCTTCTATGGAAATGATGCTGTTTATTTATTTCCATAGATGCTGTCTGACTTGCTGAGTTCATCCAGCATTTGTGTGTGTTACTTTCTGAAGTAGCTGGTTCTGTGAAAACCAAATTCAAGTTAGGCAACACACACAAAATGCTTGAGGAACACTGCAGGCCAGGCAGCATTTATGGACAAGAGTACAGTCGATGATTTGGGCTAAGACCGTTCATCAGGACTCAGCAGAGATCAGAGGGGGAGCAGTGAGAGAGGGTTTCACTGCACTCCCGTCAAAGGGAAGATTTAGAGTTCTTCATGGTAGGCATCTCTGGCAGAATCTTCGCAGTGAGTCCCGAAGACGGGTCTCGGCCCGAAACATCAACTGCACTCTTTTCCATAGATGCTGCCTGGCCTGCTGAGTTTCTCCAGCATTTTGTGTGTATTGCTTGGATTTCCAACATTGGCAGATTTTCTCAAATTAGGCAAATACCTCTTGGATATTCATTAATATCTGAAATCATACCACAATTTAAATTGATCGGAAGTGGCAAAGAACTACATTAGTTATAATGTAAATGAGCTCTAAAAAATAAGAGTTGCAAATTTCAAATAGAAAATGTCGAAAACTTGTTCATGCAGGAGAATTTTAAATAACATTAACATATATCCTCAATGTAACATAAAATATATGCAATGGAGATTTTGTTATCTTCACTAAGTTTTGTACGACTTGATTTATTGAGCCAAAACATCACTGAGAAAATATAAACTCAGAACATAATTTAATCCAAATAATGCTTCCAGAGGAACTGCAGCTTTCACTGTTTAAGGCAATAGTATATGCATACTAATTACAGTACTCACCTTTACACTGTACTCCCTGTCTAAAAAGTCCTTTCAAAAGCTTCTTGCAGTACTGACAAACAGTGGGACGAGTGTAGGAATGAATTACAAATGTGTGAGGCACTTTAACCTTGGAAAGGTAAATCTTATCCAGTTTAATAGGACGGCCAATGTATGGCTGTGAGTTGGAACGTTTTTCTCTTCCAATGAAAGACTCAGATGGTGTCTTCTGCTACAAACATACAAAACAAAGTGACATTTTATTTGCACAGTTATTTTTCTGTAATGTTTCAAAAGGACTTGTAAAACATGGCAAAATATATACCTAATCAATTATGAATGGTACATATTATAGAAACACATTTCTATCCTTTACTATTTTTTCTTGCACTGTTAAACAGCAATTTGCACTTTGATTGGCTTAAATTTCTACACCAATTGGTTCACACTTAGCTATCAGGGAACATTACACAGGGTGAAAAGACATATGTTGAGTCAGTTTTAAAGTGCTTTGGAAAGTGAGAGGGTTAAGCAAGTGTAATGCAAAGCTATGTACATAAAGTTGGAGAGAATATTTAGGTTAAGCATCAAATTGATATACAATCTTTCCATTATGTTACATCAGAAATATGATTATTATTGTCAATTAATGATTCAGCAGCAGTCAACTTGCATGAGTTTTAAAATACTGTTTTATCTGACATTTTCTTTGAATTATAAAACATTTGCACTCTGTGTTTTCTCAGTTTCCGGCAGATGCTACAAGTACACCTATTATGCAACTTAAATACTAATGTATTGAACTCACAGTATGTTGGTATTTATACTACAAGTGTGAGGGTAGATTGCTGAATAACAAATGTATCAATTTACATAATTTATTCCACTGTTGGCTGTGGGTTTACTCATCCTGCCGCTCATTTTTTTTAGTCCCTTCCCCAGAACTAATTCCATTGCCATATTTTTAGATGCAATATTTCAACAATATAATGAAGGTATAGCCTGCTTCTAATTTAAATGCTGAATAATTTGAATTAAATTAAACATAACTAGGAAAAAGATGAGATCTATATAATTCATTATTGCATCCAAAAATAGCTCTGAATTATCAGCCACAGATTTTCCTTCTTTGACTGGGATTTAATATTAATATTAATATTAAGAATAAATATACACCGTGCAGCATTATTGGTAAGATAGTAACAAGAGTTTCTGTTTGACCCTTCAGTTTTTCATTTGGCAATCTCAGACCCAAACCTGTACATACCTGAAGAAAAAGAATTTCAGGATGTATATTGTATACATTTCTCTGATATTAAATGTACCTTTGAAACACACTGTTTTCAAATTTTCAGACACATTTGAAGCTAGATAGTCAAAAGTCTAAACTATTTTTGAAACTATATTCCGAAGTTGTAACTATTCCTGGTTCACAACTTTGTAACAGCTCTGGGATAATTACTTACAGCATTAACTGACCATGAAAATAGTAACCAAAATTAAATAAAATTCTACAGTGCAGAAATTGTTATACTAAAGGTGATGCATGTAGTCAGTATCACACAAGGAGAGCTTAAACTTAAAATTGATCACTTTGAAAATATTTGGGATGTTTGGTCAAAAGATAAAACATATTCAGTTGTTGTTCATTATTCTCACAATCTATTGCAATACCATCTGGCAATAAGGTATATAGACAATGATAACTAAATTGTCCGTCTCCTAAAAATCTGTGTCACCTGTATGAAAAGCCCCTAAAGTTATTATCATTATTAATTCTTATTATTATTCTTATATTTTAATTTTTTTCTCAGCTCAAGCTGGTAAAACCAGATATTACTACTGGGACAACATATACCCTGTTGATGTTCCATAGTCTTCCAATTTCTTCTTTTATTTCAGCATATTTCTGGCATTTCTCACTTCTCGATTTCTGTATGTTATGTGTGATTCGAATGGCTATATCTATTAGAAGTTGTTCTTGCTTGCTTATGCTGTATTATTATATCCAAATAGCTATTATGGATTGTCCTATCTGTAATAACAGATCAGTTGTAATATAATTTGTGGGACTGACTTTAAAACTGGAGCAGCCTTGCATTTATAGTAAGATATGGTTTCTTTTATGGGTTTGTATTTTAAAGCAAGATTTTGGTGAATGATGTTTGTCACTTGATTTTGCTTGTATAAGTAATCAGATTAGCTAAGCTGCTGCAGGATTCTGTAATGTATTGGATTGTTTTTGGTTTTTCTCAGCATTTTCTACATCTATCATGTTGAATTTGTTGGTGTTTTATTATGCTTTTTTGATGATTATTTCTGTTAACCACCGAATCCTGTATTGCCACACGGAACCCTTCTGCATCTCTAACTCTGAGCCAGGGATTCGACGCTTTCCTGTTGACATTTAGTCTGCTCAGGTCGTGGGGATGTCTTCCATGGAGGGTCATGCTCTTCCATTGGTTAACTTTTTCTTCAATAGTGATAAAGTCTTCACTTCCCTGGGCTGTGGTCTCATTTAAGTTTAATGGTGTATTTTTCTTATCGGAATTGCATATGCTCTAGTGGAGTGCTGAATCCTATTTTCATTGATGAAAGTATATCCTTAGAAGTTTCCTTTGATTGTTGTGTAGATTTTTAACGTCTTTATTCCTCTAACCCCTTCTGTCCTAGGTAGTATTAATCTAAGCACTTTCAAATGTACATAATGTTTTCTGAAATTTGTCATTTCAGTTCTTATTTTTCTTTGTAAATTTTCCAGATCTATTTCAGACCAAAATATTATGCCAAAAGAATACATTAATTTAGGTATAGCGAAAGGGTTTATTGGCTTTGTTATATTTTTACTATTAAGCTCTGTTTGGCAGATTTTCTTAAGCCTTGAAGTAAGTTCTGTCAAAAGTTTTTCCATTAAAATGCCATGACCTATTTTCTTTCCTTGCTGATATCCCATATACTTATATGTTTCATATTCATCCATCAATTGTATCAAGCTGCTCTGTTTTGTATTCTACTAGCTCTATTGTACTCTTCTTTATGTTTAAGGTTTTGCATTTTCCAGCCCAAAGTTCATATTTATATCTCTTGAAGATAGTTCTACTATTTGAATTAATTGTTTTAGCTTATCTCATAAAACAGCATAAAAGTTCAAATCATCCATGTTAAAACGTGTTAACATATAACTCATTTCATTGTTTCTGATTTGATACCCAATTTTCGTCTGATTAATTAGAGAGCGGGTTTGAAGCTAGACAGAACCATACTGCACTTTGAGTCACCTTTTATTTTGATAACGGTGGTTATCAAAGTGAGTGGTGATTAGCTGCATACTGTACATGTTACAATTTTATATATAGTATATAAACAAGTAATGGACAATATTTTGATGGATCTTTTATGATTTTCCCCTTTAGCTAAAAGGTATGTTTTACCTTCTGTTAAAAATTTAGGCACTTTTTCAGGATGTTTAAGAAAATTGTTGATATGCAATAACAGATCGGATGAAGGCAAGTTAATTTTTATATCAATACTTATGAATATTATCACTTGCAGTACTTTTCCAGTTATGGGTATTTTTTATAACCTCTTTCAGCATACCCATTGTAACTTCAGGTATTTACATTTCTTCAATCATGTGTGTGCGTTCTTTTCCCTCCCAAATCCAACTTGCTTCTTGATTGTGCTTCACCCTGTTTGACCAGATATTAGACCAAAAGTTCATTATCTCTGTATTTGTTCTGTGCTGAGGTTGGTGACATTTTGATGCATCAAACTTAGTTTCAATGTCCTCCATAAACATTTTTCATTGTTTCTTAACTGATAATTCTGTTTTCGTCATCTGGTGCATTTCATGGCCCTATTTAGTCTGGCTTTGTATGCACCAAGGTTTCATATTGGTGTATCTATAAACTCAATCATGTTTTTGTTAGGCTGATGGCATCTTGTATGGACCTTATATTTCCTTAGCTTTTCTCTTAACTTTCTTGCTTGGGTTATCCTTTTTATATTCTGTTAGGTGGACTATTTCTGCTCTTAAGGTTTCAATTCTGTTTTTTAATCTCTTCTACCATTTTGGTATTCTCCTTTCATTACTCAATTTTGAGTTTCTATTAATGCGATCCTCTATCTTGGAGCCAATGTACTGCACTGCTGTTAATGCTGCACAGTATGTTATTGTGTGTAGTTCTTCAAATGTTTTGTTTTCCTAAATGTTGTGGCAATATAATATTGTTGAGATTATCAACAATTTTTGCAAAATTTGATGATGTAGTTTGTTTTGGTATGTGGGGTCTTTTTGTTGGGTAAATGCCCATATATTCTGTTGGTGTGGTGCTAAACATTAGGATAATTTTGCCTGTAAGCTCTGCCTCATTATCAGCATTCTGTGGAGGCTCTGGAACTATGTTGTTGCTGTTGGTGTCCAATAGTGAAGCAATGAATTATGGTATTTTCATCAGTGCTTCAGTGTGCTGCATCTTCATTATTTCCTTGTGCGATATTGTCGTGATCTTTAGGTTGGTTTCTTTCTAGCTCTTGTGCAACTTCATGTTTTATTTGGTTTAGCATGTCTATAAGGATTAAGTTATTTTTTTACTAATAGTCTACATTGATCTGCTATTCGTTTTACATTTACTTGCACAGAGGGATATGAAATTTGTCCCTGTATCTTGTTACGGCAATTTCAACTTCTGTTACCTGGTAGTGTACACACATTATGAATGTTTTTACTTCTAAAGACAATTTCATGCATGTCTTTCTTCACTTAGCTGCTTGAGTGGTCTCAGTTGTAAGTGGGCTGCTCCTGAGAAACACTTGCAGCAGTCGCAATCTGTAGTGTTGATGGGCTACTTTGAATACTATCAGTATCTCTTTCGGGTTTCCTGTTGCCCACCTGCCTATTTGGCCTTTTATTATTATTATTATTATTATTATTATTACTATTACATATGTGCTGCAAATGTTTATTTATACATAGCTCAGGAAATACACAAAGAAAGACATTAAAAAATCAGTACAGGTCCACAAGATGTTGACAAACTAAGGATGGAAATTTCTAATCCGACAATAAACACCGAATGAATTGAAGTTATCATGGTTTAAAATTCACTCTTATTATTTTCTTCAAAGTAATTGACATGTCAGTTGTCTGGTATGATTGGAATATTTTGCAAGAAAGTTACTAAGTGAGGTGTATCTTGATTGACAGCCTGAAAAGTATACACCTGCATCTTCTGAACCTGCTGGCCACATTCAACTTGGGAATTACTCTTGGATGCATTGGACAATGTTTAGCTGTTTCAGGTTGTGCTGGAACATCACAATCAGCAATACAGTGATTTATCTGATGGAGTGTGCAAAACAAAAGGAGCCTTATTTAAAATAGAGATGGCTGGATGTGACACACAACAAATAAGACTAACTATCTTAGAATGTTTGTTTTGCATGTTACCTTATCAAATTTTCATCGAATATACGATTAAAAATATAAACAATTAAGGGAAATGTTGAAGAATGTGCTTGTGTTTATCTTCACAAACAATTAATACTCAGAGTATTGCTGTTCAATTAATCACTGTTAGAACAGAAGATGCTCCACAGAACAATAATTGGCAGATGTTCTCCACTCAACTTGGATGATCATGACTTCTTTGAACCGTCACTGATTTATCAAATCACACTGGTGTTAATATGATAGAACCACATTATTTTCATACATATATGCTGTGTTTACTCTCTCTCCAGAAACAATACACAATGCACAATGTTCTGTCATAGAACAAATTTCTCCATTAACAATGAAATTAATTTTGAAGATTTTCTTTGAAGGCAGATTGACAAACAAACTAATCTAATTCCATATTTCTCTATATCAGAAATCTGACTATACCATAAGGGATTGCAGTTGGGTTTGTAGAGAAAGGTGTACTAACACTTCAACAAATAAAAACGTTCTATTAGCCTGCAGGTTCTTATTTGTTAGAATGGTACAAGTTTGGCTTCACTGATACGACCAGACACGTCACTCAGTAACATGTTCAAAAATTATTTCTCCACATAAATATTACACACTAAATTCTAAATGACCTTCATATTTGCCAAGGTCTGCCAGGTGAGAGGCAACGCAAAATTTAAGTAATAGTGTACTCGATTCAATAGTGGCCTATAATTTGTACACAAACCACTGCTCACACAACACAACAATGTATGTGAAATTAAAGACTAAAGGGGCTCTTATTTCAGTAGCATGTCTACTTCATTCAAATTTTATGGTCTCTTATCATCATCTCTGAATATTTTGTTATAAAATTAGCAGTTATTTATCTGTTCCTTATTGGCAGTCAGCTGATATTCACTTATCTCAATTATGACTAATGATTGCTTGCGATTTGATTTGGTTTTATATTCAACATGCTCCTCTGGTTCTTTCTATATGTGTGTGCTATCTCATTATCAGAGAATGTCAGTATTCTGAAAGAATGACGATATAATCGTATCACCACATAAAAACCCCATCAAACATTGCTGTAGGCCTCGATTTTATCAAGATATTTATAAGTTGGTACCGCTGTAATAGAGAGAGAGATTCAATTTCAGATGAGCTAGGCGGTCTAAATTCTTATATAATAAGAACATTTATATGCTTATGTTATGGAAAACCACAATGAACCATTTTATTGTTCCTCATTCCAAAGGTGACAATCTAAATGTAAAGCAAACAAATATGTGCTGGGGTGGTGGCTGGGAGACATGGAACAATAGACACAATGTTGAGAAAATCGTTTTGATAAAGGATTTGGCAAACGCTTCCTCATTACAACATATTCATTGTTTTCTGCTGGTCACTTCTGCAAGGTAAAAAGCAAGAGTTATTGTTTGGAGGGAAGATGTATTTTCAAGAATTGAGTTGCCTGTAAAATGCACTTCCTCTCATTCAAATACTATTCATTCAAATTTAGGGTCCTAGCCTCCAGCACAGAAGCAGGTCCTCCTGCCCAGCCCATTTAGTCCATGCCGAGCCATCATCCTGCCCAGCCCATTTAGTCCATGCCGAGCCATCATCCTGCCCAGCCCATTTAGTCCATGCTGAACTATCATCCTGCCCAGCCCATTTAGTCCATGCCGAACCATCATCCTGCCCAGCCCATTTAGTCCATGCCGAACCATCATCCTGCCCAGCCCATTTAGTCCATGCCGAACCATCATCCTGCCCAGCCCATTTAGTCCATGCCGAACTATCATCCTACCCAGCCCATATAGTCCATGCTAACAAATCATCCTGCCCAGCCCATTTAGTCCATGCCGAACCATCATCCTGCCCAGCCCATTTAGTCCATGCCGAACCATCATCCTGCCCAGCCCATTTAGTCCATGCCGAACTATCATCCTACCCAGCCCATATAGTCCATGCTAACAAATCATCCTGCCCAGCCCATTTAGTCCATGCCGAACCATCATCCTGCCCAGCCCATTTAGTCCATGCCGAACCATCATCCTGCCCAGCCCATTTAGTCCATGCCGAACCATCATCCTGCCCAGCCCATTTAGTCCATGCCGAACCATCATCCTGCCCAGCCCATTTAGTCCATGCCGAACCATCATCCTGCCCAGCCCATTTAGTCCATGCCGAACCATCATCCTGCCCAGCCCATTTAGTCCATGCCGAACCATCATCCTGCCCAGCCCATTTAGTCCATGCCGAACCATCATCCTGCCCAGCCCATTTAGTCCATGCCGAACCATCATCCTGCCCAGCCCATTTAGTCCATGCCGAACTATCATCCTACCCAGCCCATATAGTCCATGCTAACAAATCATCCTGCCCAGCCCATTTAGTCCATGCCGAACCATCATCCTGCCCAGCCCATTTAGTCCATGCCGAACCATCATCCTGCCCAGCACATTTAGTCCATGCCGAACCATCATCCTGCCCAGCCCATTTAGTCCATGCCGAACCATCATCCTGCCCAGCACATTTAGTCCATGCCGAACCATCATCCTGCCCAGCCCATTTAGTCCATGCCGAACCATCATCCTGCCCAGCCCATTTAGTCCATGCCGAACCATCATCCTGCCCAGCCCATTTAGTCCATGCCGAACCATCATCCTGCCCAGCCCATTTAGTCCATGCCGAACTATCATCCTACCCAGCCCATTTAATCCATGCTAACAAATCATCCTGCCCAGCCCATTTAGTCCATGCCGAGCCATCATCCTGCCCAGCCCATTTAGTCCATGCCGAGCCATCATCCTGCCCAGTCCATATAGTCCATGCCAAACAAACATCCTGCCCAGTCCATTGGCCTGCACCTGGAGCTTAGCCCTCCAGAATGTAATTTGCTCGGGGGATAGAAACCGGAATCATAGGTCAGAGGGCGGGGCAGTCGGTATACAAGTAGATGCAGTGTGTAGTGAGACTGAGGAAGCACAGGCAAAATTGCTGTCAGTGAGCTGAAGTGTAATATGGGGGAAATCAAAATGGGTGATGAATACAGGTCTGAAGATGTTATATTTAAATGCATGCAGTATACGAAATAAGGTAGATGATCTTGTAGCACAATTAGAGACTGGCAGGTATGATGTTGTGGGCATCACTGTGCCATGGCTGAAAGAAGATCATAGTTGGGAGCTTAACATACAAGGAGACATCTTGTGTAGAACATACATAGAACACAGAACATAAGAAATAGGAGCAGGAATAGGCCATCCAGCCCACCGAACCTGCCCCACCATTCAATAGGATCATGGCTGATCTGTCGTAAACTCAGCTCTATCTACCTGCCTTTTCCCCATAACCCTTAATTCCCCTACCGTGTAAAAACCTATCTAACTGTATCTTTAATATATTTTAGTGAAGAAGCCTCAACTGCTTCCCTGGGCAGAGAATTCCACAGATTCACCACTCTCTGGGAAAAACAATGGAAACAACTTTCCTACTTCTATCTTATCTATCCCTTTCAAAATTTTGTATGTTTCTATAAGATCCCCTCTCATTCTTCTGAATTCCAGAGAGTATAGTCTCAGGTGACTCAATTTCTCTTCATAGGTTAACCCCTTCATCCCTGGAATCAACCTGGGCTATAGAAAGGACAGACAGATAAACAGAGGGCGCAGGGTGGCTCTGTTGGTAAAAAATGAAATTAAGTCCTTAGAAAGAGGTGACATATGATCAGAAGATGTAGAATTCTTGTGGGTGGAGTTAAGAAACAGCAAGGTTAAAAAGATGCTGATGGGAGTTATATACAGGCCTCTCATAGTAGCCAAGATGTAGGATATAAATTACAATGGGAGATAGAAAAGGTATGTAAAAAGGGAAATGTTATGATAGTCATGGGGGATTTCAATATACAGGTAAATTAGGAAAATCGGGTTGGTGCTGGATCCCAAGAGAGCGAATTGCTAGAACGCCTACGAGGTGGATTTTTAAAGCAGCATGTTGTTGAACCACCTGTGGGAAGGAAGTTCTCAACTGGCTGTTGTGTGGTGACCCAGATATAATCAGGGAGCCTAGGAGACAGTGACCATAATATGATAGAATTCACCCTACAATTTGAGAGGGACAAGATAAAATATAGAAAACCTACAGCACAATACAGGCCCTTCGGCCCACAAAGCTGTGCCGAACATGTCTCTACCTTAGAAATTACTAGGCTTTACCCATAGCCCTCTATTTTTCTCAGCTCCATGTACCCATTCAAGAGTTTCTTAAAAGACCCTATCGTGAAGGACTTCCGGTAAGATGGCGATTGTTTAGCTGCTCCGAACTTTTGTTCCGTTAATGTCGCTATCTTTGCACTAAATGTCTCCATTTTTTAAACCTTAGTTAGGAATTTTTTCGGTATCTCTTACTTGCCTGTGAACATATCTAACTTACAATGTCTAGCAAGAGTTCTAAATCCGGGAGAAAAGAAGTCTCGGACGAGACTTTGGCTGCGCTCGGAAAGCTTCGAGATGAAATTTTAAAGGAATTTAAAACCGCTTTCAAACAGTTGGAAGACAAATTGGATCGGATCAACGATAGAGTGGACGAACATGCTGAACACTTATCTTGCATCGATTCGACTTCTGAAGATTTAGAAAGTCGTGTTCGATACTTGGAGACTCTCTGTTCCAGTTTAGAGGAAAAATCTAAAACTCCTTTCCAAAATGGTGGATCTCGAAAATCGCAACAGACGCTGCAATCTTAGAATTCTTGGATTGCCAGAGGCGACTGAACAGGGATCAACCGTGAAGTTTTTCGCCGAGTTTCTCTGTGAGATATTCGGGAAAGATTTGCTTCCGAACCCGCCCGAGCTCAAACGGGCACACAGAGTTTACGTTCCCCCCGGAATTCTGGGCTTCCGTCCGCGACCAGTAATCTTGTGTTTCCATCAATACCAGCTAAAACACTCTGATTGTAGAGGCGCGTCGCAGGGGGTCTCTTCCTTTCAAGGATACAACCATTCGCTTTGTGGAAGATTTTGCACCCCAGACCTTAAAGATGCGCGCTGAGTTTAAAGGCGTAATGAAAGTGCTATTTGATCATGGTTTTAAACCTTCCCTTCGCAACCCTGCTGAGCTACGAATCAAGCTTAATACTGGAACATACAAATGGCTCAGGTCGGTGAAGGAAGCTGAGGCATTTGTGGCAAGTCTTCTGGCTATCCAGTCATCTTCGGAATCTGATCGGACCTCCTAAAATGGTGGATAAGTACTCCTCGTAGTAAAATCACTTTTTCTGGACTCAGACTTCACTTGAATCACTCAGACACTATTCATTGAAACTCTAAGGGCTGTTGACAATCTCTCCTGGGATTTGGTGTGTGTGTAATCTATTTTTACTCTTGTATAACCTTATCTACAGAGTTTTACAACTGACTCTAACTTGTTTTGGAGGTTCGAAGTTTTTAGTGAAGGCCTCCCTGTTTGTTGGTTCACAGTTTAATTGCTGATTTATTTTTCCCCTTTTTTTAATATTTACTTATTCTATCTTTTTTTCCTTTCTTCATCCCTTTTTTCTAATCTCTGAATTTTTTTCTCTCCTCTCTGTAAATGGTTGATAAATACTCATCTTGAATTTATAATTTTCCCCTTCCTCCTTTTTTTTTACCTTTTTTTTCCCCTTTCTCTGACTTTATTCTTCTATAATTTTTCACGGGTAGGTTAGTTTTGGTTTTCTTCCGATTTTCTCTGTATTAAGTTTTATATTTCTGCAGAAGGTGTTCTAATCTGTAGTTATGTTTTCCAGTGCATAAACCAGTTACTATTTGCTATAGTATTTATACGGAACTGTTGTCAATGACACAGATCTGGAAGTTGTATTTGGGTTAATTTTTTTGGTAGAGCTAGCTACTTGTTTTGGTAGCCGTCTAGTTTTGGGTTGTGTGGATGGGGTGAGTTTTCCAGTTCCAACATCACTCACTGTATTTATTGTTCCTCTTTATTGCTCAGGACATGTATATGTTTTGATTTTACGAATCTATGTTTACATTTCTGCTCCCAGACTGCTAGTGTACTGCTTGACTTTTTATATGCCTGCTGCCTTTTATGCATTAGTAATTGATAATGGCTAGTGCACTTAAATTCGTGAGCTGGAATGTAAAGGGATTGAATCACCCTGTTAAAAGGAGGAAGGTATTCTCACATATCAAACAACTCAAAGCTGACATTGCTTTCCTTCAAGAAACTCATATTTGTTGTTTTGATAACTCCCGGCTTCTGTCAAAGTGGGCGGGTCAGCATTTTCATTCATCCTTTGCCGCTAAAGCTAGGGGAGTCTCCATTCTTATTAACTCAAATATTCCTTTTGAACTCCATAATAAAATATCTATACAAATGGCCATTTTATTATTGTTTCTGGTAAACTATATAACACTAAAGTTGCACTAGCAAACCTGTATGCTCCCAACTTTGACGATGTTAACTTTTTTGAACGGGTTTTTTTCCTCACTACCAGACTTAAACTCATACTCTATTATACTGGGTGGTGACTTCAACTGTTGGTTGGATCCTAAACTGGATCGATCGTCCTCTGTTACCAGATCACCTACTAAATCTGCCTTAGCTATCCAATCGTTTCTCTCTAATTTTGGTATCTCTGATATATGGCGTTTCCTCCATCCTACGGAGAGAGATTATTCTTTTTTCTCACATGTTCACCATACCTTCACTAGAATTGACTATTTCTTACTCGATAACCAACTTATCCCATTTGCCCACTCTCGTGACTATCAGAGTATACTGATTTCTGACCATGCCCCAATTACCCTCTCTCTGAACTTTCCTGGTCTCCCTCAGAGGAATAAACACTGGCGGTTTGATTCAACCTTATTATCGGATGATGATTTTGTAAAATTTATTAAGGATCAGATAACCTTTTATTTTAACACTAATACATCACCTGAAGTGCCATCCCAGATTGTCTGGGATGCCATGAAAGCATATCTGAGGGGTCAAATAATCTCTTACACAGCAAATCTCAACAGAAGATCCCGTGCAGATCGATCAGACCTCATTAACCAGATTAAAGATTTGGATCAAATATATGCCCAAACTAAGAACCCTGAATTATACAAGAAGCGCGTTGAACTCCAAACTAACTTTAACCTTCTGTCCACCCAACCTGTCGAACGCCAACTTCTCGAAAGCAAGAGTCGCTTTTACATTCATGGGGATAAGTCTGGTAAATTCCTAGCCAATCAGCTGAGGCGCTCCAAAGCCCAACAACATATTACAAAGATCCGGAAGGAGAACGGAGACTTTACATCGGATCATTTAGAAATTAATGATGCATTTAAAAATTTTTATTCTCGGCTTTATTCCTCTGAATCTCTGAATGACAATATCTCTGTTGATCAATTTTTACATAATCTGAATATCCCCTCACTCTCATCTGAATTCAAAGCCAAACTCAATGCGTCTATATCATCAGAAGAAATATCTTTTGCAATTTCTGCACTGTCCTCAGGGAAATCTCCTGGACCTGATGGGTTCCCTGTAGAATTTTATAAATCATTTTCCTCACTTCTTTCTCCTCAGTTACTTTCAGTATTATCTGACTCATTTAATTATGGCAAATTGCCACCCTCTTTCAATGAGGCATCTATTATTCTTCTTTTAAAAAAGGGCAAAGACCCAACAGAGTGTTCCTCGTACAGGCCGATCTCTCAGCTCAATGTTGATGTAAAGATCTTAGCTAAAGTGTTGGCTCATAGATTAGAAACTGTTATTCCCTCCATTATCTCTGATGACCAAACAGGCTTTATTAAAAACCGTCTCCCTTTTTTTAACATTCGGCGTCTATTTAATATTTTATACTCAGCTCCAACTGGGACTCCTGAATGTGTTATTTCCCTTGATGCGGAGAAAGCATTTGATTGTATAGAGTGGAACTACCTTTTGCAGTCTTAGAAAAATTTGACCTCGGCCAAAGTTTCATCTCTTGGATCCAATTGCTGTACCTGTGTCCTACTGCTTCTGTTTTAACTAATTTTCAGAAATCCCAAGTATTTAATCTCAAACGTGGCACCCGTCAGGGATGCCTCTTAAGTCCCTTTCTCTTTGATTTGGCTATAGAACCTCTGGCGATAGCATTTCGAAACTGTCCTGAATTGACCGGGATTTGGAGAGGGAGTGTTGAGCATAAAGTTTCTCTCTATGCTGATGACTTATTACTCTTTCTCTCAGATCCGTCTACATCCTTACCTCTAATGTTTTCACTTCTTGACCAGTTTAGCCAGATCTCTGGCTATAAACTTAATTTACATAAGAGTGAATTTTTCCCAATAAATAAAGAAGCACAAGAACTAATATTTCGTGATCTCCCTTTTAAAGTAGTCCATAATCAATTTACTTATCTTGGAATTACAGTCACAAGGAAGTTTAAAGATCTCTTTCATGAAAACTTTGTCAACCTTTCATATGCTATAAAACAGAGTCTGGTACAATGGTCACCTCTATCTATGTCTTTGGTAGGTCGTATTAATGTTGTTAAAATGTATGTTCTCCCCAAATTTTTATACCTATTTCAATCTATCCCAATTTTTATTCCTAAATCTTTTTTTGATTCCTTAGACTATTATTTTGTCATATCTGTGGCAGAATAAGCACTCTAGAATTAATAAAATCCACCTCCAAAAATCTAAAAAAGAGGGTGGCATGGCTTTACCTAACTTTCGCTTATATTATTGGGCAGCTAATATACGTTGTGCTACCTTCTGGTCTTTCTTCCACGGCCAACCCGAGTGCCCTAACTGGGTGGCAATGGAGTTGAGCTCCACTAAAGAATTATCTATATCTGCACTTCTTGGCTCTGCACTCCCTAGCAGTCTGCCCATATCAATAGCTAATCCTCTTGTTAGACACACTTTGCGTATATGGGCTCAGTTTAGGAAATGCTATGGTTTCCAGGGGTTTTCCGTTTCTAGCCCTGTCGCACACAATCACCTTTTTTTTTTTACCTACTACGTACGATTCAGCATTCCATGTTTGGTATAGGAAGGGCATTAGACATTTTGAAGATCTTTTCATCGATAATCGCTTCGCTTCTTTTCAGCAGCTCTCTGTTAAGTTCAACCTGCCTAACGCTCACTTTTTCAGGTATCTCCAAATCCGACACTTTATTGCTCCTTTAATTCCTAACTTTCCTGAAATGCCTGAGAAAAATGCTATGGACCTATTTCTTTCCATTAATCCACTAGGTAAAGGTTTAATATCAATTATCCGAGATAAACTAGCAGCCTTACGACGGGCCCCCGTGGATAAAATTAAAATGGCCTGGGAGCAGGATTTAAATATCTCCTTATCCGAGGAGAGCTGGGACTCAGTTCTCAAATCGGTTAACTCAACCTCTTTGTGCTCGCCATTGCCTTTTACAGTTTAAGATTGTTCACAGAGCCCATATGTCTAAATCTAAACTATCTCGATTCTACCCTGGCATTAGTCCGCTCTGTGATAAATGCAAGAGGGGCGTGGCCTCTCTCATCCATATGTACTGGTTCTGTCCTAGCTTGAAGAAATTCTACATTATCGGGTATTCTGAATCAGCACCTAGAACCAAACCCCTTAATTGCTCTGTTCGGTTTTTGGGGCGAGACAGATTTATGTTTGGGTCCGACCAAATGCCGAATACTATCCTTTGCCTCTCTCCTGGCTAGACGCTTGATCCTCCTTAGATGGAGAGATGTTGCCCCGCCCACTCATGCGCAATGGCTTAACGACATTATGGCCTGCTTGGACCTTGAAAAAATTCATTATTCAGTTCTTAATTCGGATCTAAAGTTCCATAAGGTCTGGGGACCTTTTATCGAGTACTTTCATAACCTTCCTCCTGACTAGGGTTTTTTTTTCTTCTTTTCGGTCCCTTGCTTTCAGCTCCCTTTTTTTTCTGGTAGTAGGCATTATTATCCTCTGCTGCTAAGTGTATTCACAGTCTGGGAGTTTGACTGTCCTGACCTATACTCTTTATACTGTGTTGTGGTCGGTCTGGAGTTGTTGTTGTTTTTTATCTTGTGTTTTGGGGCTTGGGGAGGACACTAAGCTTACCTGTCTTTAATTTAGGTGCTTCTTTGTTAAATTCTCTTCCTTTGTAGCATATTGTTATTGTACGCTTAATTTTGCACTGTATTAATGCTCCTCATTGGGATTTGGGGTTTTTAATTTGTAAAATGTTTTGAAAAACTAATAAAAAAATGTTTTTAAAAAAAAGACCCCATCGTTTCCGCCTCCACCACCACCACCCATTCCATGCACTCACCACTCCCTGCATAAAAAACTTAACCCTGACATCTCCTCAATACCTACTCCCCAGCACCTTAAACCTGTGCCCTCTTGTGCTAGCCATTTCAGCACTGGGAAAAAGCCTCTAACTATCCATACGATCAATGCCTCTCATTATCTCGTACACCTCTATCAGGTCACCTCTCATCCTCCATCACTCCAAAGAGAAAAGGCTGAGTTCACTCAACCTATTCTCATAAGGCATGCTCCCCAATCCAAGCAACATCCTTGTAAATCTCCTCTGCACCCATGTCCACATCCTTCCTGTAATGAGGCGACCAGAATTGACCACAGTAATCCATGTGGGGTCTGATGTATTAGTATTATAGTGGAGTAAAGGGAATTACAGAGGCATGAGAGTGGAGCTTGCCAAAGTTGATTGGAAGAGGACACAAGCAGGGATGACAAATCACGAAACAATGGCTGGGGGCAATTGGAAGGCGCGTGATAGATACATTCCAAAGGTGAAGAAGGGAGGATGAGGTAACTGTGGTTGAAGTCATTGCAAGCATATAAACAAAGGAGAGGGCACATAATATAGCAAAAATTAATGAGAAGTTAGAGAATTCGGAAGCTTTTAAAAACCAACAGAAGGCAACTAAAAAAGCTATAAAGAGAAAAGATGAAATATTAAGTTTGCCAATAATATTAAATAGGAAACCAAAAGTTTTTCAAATATAAAAGGAGTAAAAGATAGGCGAGAGTGGCTATTGAAGCACTGGAAAATGACACTGGAGAGGTAATATGGGGGGGGGGGGGGAACAAAGAAATAGCAGATGAACTTAAGTATTTTGTGTCAGGCTTTACTATGGAAGACACTGACATATGCCAGAAATTCAAGAGTGTCAGGGGGCAGAAGTGAGTGTTGTCACTATTACTCAGAAGTTGCTTGGGAAGCTAAGAGGTCTGAAAACAGAAAGGCACTTGGATCAGATGGACTACACACCAGGGTTCTGAAAAAGGTAGCTGAAGAGTTTGTGGAGGCATTAGCGATGACCTTGCAAGAATCACCAGATTCTGGAACAGTTATGGAAAACAGGAAAACTGCAAATGCCACTCTGCTTTTCATGAAGGGAGGGAGGACAAAGGGAAATAATAGCAAACACAAGGAAATCTGCAGATGCTGGAAATTCAAGCAACACACATACCAGGCAGCATCTATAGGAAAAAAACACTGTCAATGTTTTGGGCCGAGACCCTTCGTCTCGAAATTATAGGCCTGTTACCATGATTTCAGTGGTTGGAAAGATATTGGAGTCCATAATTAAGGATGAAGTTTCAGGGTACTTGGAGGCACATGATAAAATAGACACAGTCAGCATGATTTCCTTTAGGGAAAATCTTGCCTAAAAAATCTGCTGGAATTATTTGAAAAATATAACAAGCAGGATAGACAAAAGAGAATTAGTGCATGTTGTTTACTTGGATTTTCAGAAGGCCTTTGACAAGTTGCTAAACAAGGTAAGAGCTTATGGTATTACAGGAAAGATACTACCATGGATAGAAGACAGGTTGACCAGAAGGGTGCAAAGAATGGGAATAAAGGTGGCCTTTTCTGGTTGGCTGCTAGTGACTAGTTGTATTCCACAGGGGTTGGTGTTGGGACTGTTTCATTGCACATTATATGTTAATGATTTGGATGACAGAATTGATGGCTTTGTGACCATGTTTATAGACAATACGAAGATAGGTGGAGGGGCAAGTAGGGTGGAGGGGCAAGTAGGGTTGAGTAAACAGGAAGTCTGTAGAAGGACTTAGATTGGGAAAATGGGCAAAGAAGTGGTATATGGAGTATAGTATAGGAAGTATATGGTCATGCATTTTGGTAGAAGAATAAAGGAGTAGACAATTTTCGAAATGGGGAGAAAATCCAAAAATCAGTGGTGTAAAGAGACTTGGGAGTCCTCGTGCAGGGTTCCCTCAAGGTTAACTTGCAGTTGAGTCAGTGTTAAGGAAGACATCCATTTCGAGAGGGCTTGAATATAAGAGTTAATGATGTAATGTTGAGGCTTAAGAAGGCATTGGTCAGACTGCACTTGGGGTTTTGTGAGCAGTTTTGGGTCCTGCATCTAAGGAAGGATAAGTCCTGCTGAAGGGTCTTGGACCAAATGTCAACTGTACTCTTTTCCATTGATGCTGCCTGGCCTGCTGAGTTCCTCCAGCATTTCATGTGTTGCTTGGATTTCCAGCATCTGCCGATTTTCTCTTGTTTGTGAAAGGATGTGCTGGTATTAGACAGAGACCATGAGAATGATTCCAGGGTTAATGTATGAGGAGCATTTGACAGCTCTGGGTCTGTACTCACTGGAGTTTAGAAGAATGAGGGGGGGATTTCATTGAAACCTATCGAATACTGAAAGCTCTGGACAGGATGGATTTGGGGAAGATGATTCCCATAGCAGGGTGTCAGAGGACACAACCTCATTTAAAACAGAGATGAGAAGGAAATTCTTTAGCCAAAGGGTAGTGAATCTGTGGAGTTCATTGTCACAGGTGGTTGTGGAGGACAAGTCATTGAGTCCATTTATAGTAGAGGTTGATAGATCCTTGATTAGTCAGGACGTCAAAGGTTACGGAGAAAAGGCAGGAGAACAGAGTTGAAAAGGATAACAAATCAGCCATGTAGAATAGTGGAGTAGACTCGATGGGCCAAATGGCCCAATTCTGATCTGAAATCTTATGGTCCTATAGACTTAGACCATTCCTATCCATGTACTTAACCAAACTTATCTTAAATGTTGAAATCCAACTCGCATTTACCACTTTTGCTGGCAGCTCATTCCATATTCTCACCATGTTTTGAGTGAAGAAGTTCCCCCTCATGACCCCTTAACCCATGACCTCTAGTTATGTCTTCACACAAACTCAGTGCAAAAAGCCTGCTTGCATTTACCCTGTCTATACCACTCATAATTTTATATATCTCTATCAAATCTCCCCTCATCTGATACAGTTTACCATATTTTCATCCAGATTATCAATATAGACAGCAAACATCAATGGACCCAGCTCAGATCACTGCGGCATACCACTAGTCACTGTTCTCTGTCAAAGTCAATCATTTACTACCACTCTCTGGCTTCTCCCACAAAGCCAATGTTGAATCCAATTTACTAACCCATCCTGAATGCCAAGATATTGAACCTTCTTGTCCAACCTCCCATGTGGGACTTTGTTAAATTGCCTTGCTAAAGTCTATATGGAACACATCCACTGCCTTTCTTTCACCAATTTCCCTGCTAACCTCCTCAAAAAAACTCTGTAAGACTGGTTAGACATGACCCACCACGCACAAAGCCATGTTGACTATTCCTAAATCAGTCCCTGTCTATCCAAATACTTTTATATCTGATCCCTTAGAATACCTTCCAATTACTTATCCATTACCATTATTATCCCAGCTTATTCTTAGAGCCTTTCTTAAACAACAGAACAAAATTAGTTATCCTCCAATCCAATGGCACTCACCCATGACTAAGGATGTTTGAAATATCTCTGCTAGGATGTCTGTAATTTCTACACTAGCCTTCCACAAAGTCTGAGGGTACACCTTTTCAAACCCAGGGGATTTATCCACCCTAAGTTGCCTCAAGGCAATAAGCACCTCCTCCTCTGTAATCTTATTTATTTATTTTTATATATATTCCATGACCTCACTGCTGTTTTGTCTCGCTTCTATAGTTTCAATGTCCATTTTCTGAGTAAACACAGATACAAAAAATCCATTTAGGATTTCCCTCATCTCTTTCAGCTCCATACATGATGGCCACACTGATCATCATGAAGACCTCTTTGGTCCCTTGTTATTTTGCTTTTAATATAGATATAGAAGTTTTAGAGTTCTCCTTCATGTTGTCTGCTGGAGCAACTTCATGTCTTCTTTTAGCTCTCCTGATTTCCCTCTTAAATGTTCTCTTGCATTTCTTAAACTTCTGAAGTATTTCATTCATTCCTTGTTACCCAGAACTGCTCCATACACATCTTCTTCTTCCTAACCAAGGCCTTGATATCTCTCAAAAACCAAGGTTTCCCAAACCTTTTACCCTTGTCTTTTATTCTGACAGGAACATACAGTACTTTCAAAATTTCTCTTTTGAAGGCCTCCCACTTACCAAGCATACCTTTGCCGGAAAAACCACCTATCCCAATTTACACTTGCTAAATCCTTTTTGATACCATAAAAATGTGCCTTTCTCCAATTTAGAACCTTAACCTGAGGACTAGGCCTATCCTTCTCCATAATTAAATCGAAACTAATGGAATTACTATTATCAGATCCAAAGTGCACAGCCTGCCACCTGCTCTGTCTCATTTCCTAACAGGAGATCCAACATTGCACTCTACCTAGTTGCGACTACTATATCCATTAAGGAAACTTTATTGAACACATTTGACAAACTATCCCATCCAGCCCCTTCACAATGTCAAGATATGGAAAATTAAAATCACCTAATATCACAACCTTCATGTTTCTGTGAGAAACTAGAAACAAAATCTATTTGGATTATGAATTCCTTAAATATGGAATTCTGAATACATGGAATCCATCTAAATTCGAAATCTCATTAACTTTAGTTTGCAATAATCTGACCACAAACATTTTAGAAAATTGATATACAAGTAAACTCTGAAGTATGGTTTGATATTCAACATCAGATATTTGATTGCCATCATTAAGTGTGTTACAATAAATGTTTTAGTAGATAACCACCTTCTTGGACACGGCATCCTATATTTGAGCAGCAAACACTCACCATTTCCAGAATGCCAGCAATTTACACCGAACAGGGAGAATCTACCAGTGAACATCAAAAACTTGTACTACCTGTTCTTAAAGGTAACCATTCTAAGATTTTTTTGTCAAATGCAAAGATGAGTTTTAAATTGAAGTGTCTCCACTGCTTAGCATAATTATGAACCAAATGGCGAGATTAAAAGGTAAAAGGTCTACACCAACTGCTGATATTTGTGCAATGTTATTTTGCATTTATTTATCCCACAGACATTTTTACAGCTTTTTAAAGGTGTTCTTTTAAACAGCTGCTTTTATTTTGTTGTAAACACAAACCTCTTATGTCTAATCCCATGAGTTTCTCAATAGGAAACATTAAACATTCAGTGCAAATTACAAATGCATTCAAAGATTTCATTAAACTGCATAAGCTATGCACATTATTTTATTCACAGTCAACCTAGTACGCTTGTTCAGGGCTACATTTGTATTATCAAAACAGCTTGTAATGGCATAAATGTCAAATAAGGTTGCATCACTGCCCGGATATTTATATTCATTTTTCTTGTTACAATGCTCCACCTCATTTCCAACAAGCTTCACAAGGGAATCAAGATTATCTTCAGAATTACTGAGAAGCAGTTTTACCTTGAAAAACTATATTCCACAACCAATTACCCAGACAGATTGGGAGCAGAGGTATCCTTGGAAGTGGAGCTATAAGGCAATGTTGATGTTTTCACTGAAGCATCCAAGAGGGTGGGCCTTGCATTCAACATCCACAAAGTAAGAGTCCTCTGCAACCAGCCCCCACTGCACCACTGATTTCTTACGAGGAAGGTTCACAGCAAGATGCTGGATAACGTGGAGAGCTTTTCAAATCTCGGGAACCATTTCTTGCCAAAAGCGTATAATGATAAAAGTCAACACTACCTTCAACGTATCAATAGTGTCTTTAATTGATTGAAGAGAAGGTCAAATGTATGTCAAGACCTGTCACAGAACTCGGGGACTGCAGGGGAGTGGCGATATGACTGATATCTGGACTGATTACAGCAAGCTCCACAAGGCACTGGGACAATCTCAGCAATGCCATCTCTATAGAATCCACTGGAAAGATAGGTAAACCAACATCAAAGTCTTTCCTAGGCCAACATCTCCAGCACCGAAGCCTTTGCAACACTCAGCCAGCTCCTTTGAGTAAACGATTACTCACATTCTTATGACATCAACTCTATGAAATCAGACTCCTTAAACAGATATTCTATTCCATACAGGAGAAAATCTGCAGATGCTAGAAATCAAGGTAACATGCACCAAATGTTGGAGGAACTCAGCAGGCCAGAAAGCATCTTTAGAAAAGAGTCAATAGTCAATGTTTCAGGCCAAGACCCTTCATCAAAGCTGGAAAAAAGAGATGAGAAGTCACACACACCAAATGCTGGAGGAACTCAGCAGGCCAGGCAGCATCTATGGAAAACACAGATCAAATGCTGGAGCCAGTATTGGTGATACTGGCTTCGCAAAGCATCAGTGAGACCCGAGCACCTATACTCCATATGTCAGAATATTGGTGAGACCCGACATAGATTGGGAAACTGCTCACCAAGCACCTACACTCCATCCATCAGAAAATGTGGGATCTCCTGGTGGCCGCCCATTTCAATTCTACTTCCCATTCCCATTCTGCCATGTCATTCCATGACCTCTTCCATTGCTGTGATGAGGCTACGCTCAGATTGGAAGAGCAACACCTTATATTTCGTCTGGGTAGTGTCCAAACTGATGGCATGAAGATTGGTATTTCGAACTTCCAATAATTGCCTTCCTTCTCTATTCTCTCATTCCTATTTCTCTCTCACCCTATCTCCTTACCTGCCCATATCCTCCCTCTGGTGCTCCTCCCCCTTCCCTTTCTTCCATAGCCTTCTGTCCCCTTCCATCAGATTCCTCCATCTCCAGCCCTTTGCCCCTTTCACCAATCAACTTCCCATCTTTTAAATTCACCCTCCCCTCTCCTTATTTCATCTATCACCTACTACCTTGTACTTCTCCCCTCCCCCCAGCTTCTTACTCTGACTTCTCATCTCTTTTTTCCAGTCCTGATGAAAAGTCTCAGCTCTTTTCCATAGCTGCTGCCTGACCTGCTGAGTTACTTTATTCCATGCTCTGTCACAGAAAGAGATGACCTCGAGGATACAGGAATCAGTTTCACAATGTGCTCCTCAAAGAACTGAAGCATCCCCATTTGCTTCTGAGAACCCACTTGAGGTGGAGAAGGACATTTGAAATTGTATCAAGAACCTCAGGGTTCTGTACTGAGAGCACGCGGAAGCCCTACGTAAGCAGTAGAAATAGGAGGCCATCTCTCAATCTACCCACCTGTTCTGTCTGCTCTGTCTAGTACCTCTTGCCCCACACTGGCCTCATTAACCACCGTGGAACCAACAAATCTATAGGGGAAGTAAATCATTCTCAATCCTCATTGTAAATTCCTAATAATATATAAAAACCAGGATCATAGAGTCAGCAATGTATTAAACCTCTTCAGTGGCTGGATCACACTTGCTCATTATCATTTGATATTGTACAGCAGCACAATAGTTTCAATAGCTCTTACACTACATTTAAAAGTTCATTGCTGCAGTACTTCGGATTAAGTCTGATTTCTCAGAAAGTTAAAAAAACGGCTAATAATATCACTGCAGCATAAATGGAAACACATGCAAAATCTATGCTTTCACAGATTGGAACCAAGAAGCATGTTTTTTCCATTTACAAGGTGAAAGGATTTAAAAGCAGAAAATGTCACACTGCACCTGTTACTTTTATCCCACATTAGATAATGAATGGATCCACAGGGTTGCAGGTAAGCCGCAGTTCCAGTATTTGGTAAAAGACCTGAAGGACCCATGCCTTTGACATGCTGCTGTGAAAGCAGCCAGTGCCTCTCCAAACAATTCCAAAACAGAATCACCCAGTATCATGATGCGTCATGTATCAGGACCCCGCCTGGATCTCGTGTTTGTAGATCTAACGTGATTTATCATCTTCATCAATTTGCTTATCTATTTAAATTTTAAACATACCCGAGACATACTGTCTTCTTATGTGTCACTAAGATATTACATCAAGGTTATTCAAGGTTAAGATACTAAAGAATCTCTTTGGATACCGGACCAGCATGATGATGGCAGTTTACAAAGAGGTTTACTGAGGACCAGATGTGTAAATTCAAAGATCAACTGAGTGTGGCTAAGGATTAGCCATGCAGGTAGTGTATCCCTCATGCTGTCCAGGCATGAGTTTTAAGTTAACATAATTTATTCCTCTTCAGAAATGTCCTCGATGACACTGTGAAGAAACATCATGGACCAAATGATGAAGACTCATTGTAAGTAGAGAGTGGAATAAAAGATGAATGAAATATACTTTGATAAAGGTATTGGATAAGTTGTAAACCTTTCCTATAGAAACTCTTTGAAATACTGTCAGAAAACCTGTCCTTCCTAGCATCAATTCTGTGATTCGGTTTCTTCACAGTAATTTTTTAGGAGCAGTTTTTTTAAATCCTGTAATAGTTCAGACAATGATTATTTGACAGTTTGGTCTCTAATGCACATTTATCAGAATACTGCAAAATAGAAAACACTTTAGTTAAACATTAATAGGTAATTAAGAGAGCCGGCATTTGACCTTAGATACTCACATCAGCACATAATTTCAAAAGTTCCTTTCTTTACATCCAGCATTCTTATTTTAATATAAATAGTGAGGTACAAGGAATACTAAATCCAATATTCTCAAAACCCTGATCTCTGTTCGAGGGCCAATGTCAGAACATCCTTCAAGAGGGTGAACACTAAAAAGGCATCAAGCCCGGAGGCCGATCACTGTGCGGGCTAACTGGCTGGAGTGTTCAAGGATATGTTCAACCTTTCACTGCTATGGACCGAGGTTTCCACATGTTTCAAAAGTATAACCATCATACCGGTGTGCACGAGGAGCAGGGTGAGCTGCCTTAATGACCATCGAATGGCAGCACTCATATCTACCATAAAGAAGAACTTCAAGAGGTCGGTTATGGCTCGAATTAACTCCTGTCTGAGCAAGGACCTGGACCCACTGCAATGCACCTACTACTGCACACACTTACAGCAGACACAATCTCACTGGCTCTCCCTTCTGCTTTCAGGAATCTGGACAACAGCAAAATATAATCAGGCACATTTTGCTGTTTATCAACAGCTTAGCATTCAATTACCCCTTGGTGTTAATCATCAAGCTTCAAAATCTGGGCCTCTTTACCTTCCACTGCAATTGGATCCTTGAATCAGGAGACCACAGTCAGTACAGATCACTGACAAAATCTCCTCTTCACTGACAATCAAGGATGTTTGCTTAGCCCAGTGCTCTACTCTTTCTACATTCATGACTGCACAGCTAAGCACAGTTCAAATAACCTTTATAAATTCAGATGACACCACTGTTGCTCGTAATACCTCAGACAGCAACGAGCAGATGCATGGGAATGAGACAGATTGACTGGTTGAGTGGTGTCTCAACCCTACTTTCATTGTCAAGAAGACCAAGGAATTGTGGATTTCAGGAAAGAGCAGGCAGTAGAACAAGCACCAGTTCTCATGGAGGAGTTAGTGGTGGAAAGCATTAGCAGTCTTAAGTTCCTGGGTGTCACCATCTCAGAGGATCTATCCTGGACCCGACAAAATAATGCAAGCATGAAGAAGACACACCACTGGCTCTACTTCATTAGGAGCTTACAAATTTCCACCTGCCAGATAAGATGTGGAGGCATTTGGAGTTTGTCCTTCACTCTCACCTAACCTGTTGCTATCACTCTCTGTTCAATGAGTCAACGATCATCTCACCAGTGATCAACAGGTAGCGTAGGCTTCTCCTCACTTCATGCAGATCACTTTGCATGTGTCACATGTCCAACTCCACCTCATACTAGAATTAAGGTGTTTTACTGCCCTTAATATCCAGCTATAATCAGAGGAACAGAACTGGTTGCAGATACTGTATCTCCATTCTGAGACCACCAACTATTCAGGCTTCAATAAAAGCACTATGGTAAACCATGATGGCAACTATTATCCATTAATGAAATGGTTAATAAGCCAATGCATGTTCATACATTGAAAGCCATCTGACCATATAAATAGTGATAGAGCAAATTACTGAATTGAAGAAATGTTTCATAATTCCATGGGAGCCCTAGGGTACTTGGTAAATTGGTTGACAAAAATCATTGTCTGCTGCATGCTGTGCAACCATAAGGAGAGGACAGCTCTAGCTAGCAGCTATACAGTGCACGGCCAACAAAGAGGATAAAGAGAAAAAAGTTAAAGATGAACATAAGGAGAAAGAATTTTAATTGCATATTCTGACCAGTTGGCAGTTTAAAAAAAATCTAGATTGTCCTGTTTTTCTGTCTGGCACTATACTGCCTGCAGAACATCAAATTGCACATCTGTACTTGAAATTGGATGACAATGTGTCTTCAGCAAAGCCTTTTTGCTGTTTGAGTGCTGTTTAACAAGTACTCAGTCTTTGTTTATCTGAAATGAAAAAGGCACAAAGGTTGGATTGATGCAGTGTAGGATGGGGGCCTTTTTATAGCATCTAGACACTGTGTTGATTGAGGGAGAGGTGGTTTACAAGAGCAAATAGTACAATGGCATCATGCATATTTTAAGGTTTTGGGAATGGCCATAACTATATTTTTGCTTATAAGCTGGAGAAATACTACTTCCTGATCCTCTGCATTCGACTCTTGGCATTGGCCTCCACAGATATCATTTCCTAATGCTTGAGTGTGCACATGGTGGGCCTCTTGGTCCTCTGCTGACAAAACATTCTCTTCCCCACCATCTTCTCCACCAAAGCCACCAGAATACCATCAAAAACCCTTGGATCTCATTCTGCCCAATGATGAATCCAAGCTGAATGACATTCACCAAGTCACCAAGTCAATGAAGTTGCTTCTTCATTCAGATAAGTCAGGTTACTTATAAGCAGTGAAGGAATCTAAATCAAAATCACTATTGTTATCATTGACTTATATAATGAGAGAAAAAAGGACCACAGAGTTCATGTTCAATGGTTCACGGACCATTCAGAAATCTCATGATGAAGGGAAAGAAGCTGAATCATTGAGTATGGATCTTCAGGCTCCTGGACCTCCTCCTGACAGTAGTAACAGAATAAGGGCCTGTCCCAGTGAGTGTCCTTAGTGATAGATGCTGTCTTTTTGAGGCACTACCTTTGGAGGAGTGTTGTGCCTGTGATGGAGCAGGCTGAGTCCCTACAACCCTCTGCAGCCGCTTTGGATTCTGTGCATGGGAGTGTCCATATCAGGATGAAATCCAATTAACTAGAATGCTTTCCATCACACATCTTTAGAAATTTGTAAGCTGCTAATGAACTAGAGTCAGTGTTGTGTCTTTTTCATGATTGCGTTATTTTGTCGGGTCCAGGACAGATCCTCTGAGATGTTGACACCCAGGAACTTAAGACTGCTCACCCTTTCCACCACTAACCCCTGACTGTTGCACTGTGTAAGATTTGGTATGACCATCCCCAAAATAGCAGCAAATGCTTGTAATCAGTATTGTGTTCTGACACATTTCATCTCTGACATTTCTGTCTAATGTTCACTGCATGCACACCGACTTACTCAATGATACAGAATGCAACATGACTAATGCCACATTTATGGGTGCATGCCAGGGATGTTATTTTGGCAATCTCAGGAAAACCCACAGTCCCCAAACAACGTTACAGCCAATGAAAATTTTGTGCTGAAAGTTTTGACTCAAACTTGAAATCATTTACCAAGTACCCATACTTTTCCACAGACAAACACAGGCTTTCATTAAAATTCAAAAAGGCACAGTGGGTTAGAACAGAATGAGCTTCTTTTGGGGAAAAAAACTGGACTATTTTTTGCAGTTATATTTGCATTTTATTTTCCCCTATAAAACTGGCTAATAAAGAAACAGATTGTGTTAAATCTTTTCGAGAAAAAGATTCATTTTTCAAGAAGAATGTTTTTGGAAGTATGCCCATTAGAGCTCTGGTACAGTTAATAATAAAAAGAGAAATTTTCCATGATGTTTTCTATGATTCCAGGAGCACAATAGGGGGAAAATGCCAAGAAATATACTTCATGATGAAAATATCACAACTTGAATAAATTAATTTCTTTGCATATAAATAAAACACTCCAGGCAGGGGTTCCCAACGTTTTAAACCATGGACCAATACCATTAAGCAAGTGGTCCATGGACCCCAGTTTGGGAACCCCTGCTCTAGACTATTAACAATTGCTTCCAACAGATTTCTCATTTTTTTCCCATTGAATTGATTCATGTTTGTGAGCTGTTGTGAATTAATTTTTGGGCTAACTGATTGGTTTGTACTTGCTCAGATCACCATTATTTGCTATGTATTATTGAATTGAACTGAATTGACCTTATTACTTACATCCTTCACATACATGAGTAAAAATATTGACATTACATCTCCGTCTAAATGTACAATGTGCAATTTATAGTAATTTGTAATAAATAGTATGTACAACAGGGCAGACAATATAACATAGAAATACAATTGTATCAGCATGAATTAATCAGTCTGATAGCCTGGTGGAGGAAGCTGTCTGGAGCTCATTGGTCCTGGCTTTTATGCTGCGATATCGTTTCCCAAATGGTAGCAGCTGGAACAGTTTGGGAGGCTGCTTACCAAGTTAAGAGACCAAGGTATTACAGGAAAGTTACTAACATGGTTAGAGCATTGGCTGATTGGTAGGAGGCAGCGAGTGGGAATAAAAGGATCCTTTTCTGGTTGGCTGTCAGAGACTACTGGTGTTCCACAGGGGTCGATGTTGGGACCACTTCTTTTTATGGTGTATATAAATGATTTAGATGATGGAATAGATCATTTTGGCTTTGCTGCCAAGTTTTCAGATGATACAAAGATTGGTGGAGGGGCAGATTGTGTTGAGGAAACAGGTAGGATGCAGGAGGATTTAGAGATTAAGAGAATTAAGATTAAGATTAATCAGATTAAGAGAATGGCAAGAAAGTGGCAAATGAAATACAATGTTGGAAAATGCATGGTCATGCACTTTGATAGTAGAAAGAAATGTGCAGATTATTTTCTAAATGGGGAGAAAATCCAAAAATCTGAGATGCAAACGGACTTGGGAGTCCTTGTGCAGAACACCCTAAAGGTTAACTTGCAGGTTGAGTCAGTGATGAGGAAGGCAAATGCAATGTTAGCATTCATCTCAAGAGGTCAGAATACAAGAATAAGGATGTGATGCTGAGGCTTTATAAGACACTGGTGAGGCCTCTCTTTGAGTATTGTGAACAGTTTTGGGCCCCTTATCTTAGAAAAGATGTGCTGGCATTGGAGAGGGTCCAGACGAGGTTCACAAGGATGATTCCAGGAATGAAAGGGCTATCATACAAGGAACATTTTCTTGGCTCTGGGTCTGTACTCGCTGGAATGCAGAATGATGAGGGGGATCTCATTGAAAACTTTTGAATGTTGAAAGGCCTAGACAGAGTAGATGTGGAAAGGATGTTTCCCATGCTGGTAGAATCTGGGACAAGAGGGCACAGCCTCAGGATAGAGGGGCACCCTTTGAAAGCAGAGATGCAGAGAAATTTCTTTAGTCAAAGGGTGGTGAATTCGTGGAATTTGTTGCCACATGCAGCTGTGGAGGCCAGATTGTTGGGTGCATTTAAGGCAGAGATTGATAGGTTCTTAATTGAATGTGGCAACAAAGGTTATGGGAAGAAGGCCGGGAACTGGGGTTAAGGCGGAGATGGGAAAAAAAGATCAACCATGGTTGAATGGTAGAGCAGACTTGATGGGCCAGAAGGCCTAATTCTGCTCCTGTGTCTTATGGACTCGGGACCCTAATAATCCTTCAGGCCCTTTTTACACACCTGTCTTTATAAATGTCCTGAATAGTGAGAAGTTCACATCTACAGATGCGCTGGGCTGTCCACACCACTCTCTGCAGAGTCCTGTGAATGAGGGAAGTACAGATTCCATTCCAGGCAATGATGCAGCCAGACAGGATGCTCTCAATTGTGCTCCTGTAGAAAGTTCTTAGGATTTGGGGGCCCATACCAAACTTTCTCAACCGTTTAAGGTGAAAGAGGCACTGTTGTACCTTTTTCACCACACAGCTGGTGTGTACAGACCATGTGAGGTTGTCTGTGATGTAGATGCCAAGGAACCTAAAGCTGTTCACCCTCTCAACCCCAGATCCATTGATGTCAATAGGGGTTAGCCCATCTCCATTCCTCCTGTAATCCACAACCGGCTCCTTTGTTTTTGTGACATCGAGGGAGAGGTTTTTCTCTTGACACCACTGTGTCAGGGAGATTACTTCTTCTCTGTAGGCTGCCTGATTATTATTTGAGATTAGGTCAATATAGTGTCTTTAGCAAATTTAATTAGCAGTGGAGCTGTATGTGGTGACATAGTCATAGGCATACAGAAAACAAAGGAGGGGGCTTAAGACACAGCCCTGAGGGGCAACTGTGTTGAGGGTCAGAAGGGCAGAGGTGAGGGAGCCCACTCTTACCACCTGCTGGCGATCTGACAGGAAGTCCAGGATCCAGTTGCACAAGGCAGGGTGAAGGCCAAGGTCTCTGAGCTTCTTGTTGAGCCTGGAGGGAACTATGGTGTTGAATGCTGAACTGTAGTCCAAGAACAGCATTCTCACATAAGCATCCTTCTTCTCCATATGTGCAAGGACAGTGTGTAGAACAGTGGCTATTGCATCATCTGTCGATCATTGTGTTGGTAGGTGAATTGTAGGGGGTCCAGTGTGGGTGGTAGCATGTTGCAGATGTAGTCCTTGACTAGCCTCTCAAAGCATTTGAAAATAGCACATCATATTCACTAATATAGCTTGCTGGATTACTTTGTTTACCCCACATCGCATTGTTAACCAATGTAACCAGTGGATTGGGATGTGGTTGTATAGGGTGTTAAGTAGTAACTCCATGCTGTTCGTCAAATGGCTCATAACAGTAGCCTGAACACAGGCCATCTGTCGAGAGAGATGGTATACAAAGTGGTGATCATGAACTACTCTCACATACATCAGCCAAATGCAAGACAATGGGGTCATGTTAATTGGCCTGCATCAACCCAGACAATATGGGCTATTATTTTGCACCAATGTTATTGAATTCAAGGTAGCTTGGAGACCTGACTATTATTGTCATTTAGCATGGTCACGGCATATTTGCTTTATCAATAGTTGAGAAATTCGTTTACTCAAGAGAGCCAGCCTTCACAACATTAATTTTCAATGCGAGGGAGAAACTTTCAGATCATCCTTGTGAACTACTTTGTCCCAGCGAATTACTTCGTCAGGACACAAAAGCAGTTCCCCTTTAAGAACGAGGAAACCAGGGAAGGCACCCTGGGCTACAGGTACAATTGAACAGTAGAGGCCTTAGATTGCCCCACTCCCGACTATTCTGCTGGCAAATGTAGGTCCATGGAAAAGAAAACTGAAGCCCATGGAGCAAGACTACAGCACCAGAAGGACATCGAGGACTGCTGTGTACTTTGCTTCTTGGAAAAATGGCTGATCCCCACTATTTCGAAAGCAGCACCGCAGCCCGAGGGCTGAAAAGACAGGACAGGTAAACCTCTTGAAGGTAGAGAGGGGGAGTGTGCTTTATGATTAACTCATTGTGGTGCACAGACGTGGCGGTTCCATCTTAATTCTGCTCACTTGACCTAAAGTATTTAGCAGTCAAGTGCCATCCGTTTTATCTGCCAAGGGAGTCTTCCACCTTCATCCTGGTAGTGGTGTACACTGCACCTCAGGCCAACGTTGCCAGGCACTGGAGGAACTGAGCACTGATCAGCAGTCACGAAACAGCGCACGCTGATTCCTTCCCTATTATTTTGGGGGATTTTAACCAGGCCAGCCTGAAGAAGTCTCTGAACAACTACCACCAACATATCACCTGTGGAACCAGAGGGCCCAACACACTCGACCACTATTATACCACCATTAGGAATGTTTACCGTGCCAAAGGCAGAGACTAAAGATCACACCAGTGGTGAGAATGAAGAAGGTATGGTCAAGAGAGGCAGAGGAACGCTCACAGGACTACTTTGAGTCAGTGGATAGGACAATATTCAGGGTTTCATATTTGAATCTGAATGAATTCGCCACACTTGTCACCAACTTCATCAAGACTTGTGTGAATGAAAGTCTGCCTTTGAGAACATACCAGACATATCCAAACCAAAAGCCATAAATGAACCAGTAGATTCGTAGTCTGCTGAGTGTTAAATCTGTGGCATTCAACACTAGTGATCCAGAACTACAGTTGAAAACAGAAGTTTACATACACCTTAGCCAAATATATTTAAACTCAGTTTTTCACAATTCCTGACATTTAATTCTAGAAAACATTCTCTACCTTAGATCAGTTAGGATCACTACTTTATTTTAAGAATGTGAAATGTCAGAATAATAGTAGAGAGAAAGATTTATTTCAACTTTTATTTCTTTCATCACTTTCCCAGTGGGTTAGAAGTTTACATACACTTTGTTAGTGTTTGGTAGCATTGCCTTTAAATTGTTTAACTTGGGTCAAACTTTTTGGGTAGCCTTCCACAAGCTTCTCATAAGAAGTTGCTGGAATTTTGTTCCATTCCTCCAGACAGAACTGGTGTAACTGAGTCAGGTTTGTAGGCCTCCTTGCTCGCACACGCTTTTTCAGTTCTGCCCACAGGTTTTCTATCGGATTAAGGTCAGGGCTTTGTGATGGCCACTGCAACACCTTGACTTTGTTGTCCTTAAGCAATTTTGCCACAACTTTGGAGGTATGCTTGGGGTTATTGTCCATTTGGAAGACCCACTTGCGACTGAGCTTTAACTTCCTGGCTGATGTCTTGAGATGTTGCTTCAATATATCCACATAATTTTCCTTCCTCATGATACCATCTATTTTGTGAAGTGCACCAGTCCCTCCTGCAGCAAAGCACCCCCACGACATGATGCTGCCACCCCCAGTTGGGATGGTGTTCTTCGGCTTGCAAGCCTCACCATTTTTCCTCCAAACATAACAATGGTCATTATGGCCAAACAGTTCAATTTTTGTTTAATTAGACCACAGGACATTTCTCCAAAAAGTAAGTACTTTGTCCCCATGTGCACTTCCAAACTGTAGTCTGACTTTTTTATGGCAGTTTTGGAGCAGTGGCTTCTTGTTGTGATGGAAATAACTGGTTCTTTGAGTCTCAACAGTAGAGGCCTGGACACACACAGTTTTAATAATAAGGAATTTATTATTAAAGGGGAAGTCGGGTCAACACAAGAAACTACAATACACAGGAAGCAGTGTGGGGACAGGGTACGGTTACACATATAAAAGGACAAGGGAAAAGCACTACAACAGCTATCCCCCTTGACCTTGGATAGCCGCAGCTCCCTTACCAGGACAAACGATAGACCTTCCCACACATAAATCAATGCACTTACCTTCAATGAGGTGGTCTGTAAGAGAGACTGAGCTAGGGACAAGTCTCACCTTTTATAGCTTGGGGTTGGGCGAGATAATCCAATTAAGGTGACCAATAATTTAGGTGTGCATTGATTAGTTGGGAGGGACCAAATGTTGATTGGCATGTGGTGTGTCCTCCGACCAGCCAGGTGGCAGTGCGTCTGTCACGTGGCCGGTATCTCTGGATACACTTCTTCCTTGTTGAGCAGCCTTTCAGGTTATGTCGATATAGGACTCATTTTACTGTGGATATAGACACTTGACTGCCTATTCCCTCCAACATCTTCACAAGGTCCTTTGCTGTTGTTCTGGGATGAATGGCTGCAATGCTTCACTCCCAGATGAGCTCAGTGCCTTTTATGCATGCTCTGAAAGGCTGAATCCCTGCAGTATCTGGTTACCCCATGATCTCTGTCTCAGATGTCAATGTCAGATCACCTTTTAAGACAGTGAATCCTTGCTAGGCATCAGGTCCTAATGGTAGACCTGGTAGGGCACTGAAAACCTGTGCCAACCAACTGGTGAGAGCATTCAAGACATCTTAAGTCTCTCACTGCTGCAGTCGTAGGTTCCCGTCTGCGTCAAAAAAGAGACAATCATACCAATGCCCAAGAAGAGCACTGTGAAATTTGCATCAATAAATAATCACTTAGTTGCATTCACATCTATTGTACTTTGATGAAGAGCTTTGAGAGGTTTGTCATGGCCAGAATCAACACCTGCCTAAGCAAGGACCTGGATCTTCTGCCACTTGCCTATTGCCACAATAGGTCTACAGTGGATGTAATCTTACTGGCTATCCAGTCAGCCTTGGATCACCTAGGCAATAGCAATACCTATGTCAGGCAGCTGTTTATATTGACTACAGCTCAGCATTGAACACAATCATACCTTTAGTTGTGATCAACAAGCTCTAAAACCCTCTGTACCACGCTCTGCAACTTGATCCTTGATTTCCTCATTATTTCACTAGGATTTTGAAGAGACTTGGTATGTCATCAAAGACTCACAAATTTCTACAGATGTACCGTTGAGAGCATTCACACATGTTGCCTTACCATCTGATATGGGGGGGGGGGGGGGCACTGCAAAGGATCAGAGAGATCTGCAGGCAATTGTAACTCAGCCAGTTCCATCCTGGGCACTGAGCATTTGTGTAAACATAATTAACTCAGACGTTGAGAATTTAATGAAAAGTAGTGGTATTGTTAATAGTGAGCAGGACACTTGGGCTGCTGAATGTTACTGGTCAGCTGGTAAGATGGGCAGGGCAGAGGCAGATGGAATTCAATTCTGATATGTAAGAGATGATGCATGTTTTGGGATGGGGATCCAATAAAGATAGGACCTAGCAGGTTCTGAGGGAGTTTTGAGGAACAATAATTTACAAGTGCAAAGGTTTGTGAAGGTGGCAGCATGGGTAGATAGGGTAGTTGGTGTGCGGATTGTAATCTGAAACACAGTCTGGGGGCAGATGCTCTCATAGTATTTAAGCAGCACCTGCACTAGCTCTTGAATTGCCGAGGCTTGACAGGCTGTGGTGAACAGTTCTAGTATGTCAAATGTCAAGCCGCTCTCCTTGAGTTTGAGGAGAATTGGTATGCCACCAAAGACACTCACAAATTTCTACAGATGGACCATTGGAGAGCATTGTAACTGTTTGCATCACTGTCTGGTATGGAAAGGCCACTGCACAGGATCAGAAAAAAGCTGTGGAAAATTGTAAACTCTGCCAGTTCCATCACGGGTACTAGCCTAGCCAGCATCCAGGACACCTTTAAAAGGTGGTGGCTCAAAAAAGGCGGCATCCATCATTAAGGAGCCCCAATGCCCAGGACATGCCCTCTTCTATTTGTTACCATCAAGGAGGAAGTACAGGATCCTGAACACACACACCCAACATTTCAGGAACAGCTTCTCCCATTCCACCATCTCCCATTCCCCCATTCCACTATGTGCTCTACCTCGCTATTTATTCTCCTCTCTCTTTGCAGTACATGTTTAATTTAATTTTAATATAATTATATTACACACACACATAGTATAGTATTGTAATTTATATTGTTTTTTTATTATGCATTACAAGGCACTGCTGCACATTTCATGACATATGCCTTTGATATCAAACCTGATTCTGATTCTGAACTTTCCAAGGTGTCTCTCATTGTAGATATGTAACTCAATGGAAGCACTGTCAGACTCAAAATATTGAAGTAAATTATGTCATTGTAATCACTGAAATTGTATTGAACTACCTGATCCTAAGGTTATAAAAATGTAAAGTACTTTGAGTTTGGAAGACTCAGCCGTGATGATCTCCAGAAGAATGCTTGAGTGTCATTATGTTATGCTTTGTAACTGCAAATCACAAAACTAATTGAAAGATAAACACGGAGCCAGGCATAACTCGAGCACTCTTTTTTACTTTTAGCAAGGCTCACACATGATGGTATGATGACATATGACATACATAAGCTATTCACATACTTCATTCATATATAAGCCGTAATGCATTATGTAAACAACACAGAATGTTTAATCAAACAATATATTTACAATATTACTGAAATATTACTGAAATATTAAATACATAACGCCTCTCTGCTTTGCTATAAACTCCAATTCAATATAGAATCTATCTCGTGTTATATAATACAACAGTATACCATATAATACAACTAGTACATAGACATTCACAGCACAGTAGATTATAAATTGTCCCATTCAGACCTAAAGATACCCCTCCTGATATTGGGTTTGAAGAGATTCAAGCATGAGTACACGGGATGACCCAGGAATGGCATAGCTGGTGAGATGTTAGTGATGGAATGCGCTGCATAGCGATGTGCAAGGAGGAAATTGGCAAGCTTCTGATTCAGCGTCACTGCAGTACGTTCTGCTGACACTGTTTGCAGTGTGTTCTTTAGACTCTGGACGAAGTTTTCCACCAGGCCATTTGTAGCTGGTTGGGATGATGCCGATGTAATGTGCCTTACTCCATTCATTTTTCCTGAAAGACTGAAACTGTTCTGCAACAAACTGTGGTCTATTATCACTGACAAGGTGTTCTGGAACACTGGTCCTTGAGAAAAGGCTTCACAACCCATCAACAGTGTGTGAGGTTGTAGTAGAGGCCACTGGGAAACCTTTTGGCCACTTTGTAGCTGTATCCACAACTACCAAAAAATCTTTGCTCATGAATGACCTGGGAAAATCCACCTGAATCCTTTGCCCGGGCAATGCAGGATATTCCCGGGGTTATACAGGCACTACTCTTGGCATCTTCTGGATGTGTTAGCATCTTGAACAGCTGCTTGATCTGCTGATCTATCCCAAACCATTAGACAAAGCTTCAAGCCAACACTTTCATTTTGACGACGCTGGCACGTAGCACCTCCAAAACTTTAGCTCTCAGCATGGGTGGTACAAGAACTCCCACTCCCTATATAAGGCAATCTCCATCAAGGGCAAGTTTGTCGTTGTAAAGGGGGAACTGGAGTTTCAGCTGCACATTCCAGCCATTTTGGGTGCACTTGAAAACCTGAGACAATGCAGGGTCTTTTCTGCTTTCCCTTTGGATCATCTCTGCCGTTCTAGGAGACCTTCAATTTTCATTAGGGAGAATACGTCAAGGAGTGTCTTTTTTGTTAATTTTTTAAGTATTTCCCTTTCTAAGGGTAAACAGGATAATCCATCAATATTTCCATTTCCAGTCGTCCTCTTGAATTCGATCTTGCAATTGTGTCCACTAAGAAACAGAGCTCACCTTTGCATTGGTACTACTGCTGGTAATGGAACACCCTTCTGTGGACTGAAGATGGACAGTAGTGGTTGATGGTTAGTTAAGAGGGTGAACTCTCTCCCATACAAGTACTGGTTGGAATGTTTTCCACCCCAAACCAGACTCAAGGCCTCTCTGGCAATCTGTGTGTATTTTCCTCTGCAGCGGAACATGCTGAGAAGCCTATCACTTCCATCACTCGTAACATGTGATACAACTGCACCTATACCATAAGGCAAGCTCTGCTAGACAATGTCATTGTAATGTATGAATACAGTGTCTGAGGTCATCATTTCCTTTTCCTGTTTGACAACTATCTCACGCTGCTTTGTTCATTGCCATTTGTTCCCTGTCTGTAGTAATGAATTCAAGGGATAGAGAACAGTAGCCAGGTTTAGCAGAAAGCTGTTATAATAACAGGCAAATTCTAAAAAAAACCACAACTGTGACATCTCCTTTGGCCTTGGGGAATCCACTACTGCTTGAATTTTCTCAGCACATCTGTGTAATACTTGTGAGTCAATTGTGTGACCACAGTAAGTGATGCTTGGTTTAAAGATTTCACACTTGTTGCATCATGCCATAATCTTCCACTCTTTAACACTGTTTTGAGATTTTCGAGATGTTCCTTGTCATCCTTACTGGTAACAATGTCATCCAGAAAACACCGAGTGTCCGGGCAGGCTTACCGCACCTGGTCCATAGCTCTCTACCTGGGTGCAGGTGCAGATGCTACTACAAAAATAAGCCTGTTATAGTGAGTGTTTATGGTGAAATACACTTTGAACTCTTCTTCCATCCCCACCTGTAGGTAGGTCTCAGCTAAGTCTACATTGATTAAGTGTTTTCCTCCAGAAAGATATCTTTTATCCTGAGCACAGGATATTGATCTAGTTTCAGTACTGGGTTGATGGTGACCTTAATATCACCACAGATCCTGACAGACCCATTCTTCTAGGCTACTAGGACAACTGGCATTGCCCACGAACTCCAGTCAACCTTGAAAAGAATTCCTTCAGCTTCCCTGTGATCCAGCTCACTGGCTACTTTATCACAGGTGGTTTAAGAAATGGGATGGACTTTGTAAAACTTAGGTGTGCTATTTTCTTTTAACACCATTTTACCCTTGATACGTTTGAGTTTTCTAATGCCATCCTTCAACACCGCTGTCACATAAATCAGTGCCTTTCATAATTCGCTTTCAGTTGACTCTATTGCATGGAATGTGGCATGCAAATGGTAAATGGATCTCCTTATCAACTTGTAGCTGTCTCATCCAGTCACAACCCCTCAATGCTGGCTCTCCTGTTTTTACCATACACAAGCCCAATATGGCTTGTTGGTTGTTGTATTTCACTGTAATGAATATCATTCCCATGGGAGTTACCTTTTCTCCAATATAAGTTCTTCGTTGGACATCTGTAGGCTTCATTATCTTTGAAATGCAGTTCAAATTCATTTTGTGGAATAACCATAAAAGCCAAGCTAGTGTCTAATTCCATTTTAATTAATTTGCCATTCTCTTCTGGTGAAAGCCATATTGCTTGTCGATTGTTAGTTTTCACATTATAACAGAATGCAGATCTCTGCTCCTTTTGAAACTGCAACGACTTTTTATTGTTTTCTCTTCTCTGTGCAGTCCATTTATTTTTGTCTGCCTGACATGCTCTTCGTAAGTGTTCTACTTTGTTGCAATTTCTGCAAGTTTCATCTTTAAATCCCCATTAGTCTGGTGTATCTGAACCCCTGCCACAACAATAACAAAATCTGTTCAGCAAGGCTGGCTTCTGTTTAGACGTTGCAATTTTGTTCACACTCACTTGTCTTCCCGACTGCCACTCAATTACATCTGTCTGCTGCTTCCATTGATACAGTGGTTTAAACTGCTCTTGTAAATGTGCTGCAGTTAAGAGTCCTTTTTGAATACTTTCTTGTAAGATTCCACAAACTAAACGATGTTAAGCCCATCACTGAACAGACAATGCTCAGACAGTATCTTCAATTCAGCCATGTAAGCTGAAATGGACTCCTCTTTCTTTTGATTTTGCTTATGAAATCTAAAGCATTCTACAATGAACAACAGTTTTGTTTCTAAATACTCCTGCCTTACTTTGATGATAACAACAAAGCTTGCTTTGGGTGGTTTGGTTGAAGCTGTTAAACTTCTAAGCAATCTGTATGCCTTTCCACCAATTGCACTCATCAAAACTGGCACTCGCTTTTCACTGGCTATTTCATTGGCTTTAAAATACTGTTTAATTCGCTCAGTATATGTCAGCCAATTATCCATTATGCATTTGAACGTGTCTATTTTTCTGATGTAGCCTGCCACTTCTGTTCTTTTTTATGGTTATTATCACGCAGTACTCACTGTTTATAAACTCATGAATTTGTCTACTTTTCACCTTTTTTTTCTAACTTGACTGTCTCTGTCCCCTACTGACCATCTCAACAGGCAGGCCGTCTTCTCAGATTTGTTTTAAACCTTTCTTGTTGCTCCTGTTATGTTTTGTAACTCTGAAAGATAAAAAACTAACCGACAGAAAAACATGGAGCTGGTGATGTACTCATGTACTCTCGTTTTTACTTATAGCAAGGCACACATACATGGCGTGGCGGCGTGATGATGTATATAAGATATTCATGTACTTCATACATGTAACCAGAAATGTATTATGTAAACTACAAAGAATGCTTAATCAAACAATATATTTACAATATTACACAAATATTGCTGAAATATTAAATACATAACAATGATGAATAAAAACATTTGTAGCATTAGCTTAGGGACCTTTCCAGTGACTAAGACCACAGTCACACTATTTATTCTTGCAAATGATCTTGTAAAAAAATAGAAACGTGCCAAAAACTTTTGACATTTGACGTTTGAAGAATATATCTGACCACCTGATGTAAAAGGATAGCTGTTTAAACAAAATAAAATTCAAGACATGGAAAATCTGATAAATGTGATATGAGAAAAATGGCAGTGAGTTTATCTATCTTTAAAAAGGATTATTCAAATTTTGAATTCTTTGTTCAAATTAATTAAACACTCTCTCTCTCCCTCTCTCCCTCCCTCTCCCTCTCTCTTACTTTTTGGCCCAATTAAGCAGCTGCCCCAATTAGCTGAAGTTTCATAGAAATTGTTAAAAATATATTAAAAAAAGAGGTACTACCATTCAACTGAGCAATAAATTATGTATTTAAAGGAAATACAGAACAAATTAGACCACTACAAATACCACTACAGTAATATAAAACTCTGTATTGGTTCTTAATAGTTACTGACAGAGGAATTCATCCAGTGTATGCTGCCATGTTCTTTTGATTGAATGTAAATGAAAAAATTAGTGCACACACCTGGTGCAGATAATGGACTACCTACATACAATGCTTTCGACAACTGCACTTTCCAAATCTGCATTCTCATTGTAACGTTCAAGATGATTGTAGATACCTTCAAATTCTTTGTTGTTCTAATGGCCATGCAAGTGCCTGTGACAGTTAAGGGGCAATGTGTCCTAAATAAACAAAGGGAATCCTAGCTATTTTCTCAATTAGTTTTTGTTCTTTAAGAGTTATCCCAAAGATGTGGCTGCCCCAATTAACCGATTGCCCTATTAACCAGAATCCACTGTTTAGATATAGTTTATATAGAGATATAGAAAAAATTGAGATAGACATTTATATATACACAATTACTTACCTGATGTTAAAATGAGGCAATCATGGTATTAATTAACATTATTATTTCATCAACATTGATTTAATTAATTTTTACAGTTGAGTGACAAAGACTTGGCTAATATTAGTGTTTAAGTGATACCTGGGGTGATGCTAGCACTTCAGTGATACTCATTGGAATAACATCAATATTTCAGTCATCGTTATTTAGTTATCATTATTACTTTAGTGACAACCATTGGAGCTAATGCTAGTATTTCAGCAACACTGAATGTGCTGGTGTTAGTATTTCTGTAACACCTTTGAGATAAAAATATCTTAATAACATCCATTGGGGTGATATTTCAAAGAGACGCATTCAGTTAATGTCAGCAGTTTGGTGGGCTAATGGTTATATCCCTATGGCACCCTGTGTGCTAATGACACGGTGGGCTATTAACAGCTCTATGACAACTCCACATTAAAAAGGTTAGTGTCGATTTTACTGACATTGAGCCAATGTTGTATTTCAGTTAAATTTGCACAATTAGCGCTCCAGCAGAATTTAATAGGGAAATAATAATTCAATAAAATTCTTTCAGCTTATTCAGAAGGCTTCCAAAAAGGCCCCATATTAGAGATTAGTATGCAAAGCTAAGACACATGGGACAGGCACAGATATGGATAGAGATGTAGGCAGGAAACAAAGAGTAAGAGAAAACATGATTTCTTTTTCTCCTTGGCAGACAGTGACAAGTGGAGTAACACAGAGACTGGTACTGATTCCAGATACTCACAATATATATTAATTATTTAGATGAGGGGCATTAAATACAAGTCCTAATTATATGGGACAGTGAACTATCACATTGGGTGCCTGTTATGCTTGGAGGAGAAAGAGATGCGTGAGATCTTAAATAGATTTCTTGCATCTGTATTTACTCTGGAGAAAGACACAGGATATATTAAAGTGCATATAAAAATACTCTCTCCCCGCCCCCCCCAAAGTTCTCATGTTTTATTGTTTTACAACATTAAATCACAGTGGTTTTAATTTGGCTTTTTAAAAAACTGATCAACAGAAAAAGAGAAAGGTTCTATGGTCTGATGAAAGCACAATTGAGCTTTTTGACCATCAGACTAAACTCTATAATTGGCATAAGCCAAACACCGCACATCATCAAAACACCCCATCCTTATCATGAAGCATGATGGTGGCTGCATCATACTGTGGGGATGATTCACTGCAGCAGACATGGAAGACTTGTGAAGGTAGATGATAAAATGAATGCAGCAAAACACACCATCCTTATCATGAAGCATGATGGTGGCTGCATCATACTGTGGGGATGATTCACTGCAGCAGACATGGAAGACTTGTGAAGGTAGATGATAAAATGAATGCAGCAAAACACAGGGAAATCCTGGAGGAAAACCTGATGTAGTCTGCAAGAGAACTGCGACTCAGGAGATTTGTTTTCCAGCAAGACAATGACCCCAAGCATAAAACCAAAGCTACACAGGAATGGCTTAAAAACAACAAAGTTAATGTTTTGGGAGTGGCCACGTCAGAGTCCAGACCTCAACCCATTTGAGAAATTGGGTCCACTGGGAAGGCACTCACGACTCCCATGCAATCTGGCAGAGCTTGAGCAGTTTTGTAAAGAAGAATCGGGGAAAATGGCAGTGGCCAGATGTGCAAAGCTGATAGAGACCTATCCACACAGACTCAAGGTTGTAATTGCTGTGAAATGTGCACCTACTAAATACTGGCTTGAAGGGGGTGAATACTTATGCAATCAGTTTGTGTTTTATATTTGTAATCAATTTAGACCAATTTGTAGAAATTTGTTCCACTTTGACACAATTCATCTTCCTAAAGGCAACCACAAAATGAAGAAAGTCAAAAAAGTCCATTGAGAAAAAAGATTGGCCAAAACCCAATGTGCAGAGAGAAAAAAAATAAACCATGCAAACAACAATTGCAAGCAAATAGCATTCTGAACTGAAGTCCATAACGGGAGTCCAAGACCCTTAGTTCAGCGCAGAGCCAAGCCTGACTCTTGCTTCGGGCCCCAGTGCCAGACTTTTTCAATCTGGCCTGGCACTTAAAGTGGTGTCCAGGCATTGGGTTCCGTCACTTCGATACGCTTTGTCGCCTGGATCCCGCCACCTTGACTTAGCCTGTACCCAACATTTCCAAGTCAGCCCAGTGCTTAAATTGATCAAACCTTGGGGCCCCCTGCCTCACATCGGTTCTGCCACATCGAATTGCCTCCAAGTGCAAAGGGAAGTTGCAGGCTATTGTTCGCCGTGATCGTTTACCAGGAAAAGTGTGACTAACAAAGAAGTTAGTTGTTTTCCTTGGCCAGCAGCCACAAGTCACTGGGATTCACCAGTGCCAATGAAACCGGAATCGTTAGAATTTAAATGAATGAGAGGGATACAGTGCAGAACAGGCCCTTCCAACCCTTTGAGCCACACCAGTAAGCAGCCCCCAATTTAACCCTAGCCTAATCACAGACAATTTATAATAACCTATTGACGGGTAATTAATTCCGAACTCTGACTCCCTGAGTCGCACTAACTGCTGTGCCACTGTGGTGCCTACAACATTCAGAGGAGTTGAAACATTAGGAGTGTCCAGGACCAGGAATCACAGTCAAAGGATAAGCTATAAGCCATACATGTTTGAGACGTAGAGAATGTCTTCTCCTCGAGGATGATGTAGAGTTAGTCACTCAACAAATTAAAAATGAGTTAAACTTTCATCTTAGGGTTAGAGTGATCAAGTGGTAAGGTAAAAAAATGGGAGCAGGGTAGTGAATTTGCAATCACAAACATGAAAAAAATCTGCAGATGCTGGAAATCCAAAGCAACACACACAAAATGCTAGAGGAACTCAGCAAGCCAGGCAGCATCTCTGGAAAATAGTAAACAGTCAACGTTTCCGGCCAAGAACTTAATGATTAATTGTGATCATACTGGATGATAAAGCAAATTTGAAAAGCCGAGTAACCTACTCCTGCTCCTACAGTGTCTATACTCTTGTTCATTTCAATCAAATCAATTTAATTGATGCTATTACTCGAATGATATTCATTCAGTTAATATTAGTGCTTGAGTAAAATGCATTGCGGTAACATTAGAAATTTTGTGACATTCACTAGGGTTAAGAAAATATTTGAACGTCATTCAGCTGAAATACTGGAGCTTCAATGGCACTTGTCACTTCAGTGACTGACTTGGTAATGTTTCTATTTATGTGAAAAAGACGTGTTTCAATGATTTCTCCTCAGTTAATGCTGGTCTTTCAGTGACATTCACAAAGGCATGCTCATATTTCGTTGAACTTCAGTTAAGGTTAGCACTTTAGTGCTGTGCATTAAACTAACAGAAGTGTGGTGACATTTAACCAGCTGACATATATACTGTAGCGATGTGCTACACACAGCGCTGAAATAACGCCACGCAGTCGGTAAGTTGTTTTGAGACTAGTTTTTTCAAACTTCGTGGCGCTGGCATTTAATCCCTAGCGCCCGCCCTCTCCGGGCAGAAATAAAATCAGAGGTGCATTACCAAAGTGTCCCCCCGCGCGCTGGCTACTTGTGAGCCGGTTCGCCTGCACAGAAAGTGGGTTGCCACATAACCCCCCCCAGAACCGGCGATACACCCCCCAATGTCCACAGTCTGGATCAGCCTCTGCGCCTTGGTGCCTGAACCTCGACCAGCTGCGCCGTCCACATGGACTGGTTTGAGTCGGTCCACCGTGAAAACCTCCTCTTTCCCCCCCAATGTCCAGAACGTACATGGACCCGTTGTTGTTGTTGATGACCTTGAACGGTCCCTTGTACTGCCGCTGTAGCGGTGCCCGGTGTCCGCCCCTTCGTACAAACACAAACTTACAGTTCTGCAGGTCTTTGGGTACATGGGTCGGGGTCCGTCCGTGCTGTGAAGTCGGTATGGGGGCCAGGTTGCCGAGCCTTTCACGTAGTCTGTCCAGGACTGCTGCGGGTTCTTCTTCTTGCCCCCTTGGGGCTGGTATGAACTCTCCCAGGACGGCCGGGGTGCGCCGTACACCAACTCGGCCGACGAGGCATGCAGATCCTCTTTGGGCGCTGTGCGAATTCCAAGCAGGACCCAGGGAAGCTCGTCCACCCAGTTAGGTCCTCTCAGGCGGGCCATGAGAGCCAACTTCAAGTGACGGTGGAAGCGTTCCACCAGTCCATTCAACTGTGGTGGTAGGCAGTAGTGTGGTGTAGCTGCGTTCCCAACAGGCTGGCCACAGCCGACCACAGGCTGGAGGTGAACTGGGCGCCTCTGTCGGAGGTAATGTGGGCCAGTACCCCGAAGTGTGCTACCCAGGTTGCAATCAGAGCTCGGGCGCAGGAATCGGCAGATGTGTCGGTGAGCGGAACCGCCTCTGGCCACCTCGTGAACCGGTCTACCATAGTTAGGAGGTACCGCGCTCCTCGGGACACTGGTAGGGGGCCCATGATATCCACATGAATGTGGTCGAACCTCTGGTGGGTGGGTTCGAAATGCTGCGGCGGGGCTTTAGTGTGCCGCTGCACCTTGGCTGTTTGGCACTATGCGCACGTTCTGGCCCATTCACTGACCTGCTTGCGAAGTCCGTGCCACGCGAACTTGCTGGAGACCAGCCGGACGGTTGTCCTGATAGATGGGTGTGCCAAACCGTGTATGGAGTCGAAAACTCGCCGCCTCCAGGCTGCCGGGACAATGGGGCGAGGTTGGCCGGTAGCCACGTCGCACAGGAGGGTCCTATCTCCTGGGCCTACGAGAAAGTCCTGCAGCTGCAAACCCGAGACTGCAGTCCTGTAGCTGGGCATCTCGTCGTCTGCCTGCTGCGCCTCCGCCAGTGCTGCATAGTCCACCCCCGGGGACAGGGCCTGGACAGCTGGTCTGGAGAGTGCGTCTGCCACAAAGTTGTCCTTTCCCGAGACATGCTGGATGTCCGTCGTGTACCCGGAGATGTAGGACAGATGTCGCTGCTGGTGAGCCGACCAGGGATCGGACACCTTCGTGAACATGAAGGTCAACGGTTTGTGGTCCGTGAACATGGTGAACGGCCTGCCTTCTAAGAAGTACCTGAAACACCGGATTGCCAGATACAGTGCCAACAGCTCCCGGTCGAAAGCACTGTACTTGAGTTCGGGTGGTCGTAGGTGCTTGCTGAAGAATGCCAGGGGTTGCCAGTGCCCCTCGATGAGCTGCTCCAGCACCCCACCGACTGCTGTGTCGGATGCGTCCACCGTGAGGGCAGTCGGAACATCCCTTCTGGAATTACTCGTCCCAAGTAATGTCCTTGCCTTTACCCAACATCAGGGTGTACAAAGGGCGCATGATACGGGCTGCTGAGGGGAGGAAATGGTGGTAGAAGTTCACCATACCAATGAACTCCTGTAGGCCTTTGACCGTGTTGGGCCGGGCAAAGTGGCGGATCGCGTTTACCTTGGCGGGCAGAGGTGTTGCCCCATCTTTGGTAATCCTGTGGCCCAGGAAGTCGATGGTATCGAGACCGAACTGGCATTTGGCCGGGTTGATCGTGAGGCCGAAATCACTCAGGCGGGAGTAGAGCTGGCGGAGGTGGGACAGATGCTCCTGGCGACTACTGCTGGCTATAAGGATGTCGTCCAAATAAATGAATGCAAAGTGCAGGTCACGTCCCACCGCATCAATTAGCCGCTGGAACGTCTGTGCGGCATTCTTCAGGCCGAACGGCATTCGGAGGAACTCGAACAGGCCGAACAGGGTGATGAGTGCTGTTTTGGAGATGTCTTCAGGGTGCACCGGGATTTGATGGTATCCCTGGATGAGGTCTACTTTGGAAAATATTCTTGCCCCATGCAGGTTTGCTGCAAAGTCCTGTATGTGCGGCACGGGGTAGCGGTCTGGAGTGGTAGCCTCGTTCAGTCTGCGGTAGTCACCGCATGGTCTCCAACCCCCGGCTGCTTTGGGCACCATGTGCAGGGGGGAGGCCCATGGGCTGTCAAACCTCCATACGATCCCCAATTCCTCCATCCTCTTGAACTCCTCCTTCACCAGGCGGAGCTTTTCTGGGGGGAGCCTTCGTGCACGGGAGTGGAGGGGTGGTCCCTGGGTCGGGATGTGGTGCTGTACCCCGTGTCTGGGCATGGCTGCCGTGAACTGCGGTGCCAGAATCGATGGAAAGTCCACCAGGATTCTGGTGAATTCGTTGTCGGACAGTGTGATGGAGTCCAGGTGTGGGGCCGGCAACTTAGCTTCACCCAGGGAGAACATCTGGAAAGTCTCAGCATGTACCAGTCTCTTCCCTTGCAAGTTGACCAGCAGGCTGTGAGCTCGCAAGAAGTCCGTCCCCAGGAGTGGTTGGGCCACCGCGGCCAGTGTGAAGTCCCACATGAACTGGCTGGTGCCAAACTGCAGCTGCACTGTGCGGGTGCCGTAGGTCCGTATTGTGCTGCTGTTTGCGGCCCTCTGGGTGGGTCCTGGCTTCCTGTTGCGGGTGTCGTACCCCATCGGGAGCAAGACGCTGATTTCCGCTCCGGTGTCAACCAAGAAGCGGCGTCCCGACTGTTTGTCCCAGACGTACAAGAGGCTGTCCTGGTGGCCAGCCGCCATAGCCATTAGCGGCAGCTGTCCCTGGCCCTGGCCCTTGCAGGGCGGGCGACAATGGCAGGCTTTTGTGCCCCACCACTGGTGGTAGAAACACCACTGTTCACTGTCCTCCTCACTCCTGCCTCTGTGTTGTGTGCTCCCCCCTGCCGAGCCTGGTCTGGTCCGCTGCTGGGCGCGTGGCCTGGTAATCTGACCGACGGACGCCACGCTCTCCCTCTTGGCTTTCCACAGCACGTCTGCCTGGGCCGCCACCTTCCAGAGGTCACTGAAATCTGCGTCGGCCAGCAGCAGATGTATGCCCTCGGGCAGTTGCTCCAGGAATGCCTGCTCGAACATGAGGCAGGGCTTGTGTCGGTCAGCCAGGGACAGCATCTCGTTCATCAATGCTGACGGCAGTCTGTCTCCCAAACCGTCCAGGTGAAGCAGGTGGGCACCCCGCTCACGCCGTGAGAGGCCAAAGGTCCCTATGAGCAGCGCCTTGAATGCTTCATATTTACCTTCTTCCGGGGACGACTGTATGAAATCCTCAACCTGGGCGGCCGTCCCCTGTCAAGGGCGCTCACCACGTGGTAGTAACACGTGGAATCAGAGGATATCTGCCGAATCTGGAACTGGGCTTCTGCTTGGTCAAACCACACGCATGGTCGCAGCGTCCAGAAAGTCGGCAGTTTTAGCGAAACTGCGTGAACAGATGAAGAGTCGGTCATCTTTGGTCCAAATCCCGTTTGGACTGTCGGGGTCACCATTGTAGCGATGTACTACACACAGCGCTGAAATAACGACACGCAGTCGGTAAGTCGTTTTGAGACTAGTTTATTCCATCTTCGCGGCGCTGGCACTTAATCCCTAGCGCCCGCCCTCTCCGGGCGGAAATGACATCAGAGGTGCATTATCAAAGTCTCTCCCCGCGCGCTGGCTATTTGTGAGCCAGTTCGCCTGCGCAGGAAGTGGGTCGCCACAATACTTCAAAAATAACAGCTTGCAATGATATTGTACATGAACTTAACACAAGTTTCTATGCCACTTATATGTGGAATAGGGCAACAACGAGTAGAAAGGTAGATTAGGACTGCCGACTAAAAGCTTTACTGAAGTAAGAGGAGAGAAGGTGTGGGAGGGAGTTGTGGAGAGTGGACCTGTAACATTTGAAGATGCATCATTGTTGATCAGTGAGAGTGTAAACACATAATGAATCACATGCTCAGGGCCAAGGTGCATGGAACAGAATACAAATCTGACAATGCTTGAGTTGAAGCAATCTGCAGGCAGGGCTATAGGGCTATTTAAAATTTTTTAAATAACTTAGAGGCACTGATTCCAATATAGCTCATGGATTGGTTATATACAAGCTGAACCTTGTATTCGGTTGGCTGTGAATAGCCACATTGTGGACATTCATTCAGTGTGGAACTTGTGCATAATAAATGATCAGGTAGAAGGGAATTAAATTCATTTTACAAACAGGGGAAGAAAGTATGGATTAGGATCTAAATAGCATGGGGATTGAGGTGGTATTGGGGGAGCAGATGGAGTGAATGTTTTCTGAGGGTTGCACCTCTGATTTGGATAAAATTCTTTGAGACCAATTGAGGAATTTCAAGTTCACTGTCATCAAAATAATGTTCATCATGGAGGTAGATGCTAAGATACATCCTCAGATGCACTGGGACATATCATCAGTATTGTGACCTGGGGTCGTTGAGAGTTTCAGGTACTTCAATATCAGATACCTTCGCCCAGGCCACCCAGCCAGGGTTGATCAGGCCCTGACTTGTATCCAAGGAGCATTGGTTCATGGGTCACACCTCTTAATGCACAGCCAGCAGGAGGCTCGCTCAGCAGCCTCTGTAACGGTCCTGATGGCTCCTTTCTTTGCAGCCCCAAAATTGCCAAGGAGAGAATAGGTTCTACAGAGCGAGTAACCAGCAACCTCTGTAGGCTCACACTGTGCCCTCCACCCCTGTCTCTACCAGCTCCTTATAATTAGCTTTCCTACGTTCAAATGCCTCCTCAATCCGGTCTTCCCAAGGCACCGTCAGTTCTACCATGACCACCTGCTTCGAGGTTTCTGACACAAAGTCCATGTCCCTCAGTGACGATGATGATGCAAGGAAGTCAGAGAACTTTAACCTCTTGCCAAGATCGACTTTCAGCTGCCAGTCAGACACTGTGGTGAGCAAGCCTGCTGGTGATCTGGGCTGAGGCTGTGGTTGGTCTCCAGTTCTGACAAAGACTAAGGACGGAGGTGCTTACTGTTGGTTAACTATGGAGAAGGAGATATTTTCTATACTGCCATCAGCACCTGGTCATAAAATTCCCTTGTTTTATGTTGCTACAAGGCATGTCCCTTCCCTCACTGGAACTCAGGCAGGGAGTTTAACAGCAGATGAATAAGGTGGAGCTGAGCAGACAGTTAAGAATGTGGCATTTATTTAATGAGTATCAATATTGCTGTGGCAATGATTGAGTTAATATAATTTCATTGGCATGCATCAGGAAATAGTGGCAGCCATTGTGTTAAGTTTAGTACTATGCTCAAATTCATTGGTTTTATATCAGCTAATTTAAATTGGATGGCTGTTATATTTTGGTATTGACCATTTCTGTTTATTGGGGAGAATCTTCCAATGTTTTCCCTCCATTCATGTTTTGGAATGTGAAACATTTCACTTCACACTGAATGCCGGAACAGATGGAAAGTTTGAACAAAAATGTAAACGAGCCGTGTGTTGATCAAGGATACAAACAGTTCTAAGGTTTTGTTTCTTTCCTGTGATAACTGATAAAAATAAATGGCTAAGGAGATAACAGGGCAGTGTTTTGCTTTTGTTTTATAACAGAGCCATCCATATACACACAATAAAAGAGGAACAAAGAGAAAAACAAAGCCAGGGATCATAACTGCAGCAAAAGAGGCAGAATGAGCTGAGATAAAGCAGGAAGATTCCTAAACCTAGGGTCTGTGAATGCATTATTGGGGAATCAGAATTATGGCTACAGATTACGGCTAGGCTTCAATCACAAAGAATATCCACTTTAATTCACTAAAAGTGAAATTCAGATCATTATCAATATTAAGAAATATTTTGTGTCTTTCAATGGGGAAAATTAAAATAATTTTCACTCGAATTAATCAAGCTTTGAGCTTTCTCATCTTTTAAGGATTTTCACCATCTTAATGAATTATAAAAGAAACACTTATGTACATGTTCTTCATGAAAACAACATTCAAATGTAGCCAAGGACTATTTCCCAACCAGTGATAGGTACCATGATTACCTGTTTAAATATCAGCACGTATTCATCATGGAGTCCTACACTAGTTAATACTGCAGAACCCAAATTATGAAGTGGTTCTTAAAAACTGAATAAATTGCAGTAAGAAAATAGACTGGGTACTATATCTCTAATCCCTATAGCAGAGAGAAGGATTCACAAGGATGGTTTGCAAATATACCTGCTATGTGCTGCTGGGCACCTGAAAATAGCGCAGCAATCCTGGATCAATGTAATAAAGATTTGGGTAGTAAAGAATAAATTGTGCTTTTTGCCTTGCACAGGAGCAGCTGACACCAGATGACTATATGACTACAGACAGATGACTATAGACAATCCTCTCGCTTGGCCTTCTGAAAACAACCTCATTAGAGAATCATGAAAGTATATGTTTGTAAGTGTATTAATGTGCTAAAACTGCCTATTCCTGTAAATAGAGGATTTTGAATTGCCTAACTTCTGAATAGACAGTGATAAGATTTGTACAGCTTAGAAACTGTCCTTTTGGCCTACTGTATCTATGCCAACCACCATGCCTATCTGAACTAATCGCACTTGCCTATATTAATTCCATATTCCTCCAGGTCCTGCTCAATCAAGCATCTGTTGAGATGTCTCTTAAATGTTGTTACCTTTCCTGCTTCCACCACCTTCCCTCAGCTCATTGCAGATACCAACTTATGCCTTCTAGGTTACAGACACTCCAGCCATGGGAAACAGACAACTGACTATCTACCCGATCTGTGCTTCTTATAATTTTCTTTATTTCTATCGTGTCACCTCTCCATCTCCTTCACTCCAAGGAAAATAAACCTAGCTATCCAATCTCTCCCGATAACTCAAGCCTTCCAATCCAGATAACATCCTTATGAATCGATCCAGCACTTACTCTAGCTTAATCATGCTGTACCTATAGTGCAGTGACAAAACTGCACACAATACTCCAAGTGTGGCCCAAACAACATTTTGTACAACTGTGACATGATGTCCCATCATTTGTACTCATTATCGTGGCTGATGGAGACAACTATACCATTACACCTTCTTCACTACATTGTCTACCCAATGTAGTGGAGATTATGTACTTGTATCCCAAAGTTTAACAATGCTCCAAGGTCCTGCCATTTACTGTGTATGTCCTGCCTGGTTTAACATGTCCTGTCCTTTCCCAAAAAGCAACTCTAAGCTCTTATCCAAGTTAATCTCCAGCTACTAATCCCTTGCCTACTTACCCAGTTCATCTATAACTTGTTGTAACCTTAGACAACCTTCTTCATGGTCCACCACGTGAACATTTCTGGTGTCATCTGCAAACTACTAATCATGCCACCTACATTCTTATCCAAATCATTCATATAAATGATGAACAGGGGACGCAACATCAGACTGTTTGGGCACAGGCTTCCAATCTAAAAAACAACTTTCCATCACCACCGTCTGCCTTTTACTAGCAAGCCAATTCCATATCTAGTTAACTAATTCAGCCTGGATACCACATGTTCCTTAGGAATAAGGATATCTTGCTTCCTCTTCAGTTTAATAGATCCTGTGGTGACAGATGAGACCTTCACTCAGCAGCCTCTGTAAGAACTCAGCAGTTCTACATCACAGGTAGGGCAGGTGGCAGATGACAGAATAGGCAGGAAGTCTGTGAGCTGTAAGAACGTAACAATCTACTAGCAGAACTCAGTGAGTTGACCATCATCTGTGGGGAGAGAAGGATTGTCAAAAGTTCAGGTTACGATTATGAATTAGGACCCCACTTCGTTCTTCCAGCAGTTGCTGTTCCTCAATTGATTTGATTTTTGCTCCAATTCCAGAATCCAATTCCTTGTGTCCCTAGTTTGCAGTTCTGCTGATCTGCTCCTCACACAATTTACCTAAGATCTCTGTGTGCTACTGATGCACAAATCTGAGGTTCTTGATATCACCTCAAATGCTCTTTCTGTACTTTGAGCAGTTACTGACAGGAGAGGCTCAAGAGTCGGTGAGGATGATTCTTTTTTGTCATAAAGATTTCAGGCCCATCTTTGATCATTTTTCATCTATCCATTTAGTAATCTCTTTCTACAAAAGTCTTTGATTCAGAAATCTCGTTTACAGAATATGAACGACGTGTTCTACCCAGCAGATAATGTAATACAGGGCATGCTGGCCTGGAAGATGACAACAACTTTGATTCACTTATACTCCATGTGAATCTGGCAGGCTTTGCAGAGACAGCATTAGCTGTATCTTTCCAGTGTCTGAGATGCATGCTAAATGTATTGCAGGTAAAAAAGGGCTGGGGTCACTCTTGCTTTGTAGATCAGGAGATTTGCATTGGTCATCTGGATCCTTGAACAGCCTTTACATACAAAAGGTTGTTTCCTCAAGAGAAATGTAAAATCTTACATACTTAGAACACCATGCACAAGTATTAAGCATGTTTAAGTATCTAGTTGAGAATATTAACATTTGTTGAAATTAACAGTTATCCAAATAAAAAGCAACTGACTCAATTATTGAGATACATCAACCATGCTATTCATTGCTTTCTACAAAATAAAACATCACAGGCAGCTCTTGCTTATTAAATTTCAGATGTTTACTTCACTAAAATACTTAATTCTCTCTTTATTCTTTTCTCCCTTTGGAAGGGATGAAGTGATTAGAACACCCCAGTGTTGCAACTGTTATTTCTACATTAATCAGCTGCTGAGGATAATGCTTGAACAAATCATTACAACAAATATAAATTGTCAACAGTGTGTAATCATAGTGTGCAATTTACTAAATGTTAAAAATTACATTGTTAACTAAATCAACAGATTTTGATTATTCTATATCAGCAGTCCTTTGGTAGGCTTCCTGTTATAAATGGGATTACAGCATTACATAGGATTTATGGTACATTTTATATCTGTGCTTCCCTTCAGTTAAAGCTAGTAGAGTGTTAGATTTATATTCTAATAATATGTAAAGTTCCTGAAGAGAACCTACCAGTGACATCTCATCTGGTGTATTCGGCGACAGATCATTAGAGGTGGACCGTGAAGTGCCTAATCCTGTTAGGGAAACATTGGAAAGGCGTCTTTTGCGCACACCACTACAATTGTTGGGGATTTTGAATGCACATCTCTTGTGATAGTTGAGACCACATCCTGCAAATAATTAAATTCAAAGATGCATTCAGCAATAGAAATAGGTTTATTCTTTTTTTAAAACACAAAATCTTGGTTCTTGAATTCTATGAAAATGAGCAGCACTGATTGAAATTCCTGATGATCATTCCAAAATATGAGAATTCCTATTTTTCCATATAGCTTAGCAATGATCTCACACAAGAATGGTCCACGGAGAGTCCAAGTTTGAAATTTAGAGTACACACATTTGCCTAAGATTCTAGTACTGACGCAACGGCAAAAATGCAATTTATCTGCTACATGTTCTCAGAAAAACAGTGATTTCACACGCTCCTTGCAGTTTTACATACCCACATCAGCCTTCTAAAACTGAGAAAAGTAGATTGAACTGCAGTCACTTAAAGACTTTACCCATAAACCCAAGATGGATTCCTCAAGTAGTGCTGGAAATGCATTGCGAGTTTCTGAGTAATTAAAACAGGTCTGTCACTGAAGATGATATAACATTCGGAGCCTCATGAAAGTTGTACTCACTAGCATATCGATTAAAGCATTGAGAGAAAAGGATGGAGAAGCAAGTGATCCTAGTGCAGATGAAGTTGGCAAGCCAAGTTGGATTTAGGAAGGCCAATGCGCTAATGATGAAAGCAATAAAATAACAAGGAGAAGAAGGTATTGTAACTCTCCTGTGTTTGGAATCGTTGTCCTGGCATTAGAAGTGTTACTGAATGAATAGAAGGACAGGCAATAGGTGTACAGAAGGGAGTGGGCTGGGAAAAGTGACAAAGACGCATAGACACTAAAATTCAGACACACCATTAATTCAAAACTAGTTATCTGGCTTTTTTGCTTTTTATTAAGCATCTTTGTCATTGAGCTTTGTGTACAGGGAACAGCTCCATTTCACTGCTAACTCACAGGAGTTTTAAAAAGGATACCCATTTTTACCCATTTATATTGTTTCTGTTATTGATTACAGCTTCATACAAATTATCTAAATGTACACCCATCTCACAAAAAATAACAAAATGGCTGCTCATTTTCATATCATAATATTTGCTGTAATATATTTATGAATAACATAATCCAGCAATAATTTAATGAATGATAACAATTTTCAGTCTCTGCACTGCAGCAGTTACGTTAAAATGAATTAGTCTATGCAAAACCGTTCTTTGACAGAACTTTGCAAACTAATCTGTCACTCTATTTATCTGATTCATACAAAATTAATATCATTATTTACAATTAAAATGCAGAAATTAAATCACTCAAAAATTTCACTCCAGTAAATATCCACATGCTAATCCTTCAGTATTTAAGAAATGGGTGTCACCGGCAGGGCAAATTTATTGCCCCTTCCTAGTTATCCTTGGGACGCTCCTGAAGCACACTCCTCAGTTCCTCCACTCATTATTATAAATGTTCTTCATACAGTTGGACGAGAATTTTAGAATTTTGCCTCAAAAAATCACCTATATGGGACAGATATTCTGTTGCCTCGAGAGTGCTCCAACATGTCTTCTGCTGGGAGTTTCACTTTGCATTGTTCAGTGCAACACAGAACTATCTCATCACAGGCAGCAAGTTGCACTCACAGAATGGCTTCAACAGCTGGCAAGGCCTGCCTGCCTGCCGGCAACTATCAATGGATCAAAATACCATTTCTCATTTATTGAATTGAATTGAGTTGACTTTATTACTTACATCCTTCATAGATATGAGGAGTAAAAATCTTTATGTTACGTCTCCATCTAAATGTGCCAAGTGCAATTATAGTAATTTATAATAAATATTATATACAACAGGATAGTCAATATAACATAGAAATTTCAGTTGCAACAGCATGAATTAAGGTGTCTGATGGCTTGGTGGAAGAAGCTGTCCTAGAGCCTGTTGGTCCTGGCTTTTATGCTGCGGTACTGTTTCCTGGAAAGTAGTGGCTGGAACAGTTTGCGGTTGGGGTGGCTCAGGCCTCCAATGATCCTTCGGGCCCTTTTTACACACCTGTCTTTGCAACTGTCCTGATTCACATCTATAGATGCGGTGGGCTGTCCGCACCACTCTCTGCAGAGTCCTGCGAATGGGGAAAGTACAGTTCCCATACCAGGCAGTGATGCAGCCAGTCAGGATGCTCTCAATTGTGCCCCTGTAGAAAGTTCTTAGAATTTGGAGGGCTATACCAAACTTCTTTCACCACACAGCCAATATGTACAGACCACGTGAGATCCTCTGTGATGTTTATGCAGAGGAACTTACAGCTGTTCACCTTCTCAACCCCAGATCCATTGATGTCTAAAGGGGATAGCCTGTCAGCATTCCTCCTGTACTCTCAATATTATCCATGCATTTGAATGGGAGTGGTAGGCTCAAAACAGTTTAACTTGGCACAACCACATCTCATATTTCCCAGCCTGGGAGCTGTGAAGCCTGTGGAAGATCATGCAGCCTGGTTGGACTTAATGGGGAATTTACTAAGGCAGCGGGCACTGGCAGAAGATGCTACTACGGCTTACATCAACATCTGTGGCAGAAACTGAGATTTCTACATTTCCACATCCATTTTAAAAAATCTGATTCTGTGTTCAGATATACAATTATTTCTTAGAGTGTGTGTGGAAAAAAACAGGTAAAATTACTTGTTACTGATCCTTCATATAACAGATTGAAGTGCAGGTTATATTGAGACTTCTTTTTAACCCAAATTCAGAATTGGTTCACAATTATTAACCTTATTATGTTATTTTAATTTATTATACAACAATACAGTATATCATTCTGTTGAAGTTATTATGTTGTTGAGAGCCAAAGGATATCATCTAACTTCCATCATTTTCCATTACGTTGCACATTTATCAGGTCTTTTTACATACTTACAATGATTTAATAATCAGTTGAAAATCAACCAGATTACTTTGCTGAATTGTAAAGCACATATGTAGCGAGTTGGTTGCTTTCATTTTCAGAAAGTAAGAAAGGTGTGATTGTGATTGGGCCATCACAGGTCACTGCTCTGGTCTCAAAAATTTTTAAAACTTTTTTTAAAACATTATCCCTACCCATCACCTTCTCTATATTTCATTTTACTAATGAATACCGTAACTGTTAAAATATGATAGTAACAAATTCCAGCTAAAATGGTTGTTATGTCCTGAGAATTTCACCAACAAGAGAACAGGACTCATTTTGTCATCACTGACATACAAAACAGATTTACTGAAAACTAGTTCCAGTCTCCCTACATCCACTTCAAAGCAAAGTGATGGTACTCCACCTCTTGGTATATAAAGTTACTTCAAGCTGGGGTAAAATAATCTTGCAATAACTTCACCTTTCTTACTATAAATATCGCTATAAAATTATGGTATTATTTACATTCATTTTTCATAGGCCTTTCTATTAAAATTAATACTTCGAACTTAATATAATACTGTACTTTCAAAGAAGTACTCCTTGCTGTAAAGACTCGTTATATTTAGCATCAACATTGCTTTGATAAGATTCATTGACATTGGACAATCTGACATTCCGTTACAGACACTGCAGTTCATATTTTGTGTGTAATTCTGTTCTTCATGTATAATCTTACTGTAACTGTGCACCATGTGAGACTTGTGACATTAGAGTCATGGAGCACAGAAACAGGTCCTTCAACTCTCTTCCAGCAATGTTCCCACTATTCCCTCAGGCAACACATTCGACATTTCAAACAATCTTTGGGTATTCCTAAAAAAAAAGTCTTCCTCTTCCTCTGATCCCTTCAATATCTTCAACTCCTTACCTTCAAACTAAGCCCTCTGATCATATACACCTTTGTCAAAAAAGTTCTCACTTTTTGTCTTATTTATGCCCTTCATAACTTTGAATATTTCAGTCAGATACTTTGTCAGCAAAGCCTGACTATCTTTAGGGTCCTGATGAAGGGTCTTGACCTGAAATGTTGACTGTTTATTCCACTCCATGTATGCTGCCTAACATTGTGTGTGTGTGTGTGTGTGTGTGTGTGTGTGTGTGTGTGTGTGTGTGTGTGTGTGTGTGTGTGTGTGTGTGTGTGTGTGTGTGTGTGTGTGTGTGTGTGTGTGTGTGTGTGTGTGTGTGTGTGTGTGTGTGTGTGTGTGTGTTGTGCTCAAGATTTCCAGCATATGCAGAATCTGAGTCTTACCTTTAGTGATCTTGTAATTAGGCTGCTTTTGGAAAGGGGATTCTCTGCTCATGGATGTCATAAAGGCTACCTCACTATATATATATATTATAGACTCAGTTAGATAGACTCAGTTACACAGTAGGAGAATTAAGGATATTGTGGAAAAGGCAGGTGGAATAAGCCAAATCCACAGCCAGATCAGTCATGGTCTTATGGAATTATAGAGTAGGCTCAATGGACGATATGGCCAAATCCTGCTCCTATTTTTTATATTCTTATAACCAGCCAGTACATCTCCCTGCTCTGCATTTTGCAACTCTTACATTGCTTAGTCTGTGTCTAACTGATCCCATTCCCTCATTGACCAGGTAACTGTATTTACAGTTCTTTTCCTTATGGTCACCTCAGCTCTCCCGTTAGAAAACAACTCCCTTGCCTACCCTCTCTTTTCTAGAAATGTTTTTTTCCTCCTTCCTCAATCTGATGACAAGTCTGCCATCTGAAATGTTAACCATTTTTCTTTGCACATACTTGGCCCTGACCTGCTGAACATTTCCAGCAATTTCTGTTTTTATTTTTATGGTGCAATGGTATTGGACGGTCCCCTCATGATGGAATGTGCACATGCTAACACAGTGAAGATGATGTACAAGAAATAACATCTGAACAGCTATTAGAAGCCACAGACTTACAGCATATAAAAAGACCCTAGTAAAGTGCAAGCTTTTCCCGAAGTCTACTGATCATATGCTATTGGCCTGCACATTGCAATGCCAGGGTTACACATTCTCTTTGTGTTGTTAGTGAGATGAGGGTCATCAGATTCCTGCTGAATCTGAGGGTCTTAGTGGTGCCTCCACTGGACCTCCAACATAACCATGGCCACAAGAAGCATTGCCTAAAGCCATGGCTTTCTTCTTAGAGGCTGAGTGATGGAGAAATGGATTTGACTAAAAGAGCTAACATCCATTTTTTTTTAAGTGCAGTGTGTCTGTGTACAGCTTATTCTCAGGCCAAGCTTCTCAAGGCAAACAACACACACACAATGCTGGTGGAACACAGCAGGCCAGGCAGCATCTACAAGGAGAAGCGCTGTCGACATTTCGGGCTGAGACCCTTTGTCAGGACCCTTCAGGTCTCGGCCCGAAACGTCGACAGTGTTTCTCCTTATAGATGCTGCCTGGCCTGCTGTGTTCCACCAGCATTTTGTGTGTGTTGTTTGAATTTCCAGCATCTGCAGATTTCCTCGTGTTTGTTCTTCTCAAGGCAAGTTGTGAATGCGATATGTCACTTTCTGCAGGGAGTAATAAACCTACGTTTCCATGTCTGGACAGTTTTCCATTTTTAGATAAAGGTCACAGTTGTCTTGATCACATTGGCCAAGAGCATTCTAGGCATGAGTTGATACTTCAGCAATGTCCTGCAGTTTGTAGTCCACTGTTCTAATCAAGATGTGAATGAGGCCCACTGAGCAAGGAGATGTAAACACAACTCTTCACAGATGATTCAACAAATGATTGATTGCACACTTAACATTAGGGTCTCTTCCTGTCATCTCCAAGCTGTTCTTTAACAGAAGAGCCTCTCACTGCCTTAAGGTTCAAAAGGACCATGATCAATGCCAAAGAACTGTACATTTACAGCAACATAGCTGGGATCATTTCTGGGTTCATTCATTTTAAGACTGTTTGCCAATAGAACCATAGAACATTACAGCACAGAAACAGGCCTTTTGGCCCTTCTTGGCTGTACCAAACCATTTTTCTGCCTAGTCCCACTGACCTGCACCTGGACCATATCCCTCCAAATCCCTCTTATCCATATACCTGTCCAAGTTTTCTTAAATGTTAAAAGTGAGCCCGCATTTACCACTTCATCTGGAAGCTCATTCCACACTCCCACCATTCTCTGTGTGAAGAAGCCCCCCCTAATGTTCCCTTTAAACTTTTCCCCCTTCACCCTTAACCCATGTCCTCTGGTTTTTTTCTTCCCTAGCCTCAGTGGAAAAAGCCTGCTTGCATTCACTCTATCTATACCCATCATATATACCTCTATCAAACCTCCCCTCAATCTTCTACACTCCAGGGAAAAAGTCCTAACCTATTTAACCTTTCTCTGTAACTCAGTTTCTCAAGACCCAGCAACATCCTTGTAAACCTTCTCTGCAATCTTTCAACCTTATTAATATCCTTCCTGTAATTAGGTGACTAAAACTGCACACAATACTCCAAATTCGGCCTCACCAATGTCTTATACAACCTCACCGTAACATTCCAACTCTTATACTCAATACTTTGATTTAGAAAGGCCAATGTACCAAAAGCTCTCTTTACAACTCTATCTACGTGTGACGCCACTTTTAGGGAGTTATGTATCTGTATTCCCAGATCCCTCTGTTCTACTGTACTCCTCAGTGTCCTACCATTTACCTTGTATTTTCTACCTTGGTTTGTCCTTCCAAAGTGCAATACCTCACACTTGTCTGCATTAAAATCCATCTGCCATTTTTCAGCCCATTTTTCCAGCAGGTCCAAATCCCTCTGCAAGCTTTGAAAACCTTCCTCATTGTCCACTACACCTCCAATCTTTGTATCATCAGCAAATTTGCTGATCCAATTTACCACATTATGATACAGATCATTGATATAGATGACAAATAACAATGGACCCAGCACTGATCCCTGTGGCACACCACTAGTCACAGGCCTCCACTCAGAGAAGCAATCCTCCACTATCACTCTCTGGCTTCTCCCATTGAGCCAATGTCTAACCCAATTTACTACCTCTCCATGTATACCTAGCGACTGAATCTTCCTGACTAACCTCCCATGCAGGACCTTGTCAAAGGCCTTACTGAAGTCCATTAGACAACATCCACTGCCTTCCCTTCATCCACTTTCCTGGTAACCTCCTCGAAAAACTCTAATAAATTGGTTAAACATGACCTACCATGCACAAAGCCATGTTGACTCTCTCTAATAAGTCCCTGTCTATCCAAATACTTGTAGATCCTACCTCTTATTAGTCCTTCCAATAATATACTTACTACTGACATCAAATTTACTGGCCTATAATTTCCTGGATTACTTTTAGAGCCTTTTTTAAACAATGGAACAACATGAGCTATCTTCCAATCCTCCGGCACCTCACCCGTAGATACCAACATTTTAAATATATCTGCCAGGGCCCTGCAATTGCAGCACTAGTCTCCTTCAAGGTCCAAGGGTATACCCCGTCAGGTCCTGGGGATTTATCTACTCTGATTTGCCTCAAGACAGCAAGCACCACCTCCTCTTCAATCTGTATAGGTTCCATGACCTCACTACCTGTTGGCCTTATTTCCATAGACTACATACCAGTTTCCTTAGTAAATACAGACACAAAAAACCCATTCAAGATCTCCCCCATTTCTTTTGGTTCCATACATAGCCGACCACTCTGATCTTCAAAAGGACCAATTTTATCCCTTACCATCCTTTTGCTTTTAATATACCTGTGGAAGCTCTTAGTATTGTCCTTCACCCTGACTGCCAAAGCAACCTCATGTTTTCTTTTAGCTCTCCTGATTTCTTTCTTAAGTATTTTTTTGCACTTTTTATACTCCTCAAGTACCTTATTTGCTCCCTGTTTCCTATACATGTCATACATCTCTCTCTTCTTCTTTATCAGAGTTCCAATATCCCTCAAGAACCAAGGTTCCTTATTCTTATTCACTTTGCCTTTAATCCTGATAGGAACATACAAACTCTGTACTCTCAAAATTTATCCTTTGAAGGCCTACCACTTACCAATCACATCCTTGCCAGAGAGCAACCTGTCCCAATCCACGCTTTTTAGATCCTTAAAAAACACAAAATGCTGGCAGAACTCAGCAGGCCAGACAGCATCTATGGGAGGAGGTAGTGACGACGTTTTGGACTGAAACCCTTCATCAGGAGTGAAGTAACATGGGATGGTCGAGGGGGGGATAAGAAGTGGGGAGAGGGATGAAGTAGAGAGCTGGGAAGTCACACAGCTACCTGGACTATTCCTCTTCCCACCCTGTCTCTTGCAAAAATGCTATCCCCTTCTCACAATTCCTCCATCTCCGCCACATCTGCTCTCAGGATGAGGTTTTCTTTCCAGGACGAAGGAGATGTCTTTCTTTTTTAAACAAAGGGGCTTCCCTTCGTCCACCATCAACTCTGCTCTCAAATGCATCTCTCCCATTTCCCGCACATCTGCCCTCACCCCATCCACCTGCCACCCCACTCGGGATAGGGTTCCCCTTGTCCTTACCTACCACCCCACCAGCCTCCAGGTCCAACGTATAATTCTCCGTAACTTCCGCCACCTCCAACAGGATCCCACTACCGAACACATTTTTCCCTCCCCCCCCTTCTGCTTTTCGCAGGGATCACTCCCTACGCGACTCCCTTGTCCACTCGTCCCCCCCATCCCTTCCCACCGATCTCCCTCCTGGGACTTATCCTTGTAAACGGAACAACTGCTACACCTGCCCTTACACTTCCTCCCTCACCACCATTCAGGGCCCCAGACAGTCCTTCCAGGTGAGGCGACACTTCTCCTGTGAGTCGGCTGGTGTGGTATACTGTGTCTGGTGCTCCCGGTGTGGCCTTTTATATATTGGTGAGACCCGACGCAGACTGGGAGACCGTTTCGCGGAACACCTACGCTCTGTCTGCCAGAGAAAGCAGGATCTCCCAGTGGCCACACATTTAAATTCCAAGTCCCATTCCCATTCTGATATGTCAATCCATGGCCTCCTCTATTGTCAAAATGAATCCAAACTCAGATTGGAGGAACAACACCTTATATACCAGCTGGGTAGCCTCCAACCTGATGGCATGAACATTGACTTCTCTAACTTCCGTTAATGCCCCTCCTCCCCTTCTTACCCCATCCCTGACATATTTAGTTGTTTGTCTGTTCTCCATTTCCCTCTGGTGCTCCCCCCCTCCTTTCTTTCTCCTGAGGCCCCCCGTCCCATGATCCTTTCCCTTCTCCAGCTCTGTATCACTTTCGCCAATCACCTTTCCAGCTCTTAGCTTCATCCCACCCCCTCCGGTCTTCTCCTATCATTTCGCATTTCCCCCTCCCCCCACTACTTTCAAATCTCTTACTATCTTTCCTTTCGGTTAGTCCTGACGAAGGGTCTTGGCCCAAAACGTCGACAGCGCTTCTCCCTATAGATGCTGCCTAGCCTGCTGTGTTCCACCAGCATTTTGTGTGTGTTGTTGTTTGAATTTCCAGCATCTGCAGATTTCCTCGTTTATGCTTCCTGCAGTTGTCTGCTATCTCTCTCTCCAATTTTCGCTGACTACTGGGTGGTCTATAATACAACTCCATTAATATGGTCATACCTTTCCTGTTTCTCAGCTCCACCCGTATGGCCTCAGTAGTCAAGCCCTCTAATCTGTCCTGCCTGAGCACTGCTGTAACATTTTCCCTGACTAGCAATGCCACCCCCCCCCCCCACCCTTCATCCTTCTGCCTCTATCATGTCTGAAACATCTAAACCCTGAAACATTAAGCTGCCAGTCCTGCCCCTCCTGTAGTCCAGTTTCACTAATGGCTATATTTTCGTAATTCCACATTGTCAATCCACACTCTCAGCTCATCTGCCTTCCCCACAATACTCCTTGCATTGAAATAGACACACCTCAGAAGATTATTACCACCACACACAACCCTTCTATTTGTGACTTTGCATGAACTTTAACATCATTTATTTTCACCCCGCTCCACTGTCTGCTCTGCCACAAAGGTTCCCATCTCCCTGCAAATCTAGTTTAACCCCCCCCCCCCCCCCCCCCAATAGCACTAACAAATTTCTCTGCAAGGATATTGGTCCCCCTGTAGTTCAGGTATAACCCGTCTCTCTTGTACAGGTCCCACCTGCCCCAGAAGAGGTCCCAATGATCCTGAAATCTGAAATCCTGCCCCCTACACCAGTTCCCTCAGCCACGTGTTCATCCGCCAGCACATCCTACTCTTACCCTCACTGGCACGTGGCACAGGTAGCAATCCTGAGATCACCACGCTTGAGGTCCTGCTTTTTAACTTCCTACCAAGCTCTCTATACTCACTCTTCAGGACCTCTTCACTCTTTCTCCTACGTCATTGGTACTGATGTGTACCATAACATCTGGCTGATTTACCCTCCCACCTCAGAATGCTGTGCACGCGATCAGAGACATCCCTGACCCTGGCACCCAGGAGACAACAAACCATCCAGGAGTCTCTGTCACAACCACAGAACCTCCTGTCTGTACCTCTAACTATCGAGTCCCCTATCACTACAGCTCTCCTCTTCTTCCACCCTCCCTTCTGCACTGCAGAACCAGACTCAGTGCCAAAGATCTGGCTGCCGCAGCTTGTCCCAGGTAGGTCATCACCCCCAACAGTATCCAAATCGGTATACTTGTTGTTGAGGGAATGGCCACAGGGGAGCCCTGCTCTGCCTGCCCTTTCCCCTTCCCCTCGCCTGACAGTAACCCAATTACCTGTGCACTGCTCCTTCGGCATAACTGCCAAAGCTACTATCTACAAACTCCTCATTCTCTCGAATGATCTGAAGGTCATCCAGCTCCTGCTCCAGTTCCCTAACGCAGTTTGTTAAGAGCTGCAGCTGAATGGGAATCTTTTCACATTTCAATTGTTCTGCACTAGACTTAGAGGACAAAGCCCAGCTTTCAAATCTTTAGCTCCCTCCTCCAGCTTGGGCTCCTGTAAGTACTGCCTAGCACAGAAGAACAATGCAAAAAAACCCCAAGTAATTGGTGTCCTTCAAAGTTTGTGTTGCTTAGACCAGTCCCAGCAAATCCAAAGTTACACTTCGGTGGCTCGACTGATTTATTGTCTGATTTATCGACTGATTTCCTCTGCTATTCCAGACTGACGGTACAACTATAGCTTCAGAGGAGCTGGAGGAGAAGAGAAGGAATGACTGATGGTGACAAAGAGCTGGGGGAGGGTGGCGATATAGTCACCATCTCTAGATAAGTGAAAATAAAAAAAAAACAGTACAACATAGAAACAAGGGATTATGCTGACACTAGAAATACAGAGCTTTACTCACAAAATGCTGAAGAACTCAAGTCAGGTAGTATCTACAGAGGGGTATAAATAGTTGATGCTTCAGGCCAAAACTCTTCATCAGAACTTGAAAGATAAGGGGAAAAAGCCAGAATAAGAAGATGGGGGAAGGCAAAGAAGTACAAGCTGGAAGGTAACAGGTGAAGCCAGGTGAAGGGGAAGGTGGTTGTGAGGGGAAAAGTGGAATGACATGAGAAGCTGGTAGATGATAGGTGGAAAAAGTAAGGGCTGAAGGAGAAGGAATCTGATTGGAGACGAGAGTGGACCATGGGAGAAAGGGAAAGAGTAGGAGCACTAGAAGGAGGTGATGGGCAGGTGAGGAGAAGAGAAGGGATGAAAGGGGAGCCAGATTGAGAAATGGAAAAAGAGAGACGGTGGAGGAGAAAAGTTACCAGAAGTTGGATAAATCAATGTCCCTGCCGGCAGGTTGGAGTCTACTCAGATAGAATATGAGGTGTTACTCTCCAACTTGACAGTGGCTTCATTGTGACAGGAGAGGAGGTCAAGGACCGACATGTTGGAATGGGAATAGGTGACCACCAGGAAACCCTGCCTGTTATGACAGACAGAAGAGAGGTGCTCAGTGAAGCTGCCCAATCGACGTTGGGTCTCACTGGGAGCACTAGATACAATAAATGGCCCCAAGAGACTTGCGGGTGAAATGTTGCCTCACCTGGAAGGACTGTCTGGGGTCCTGAATGGTGGTGAGGAAGGAGGTGTAGCACTTCTCATGCTTGCAGTGGTAAATGCCAGGATGGAGATCAGTGGAAAGGGACAAATGGACAAGGGAGTTACGTGAAGAGAGAACCCAGCTGAAAGGGAAGAGTGGGGGGGGGGGGGGGAAGCGGAGGGATGGGAAACATGTGTTTAGGGATAGGATCCCATTGAAGATAGTGGAGGTTACGGAGAATGAGAAAATGAAGTATGGATGCTGGAGGCCTGATATCAGAATTAGAAAATGCTGAAAACACTAGATAGTCATATAGGAGAAGAAACAGAGTTAACATTCAGGTACAAAAACATTTATTGGATAAAGAGAGAGCAGCTTAGTTTATAGTAGCAGAGGTGAGGGAGAGATGGGTAGAACAAGGGGAATATCTCTGACAGTGTGAGATCAGATAGATTAATGTGACAGGAAAAGTACATTTATGATTATTTGTCTGTATTGTGTGTTTCTAACAGCAAGATCATGACATAAGCCCAGAGTGTCAGACTATATTGATGGTGAGAGAAAAACTGAGCCAAAATCAGAGATTGATAACTGGCAGAAAGGGTCATTTCTAAAAGCAAACGAAAGAGAAATTTACCTAAATTGCAAAATTTGGTATTGAGTTTGGAAGGACATAACTTGCCCAGATGGAAGCTGAGAAGTTCATCAAGCATTCACTGGGCCTTGTTGTAACACCGCAAGAAGCCTCAGACTGAAAGGTCAGTTGGGAATGGGATAGAGGATGAACGAGGCAGTGACTGGAAGATCAGGGTAATCTCTGCAGGCTGAATACAAAAGAAACATCCAATCTGGGATTGGTTTCTCCAAGGTAGAGAACATCACATTGTGAACATAGAATACAGCGCATTAGATTGAAAGTGCTGGTGAATCACTGCTTCACCTTGAATGGCTTTTTGCATCCATGGGTGGAGGGAAAAACTGAGGGAATAGGACTGGGGTTGCATGGGAAGTGCTCTGAGGTGGGAAGTAGTATGTGGGAGGGAAAAACAGAAGAAGGAGTGATGAAAGGAGCAACTGCTTGGAAATATTGAAAGGGGAGGAAAAGGAAACGTGTGTCTGACTGTGGAATCTTGTTGAAGCAAGCTGAAATTGGATAGAGCATTCCAGTTGGATTGGAAGCTTCTGAGGTGGTGATGGGAGCAGTGCTGCAAATAAATAAGATATAGTTAAAGGTTCTGTCCACTATGGCAGAAGGTAAGCCACAATTTGAGAAGAGGAAAGATAATTCCAAGGTCCCCTGTATGAAAAACTTTCAAAAACAATATGACAGAGAAATGGATGACAAGATTTCCTCAGTGTCTATCACTTAAAAGTACAAGGGCAGTAATTGCAAAATGAACTTCATTCACACAAGATCCCATCTTTGAAAAACAACAAACCATCTTATATGTATACTATTTTGAAGCTGCCCATCCCTCAGAACTTGGCTGAGGTTTTTTTCCACCACAAGCTCTGCACGATGACATCCAGACACCTCCCTCTAACCATTAGTGGCAAGTTATCAGATCCGCTTTCAGCAATACACACTTCCATGTGAAGTGACAAAGGCTTAAGTCCTCTTAGTGACAGAATTCCTATGTTACCATTTGTCTGTTGGTAATGGCCACTTGAACTTCAATCCTGAAGAAAACAACCCAACATGTCAAACCCTCTTATACAGGCAAACAATGGCAAAACTTCACAACCATTGGCTAATCATCCAGGAGCATACCCTGGTGTCTGTCTTTCACGGCCATTCCAAATAGGGTTCCTTCCATGACTATTGCCAAGGCTGCAAGATGGCTATCTTGTAGAAGTCTGCAGATGTAGCTAAGAAGAGCAACTGTAAATTGCTCATGGTTCTGATGGTGAAACGTGGAGGCAGAAAAGGGCTCCAGATAATGATAGAATCTGATGGGACACTACAGGGAAGGGGCAGTGGGAGAACCCTACTAGGTTGGGTGAGATGGAGACCATCCCCTCACCGCATTTTTCTTTCCCTTCCTCCACACATTCCATCTGCCTATTAATTACATATTGCTCCCACTGGGTGACCTCACCCTATTGTTCCCATCTGCCCACTTTATCTCCTTTGGATCACCAGTATCCTGAAGAACTACCAGATTAGAACCATCCACAAAGCTGCAAGGAAACTTAGCTCCCAGCTTACGCAGGTCAAAGATGACCTGGAACTCGGGACATCTGGCGTTTACAGGGCTCCCCGTGAATGTAGAGTGGCAAACATCAGCCAGATGGGGCGCATGGTGGAAACCCGCATTAAGGAGCACAGTAAGTGTATCAATTTGGCTTACCCAGAGATAATTGGCAGTAGCAGAATACAGCATTTGCAATGGCCATAGGATTGACTTCGATGGCACAAATATATGTTGCTGTGCCAATGGCTTTTGGACCGCCTGGTGAAGGAAGCCATTGAATCAGGACTAGAGAATAAGAATTTTAACAAAAATGAAATTCTCACTTGCTCTAAGTAGGAACTGGAATTCGACTGTAAACATGGTGGGACTGCAGAAATCTGATTGGTTGAGGACCAACCAATCAGGAATGATGGACGACAGGGGGTATATACCACCGGATTAGATGTGCCTAGGTATCATCCCAGGTGAAGATGGCAAAGTTTATCATTAAAACATCAGTTAAAATCAACACCTGCACCCAGATGGAAACCCAAGAAAAGTTTATTTGTCATATACCCTGGGAAAGCACTGGACCCCTTTTACATCTCCTTAATTTTGTTCCATGCTCCACCTTCCTTTTCTGTTAGATTCCATCAACAGCAGCCCTTTGTTGCCTTCAACTATCACATTCCAGCATCTGTCACTATTTCCACACTTCCCTCCTTCACCTATCACCTGGATCCAGCAGTCACTTTCCAACTCTTGCTCCACCCCTACTCCTCGTCTCATCTCGTCTCTATCAATCCAGAGGGAGAGTCTTGGCAAAACATCGGTTTTCCAGTTCCCTCCACAGATGCTGCTTGACCCACCAATTCTTACAGCAGTTTGTGTATTTCTCAAGGTTCCTACATTGGCGGTCTCCTGTATTTCTTCTTGATGCCATCCGCCTGGGCTAGCTCACTTTCAGACATTTTCAGAGTGCCAGTGATGGAATTATCGTAACAGGACAACAGTTTGGAAAATTCCCATTCCATATGTAATCTAGCACAAATTCTGTACTGATTCGGAGGGTGCAAATGCTGATTGGTTCACCTATCTGAACACAATGCCATTTAAAACAAAGGTTAAATCTCCTGAAAGAGTTTAGATACACTACACATCTTGTACTTCAGGCAGATGCATGCCATCACTGGCTGCCTCTTTTAAGGCAGCTTCAGTGAGCCTTGACAAATCAACCACCAAAATTGCTACTTGATAGATGTTATTTTATAGTGTCACTGAACATATCTAAAACTGGGTCACAGTCTTCAGCCATTACTTTACAAAGCATTCCTGCCAATAAAGCGTTTTAAATTCCTGGAATTCCATCACATTTATCAGAAAAATGACCATCTTGTGACCAGCCCATGCTTGATTTAAGATTCAAGATTGTTTAATGGTATTTTCAGTACATAAGTGTAAGGGAGAACAAAATCATCATTACTCTGGCTCTAACGCAGCACAAAGAAAACACAATAAGATAAAGAATACAACAATAATAAAAAGCAATAAACAGAAATACATAAGATAGCTATATGCATAGATAGATTGTATGTCCATAAAGTGACACCAGACACAGGAATGTCTGTACATACGGTGACTAACAGGAAATGATAAAGTAGTGGTGGTTGGGGGTGTGGAGGGTGGGTTAGTGGGTGGAGTTGTTAATCAGCCTTACTGCTTGGGGAAAGTAACTGTTTTAGAGTCTGGTGGTCTTGGCGTGAATGCAACATAGCCTTCCCCATGATGGGAGTGGGACAAACAGTCCATGGGCAGGGTGAGCGGGATCCTTCATGATGTTACTGGCCTCTTCCACCTTTCTGTATATATGTCCTTGATGGCAGGTAGGCTGGTGTCAGTGGTGTTGGCAGCTTGACTACCCATTGTAGAACTTCTCCGTCCACTGAAGTAAATAATGAAAACTGTTCCTGTAAGTGATTACTGGTATGATTAATACAAAGTCAAAACCAGAATATTCCAGCTGCTTTGAGGTGTAATTCCTGTAAAAATATACTTAAAAGAACTTCATAACCTTAAGCAATGCATTCTACATGACCACCTTAGTGTGGCATTTGATCCTAGGTTATTATACAACATGATTTTAATATATTGAGGATCAGAGTGGAGAGTACATGTGACATTGATTATCTGCCACTAACTGAAACTTGGTTAATGTTACATATTACAGCCTCTGATCAGTATTGAACAGAATTAATAGGTGGAGGATTGGTAGGAGAAATTTTAACTCTTTTGGATTGGTGTGCAGTGATGGAGATTCTAGAAATGATGAAACTTCTAACTGAGACAAGTTACCCCAGCCACCCAGGCCACTACCAGATCTCCATCCATCACAAACAGATGAATAATCCACTCTTAAGAGGGTGGTCAGGAATGATGATGTTTAAGTTAAACTCCAGACTCAGAAAACAGCAACTAAAGGGACCAAAAACTACTGGATCCACCAACTCAGTACTTCTACAGTACAGCTTGAGGGCCAGTAAGTATTCCAACTGATCTCACCATTCTCTTTTGCCTGGAAACCTATTTTAAGAGACAGTGGTAGTTTCTCTGAGAGACCCTCAAAATTTCAGTGACTGGACCTTCAGAATAAATGTTGTAGAGAATTCAAGATTAAAGTGGAGAAGTTATAGGAGTTATTAAAAGAAAGTGAGAGCTTGGTCAATAGCATCTTATTGGAGATTACTACATTAGAGTAGTTGAGGAATGGGAGGAAATGGTTTAAGTTGGCGCCGGTACCTGGCGACTCCACGTGTGCTGTCCCGAGCAAACTGCCCTCTACACTCTCCTATACCCGAGAAACCCTTCTAAACCTCCAATTTGCTACATCTAGCAAGATCAACAACACCCTGGCGAAGCTACTGACCCAGCTGGAGATCACCAACATGCCAGAATTGCTTCAACTCCAGACCGTACCTGGACCCGATCGTCGAGGCCTGGTCCGAGGTCCACCACATTCCCGGAGACTCGCGGCCTGCTACCGTGTTGGAGCGCCTGGAGACACGGCCCATTCCGATCAGCACCTCTCCGAAGCAGACGACAACACAGAAGTGACGTCGGAGACCTCAAGGTACTCCAGACACTTCCACGGAGTGACCACTGTAGAGTTCTGTTGGTGGCAATCCACAGCTGCTGGAAGTGAGGCCTCCGCTGCCTACCTCGGAAATCGAGCCCGGGGCTCGGCTGGAGCAGAGGCCTCTGCAACCATGACTCAGTACACAGACTTATTTCAGCTGGCAGCCCGGCCCTCTGGGATTAAGTGTTGGCTTCGGGGCCCGACCCGATCGACAGCCCGGGCCCCCAACAGTTGAAAGTGGCAGCGGAGCCTCCCCCGTCACTCGGCCCGACCTGGAGCGCCCGATGATGCGACCCGCCAATCGATCCCTGCGGGACACGTCCACCAACCTCAAAGAGCTGCCAACAACACACTGCATCGATGGAAACCTGGAAAGATGCACTATTTACCGAGGAAGCGTGGGAAAAGAGCTGGGCTGCTGGTCAGATTGAAGCGGAGGGGCTTTAGGGTCCCTCTGCCCACCATCTTACTAGCTAATGTGCAAGCCATAGAGAACAATGTGGATGATCTTAAAGGGAGACTCACCTACTGCAGGGAGATGCAGAACTGCTGTGTATTCTGTTTCACAGAGACCTGGCTTTCCCCTGCCACCCCCGACTGTGCCATCCAACCAGAGGGATTTTCGATCTATTGGATGGACCGCACGGCGTCTTCAGGCAAGACGAAGGGAGGTGGTGACTGCCTACTGATCAACACTGCGTACTGCTTGGACATAGTGTCACTGACAAGCTCCTGCAGTCCGGACCTGGAACCCTGTCGGTGAAGTGTCGTCCCTATTATCTGCCACGGGAATTCGCCTCGATCATACTGACAGCGGTCTACATTCCCCCCCAGGCGGACGTGGAGTGTGCTGTGAATACACTGTATGCCAACATCAGTGAACTTGAGACCAGGTATCCGGAGGTTTTGCTCATTACAGCCAGGGACTTTAACCAGGCCAACCTCAGAAAAGCGCTGCCAAAATTATACCAACCTGTCTCCTGCTCCACTAGAAGCCTGAATATACTTGACCACTGCTACACAGCAGTCAAGGATGCCTACCGTTCTGTCCCACGACCTCACTTCGGAAAATCGGACCATCAGGCTGTACTCCTCCTCCCGGCTTACAAACAGAAACTGAAGCGGGAGGTCACGGTGTCAAAAGTGGGGTCGCATTGGACAGAGGAAACGGATGAGGTCCTCCGTGATTGCTTTGAATCGGTGGACTGGTCAGTATTCAAGGACTCAGCAGCTAACCTCGATGAGTATGGCTCAGCTGTCATGGACTTTATCCGGAAATGCACAGAGGACTGTGTGTCTTGCAAGATGATCCGGGTATTCCCTAACCGGAAACCTTGGATGAATTATGAGGTCCAGTCCCTTTTGAAGGCTAGAGCTGCGGCTTTTAGGTCCGGGGATACCAGTCGCTACACGGAATCCAGGCGTGAACTCCAGAAAGCCATTAAGGGTGCCAAGAGGCAATATCGAGACAAGTTGGAAGCCCAGGCTAACCAGAGGGATGGCAGTAGACTATGGCAGGGTCTAAATGAGATCACTGGGCGCAAAGAAAAGGCTGGGAATATCAATAACTGTAGCGCTTCTCTTCCTGACGAACTTAACATATTCTACACAAGATTTGAACAGAAGAGGAGCGTCCCGCCCCCTCCGGATGAACCAGACCTGGTGGCATCAAGATTCATCGTCACTGAGGAAGACGTTAGAAGAGCCTTTCTGAAGATAAATCCAAGGCAGGCGACGGGCCCAGATGGCATCCTGGGATGGGTTCTCCAGGCCTGTGCAAGCGAGCTAGCTGGAGTGTTTGCTGACATCTTCAACTGCTCCCTGTTTCAGTCTAAGATCCCCTCGTGTTTTAAGAAGGCAACGATAATCCCGGTGCCAAAGAAAAGCAAGGTGGCATGCCTGAATGACTGCCGACCTGTGGCTCTGACATCAATTGCTATGAAGTGCTTCGAGCGATCGGTTATGGCACACATCAACCATAGCCTACCAGTCAACCTCGACGCTTTGCAATTCGCCTACCGGAGCAACAGGTCAACAGCAGATGCCATCTCTCTGTCACTACATTCCTCCTTAGAACACCTGGAGAATAAAGACGCATATGTAAGGCTCCTTTTCATCGACTACAGCTCTGCCTTTAATACCATCATTCCAAATAAACTGATTCCTAAGCTCCGGAACCTGGGTCTTAGCATTCAGATCTGCAGCTGGATCTTCAACTTCCTCACAGACAGGACCCAGGCTGTAAAAATAGGCGACAAGCTCTCCCCTACAATCACTCTAAGCACCGGTGCCCCACAAGGCTGTGTACTCAGCCCCCTGCTGTACTCACTGTACACCCATGATTGTGTAGCCAAGTTTCCATTGAACTCAATATATAAGTTTGCTGATGAGACCACAATTGTAGGCCGTATCTTGGGTAATGATGAGTCTGAGTACAGAGAGGAAATTAAGAACCTGGTGGCATGGTGCGAAGACAATTACCTATCCCTCAACGTCAGCAAGACGAAAGAATTGGCTGTTGACTTCAGAAGGAGTAGCGGACCGCACGACCCCATCTACATCGATGGTGCGCAGGTGGAACAGGTCAAAAGCTTTAAGTTCCTCATTCACAAATGACCTGACTTGGTCTAACCAAGCAGAGTCCACTGGCAAGAAGGCCCACCAGCACCTTTACTTCTGAAAAAGCTAAAGAAATTTGGCTTGTCCCCTAAAACCCTCACTAACTTTTACAGGTGCACCGTAGAAAGCATTCTTTTAGGGTGCATCACAACCTGGTATGGAAGTTGTCCTGTCCAAGACTGGAAGAAGCTGCAGAAGATTGTGAATGTAGCCCAGCACATCACACAAACCAATCTTCCATCCTTGGATTCACTTTACACCGCATGCTGTCGGAGCATTGCTGCCAGGATAATCAAGGACACGACCCACCCAGCCAACACACTTTTTGTCCCTCTTCCCTCTGGGAGAAGGTTCAGGAGCTTGAAGATTCGTACGGCCAGATTTGGGAACAGCTTCTTTCCAACTGTGATAAGACTGCTGAACGGATCCTGATCCGGATCTGGGCCGTACTTTCCAAATATCCGGACCTGACTTGCACTACCTTACTTTCCCTTTTCTATTTTCTAATTATGATTTATAATTTAAATTTTTATTATATTTACTTCGATTTGTACTTCAGGGAGCGCGAAGCGCAGAAACAAATATCAGTGTGATGATTGTATACTCTACCATCAATTGTTTGGTGACAATAAAGTAAAATAACAGTAACAGTAACAAAATATGAAACCAGATGGAGCAACATCTGTTCATCTTTTTCTATAAACACTGTGAATAAGGAAACAATGCTCTTTAAAATGTTTAAAATGAGACAGGAATGAAAGTGACAACTTTAATTCTCCATCCTATTCCAAATCTGATTCCTCCCCTTCTGACCTCCTGCACTATTATAACAAGATCCAAAGCAAGTTTGAAGAACAACACTTGACCGATTCATTACAGCTTTCTGAACCTGATATTGATAAAGGTAATTGATTTATGTTACGGATGTGGTCCTTTTTGCTTTAAGTTTTTTTTTGTGATACAGTCTGGCCCACTTGACATGCACAACATCCCTGCATTTCTCAACATTGCATATTCCTTTACGTTATCATCTGCAATGGTCAATTATAATCAAGGTGGTGCCAGGCTGTGGTTGCTGTTGTGATTGTGGCTCATACTGAGTTGATAAGAATAGTTTTGGGGACAGAGAGTGGAGTTAGCCATCTGGTTAGGGTTGGGGGAGTTAGAGGTCAGATTAGGGTTTAACGACAGAGATTTGGAGGAGTTAGAGGTGAGGCCTCTACTCCGTGTTCAAAGTCTAGTGATGTTGACACGGGAACGAAGAACTTGAAGGACAGAGATATGGACAGGTGATAAAGAACATTTGTGGAATTTGGGCTGTCACAGGCCTGCGAGTCCCAGGATTGGACGCCCATGTGAGAAGGAGGCACGAAGAGGAACAAGGGCTGGTGAGTTGGTGTAACCAGAGAGCTGTGCCTGTCACTTGACAGCACTGCCCTCACCTGGTCGGAGGTCACACCACATGCCAGTCAACATTTTGCCCCTCCCAACTAATCAATGCACACTTAACCATTGGCCACAATTGGATTAACTCGTCTAGCACCAAGCCATTGGCACCCCCCCCCCCCCCCGGTGAATCACCTGGGCTGGACCCTCCAGCCCCCTGATCTATAAAGGGTGGTACATGTGCTTGGCTTGCTCTCTTTTTGCCATCCTCGAGGGACCACCCTGCTTCACTCCAGGCTGAAGACTGCAGAACAGCGCTGGAGACACGTGGTAAGGTGTGCACTGAATAGGGTTGTGGGAGCGTTTATTGTTGTCCCTGTACCAGAGAGCCGTGCCTGCCCGTAGTCAAGGGGTGGCAGGTATCGTAGTTACTTTTCCCTTGCTTGTATGTGTACCTGTACTCTTTCCCCACACCATTTTCCCGTGTATTGTACTGCTGACCCGACTTTTCCCACGCTTGTCTATTCTAAGCATGTTTGTGCAAATATTGCAGCCGCTTGTGTTGTTCCCAAGCCTTTCTCCCCTTGTAAATAAACTCCTTATTATTAAAACTGTGTGTCCAGAGCTCTTGCCTTTGAGACCCAAAGAATCTGTCTCATTTCCATCACAACAGTTGGCGAGCCCAGAGTTCGAGCCTGGAGTTCAGGGTGTTGTCATCGGCTAGTTCAGGGGTCAATACTGAGGTCTGAAGCCCAAAGGTCGATCAGAATGTCAGAAGTCGCCATCCAAATCAGGAGAGCGAAGGCCGGAGTCTGGAGAAATAGGTTTGTCCTGGAGTTGGAGGTCTGTCTGTTTGTGAAGGTGGGTAAGTATGTTGGGAGGGTGGTAGGAAGGAAGGGACTTATTTAGCATTGTTGTTTTGTTGCTTGTTGTGTTCTGAGTTGTTCTGCCAAGCATTGTGGGCATGATATGTTGGGAACCAGAATGTGTGACAACACTGCGCCCATCACATCCTTAGGTGTGTTAGTTGTTAATAAGAATGACAAATTTCACCGCATGTTTACATGTACATGTAATAAATAAATCTAAAAAACAAAGTGTTGGCATTGGAGAGGGTCCAAAGGAGATCCACGGGATTGATCCCAGGAATGAAAGGATTAACAAATGATGAGCATTTGATGCCTCTGGTCTTGTAGTCGCTGGAGTTTAAAGTTCGGGGGGGGGGGGGGGATCTCATTGAAACCCATCAAATATTAAAAAGGCCAAGATAGAGAAGACACGGAGAGGATGTTTTCCATGGTGGAGGAATCTAGGACCGGGGGCATAGCCTCAGAATAGAAGGATGTCCCTTTAAAACAGAGATAAGGAGGAATCGCTTTAGCCAGAGGGTGGTGAATCTGTGGAAGTCATCACCACAGAAAGCTGTGAAAACCAAGTAATTGGGTATATTTAAAGCAGAGGTTGATAGGTTCTTGATCAGTAAGGGTGTCAAAGGAAATGGGAAGAAGGAAGGAGAATGAGGTTGAGAGGGATAATAAATCAGCCATGATTCAATGGCAGAGCAGTCTCAATGGACTAATTTTGTTCCTATTTGTTGTGGTTTTATGATCTTAACTGCTGCCATTAACTCTTTAATTACAATTTATCTCTACAGAACCTCTGGCTTCATCAATCATTGAGATTCACTTAGCCCTACTTTCTCTGCAACACAAAACAAACTTATTTTTCCTGTCTTTCTCAGTTCTGCTGAAGGGTCTTCAACTCAATACATTAACTTGATTTCATTTTCTACAGATGCCACTATACCTGCTGAATATTTCCAACATTTTCTGTTACTATTTCAATTGGGATTTGGTTTAATGGCCTTGAATAGGTAGGTGTTAAAGTCCCCAACAACTCCATTGTTTTTAGATGTGTTTATCCCTTTTCAGTACTTAACTCATTCCCTATTAAAATATGTTCATATTCCAAATGTTGTAAATTACTCGAGGTCAAAGGCAAAGGAGCTGAAACTGTACTATAATCAGTGTAGTCTGTCAAATCTGACAGATATTGCTGTTCTCCTCTCTGTGGCACAAACACGGCTTCTCAGTTTTAAAGGAATGCTTGATATAAAGTACTTGAATATAGCATTTAAAACCTGTCATCTGTTTTCAAAAAATAATTTTGAAAACCCATCACATACGATTAGTAGAGACTGAATAGTGGCATTGTACCCATTGGAGCTAATTAGATGTTATCCCAGAAAATTGTACATACTGTTCATGCTTAAACAGCAGAATATAATTTTAATCAATAGTCACAGCATGACAAAAATTGAAGTCTAACCCTATGCTTTTGGAAAAGGCAGAGGCCTTTGTGTAATTTTTTTTAACAAAGGTGTTCAAAGACATGGATGACACTTCAATGGATAGATGTAATCACTGCATTGTGAATTATGTCATTGTTGATAGTGTTATTCTGCTTAACGTTTTTGTACATTACACACTTCAATTATTGAGGAAAGATGGCAGAAAAGTTTGCAAAAATTACTGAGCAAATCACTGATTCATTAATAATGTGATAAAATGTTGATGAAGGCTTTTAGTTTTATAAATATTTACATTGGATGTTCTATGCTACATGCTGACATACTGGTATTATTTTGATAAAAGCATGAAATAGTGAGTAAGGATAACACGTAAAGCAATTGCACGTGGACAAGACATTATATAACATACCAGTTATCTCAGTTTCATTAGAACATGTAAAGATCAGATTACTTTAAGACAAGTCTAAAATAAATTTCTAATTCAAAATGTTTCCCTTATATAAGTAACTGAGAACACTGATTTAGAGTTCATAGCTAAAATATAATCTTTAAAATCTGAAATTACCATTGTTCCTCAAAATTTATACATTAGATTAAAGTTTGAATTCATTTTACACAAACTAGGTTTTTATTCCTTCCTGTTACATTGGCATTAAAGTTTGTGATATTCAAAAGCGAACTTGATTATTCCTCTCAAGTTATAATCCAGCTTCCTTCTATGAGCTCATTCCATGCTCTCACGGTAATATCATCCTACTACAAGCTTGATTCTCACCACTCTGCAACTGTTTAAAATGCTTAATAACATGTGCTTAGGAAGTCAGAAAGTCTGATAATGCTACTTATGCATGCCAATCAGAGATGACACGACTGCAATCATTCTGGATTTATGGCATCCTGTTTCTCCGGTTTGATCCTCGATTCTGATTTGAAACGGGTTTGAAAGAGAAAATAGAATCAGCCGTGAGCAGAACAGACTTGATGGGCTGAATAGCCAATGTCTACTTGTATATCTTATGTTCTTCTGTTTTGTCAGTGTTCCAGGGTGCAAATAACAAAGGGAAAGTGTTCTTTGTAACTATGATCTCAATTGTTCAAGACATGCTGCAGCACTTCATTTTATAAATAATGTACAAACCAAATAATGTTATAAGAAGATAAATAACTTGTTTCTGGGTACTATTTTTGTCTACTGCTTTTACATGGTCTTTTAAAGATTTTTCTCAATAACTAAAAATTGAAACATTCAAAATAATGTTTTAGTTCAAAGATTTGTCTTTCAAAGTACACATTTGAAAGCAATAATTAAATTTTAGCAACAAAATTGCTTTCCTCATGTATTACCTTCAACAGCATTTTCTTTGGTGGTCTTAGTATCTCCCAAAATAGTTGCTTTACATTTTCTATTCTTACCAAATCAGGTGGCTTAGTTTTCTGAAGTTGATCTGCATTCTGAGTACCTCCCCTGTACATCAGCTCCTACAGAGTTTGTTGCATTCATGTTAACTTATTTTTTATTGTCAGTTACAACCTCAACTTATAACACAATCTATTTAGTCGTTCTTCAAAATTAAGAAAAGCCAAAATAATATTTTCAGAACTATATAATATATAATTTAAATTTATTTATCTATTTTATTATATGAAGTTTCAAAACATGAACATATGTACCAATTACATTAGCTCATGTTTGTATCACTCCACAGCTTATATGCATAATTTTTCTAAACTTTGAGGGAAAGATAACTCTAAAGTGTATTTTCTCTTTTTATTTGGAATCTTTTCAGAAAACAAATCAGCTTAATTTTGATAAAAATAGAAAGAAACAAAATTATTAGTTCTTCTATTTTTTAGATAAATGCAAAATAGAGGTTCTTAATTTACTGATGCCCTAAAAATACACAGAGGAAACAAAAGAGAATCAGCTGGGATATGTAGATATAAAGAGTCAATCTTAAAAGTCAATCAAACATTCATACCACAGCTGCCAAACCAGAGTTGTTTTCACCTTGCAGCACACTCAAGCCAATGTGATCAAGATACCAGACATTAACCGATAAGCAAAGCCTCTGTTCTAGCCCCTTTCGAAAAGTATCAGAATCCCAATGTATGTTGCCAATAATTAAGACCTCTGTTCCATAACATGCCTAAAGCCTGAAATTAACTTCACTGTTGCTAATTCCCACTGCTCTTGCCATTAATGCTAAATATTAAATAAGTAACCATGCACTTGGCATCTTCCGTTCCATCTTGCCACATTTATTCATAGCATTGAAACTGGTTTAGTCAGATATACAACACTGACTGCTGAAGAAATACAAGGCAACTCATTTATAGTATTGAAAGAATAATGTACCAGAATTCAATGCCATTTAATGACAACGGCTTTCATCTTTGTCTTCAACTTGCCTACCACAGAAGATTTGCTAATATGTGAAAAGGCTCTCAAACATCAAACCCAAGACTGAATTGTCAGTTGTAGGTGGCATTTTCAATAGAACTCTTTCTGTAAAGATAAAAAGCTGTCTGAAAGAACAAAATGTCTGTGCCTGTAGGAACTGTAAAGATGTTAAATGAAAAAGAGGAAAAGAACATAACACAATCTCATCACATTCTCTTGGCTCGCTGCTTAGCAGACATTCAAAGGTGTGGTATGTACTGACTGAGGTCTTACTCACTTCACACAGTCTTCTCAAATCAGAGTTTACCAGCGTCAGAATTTTTCAGGCATGTAAACTCTTTTCCATCAGGCCAGTGTATAGTATATGGGAGAAGGAATGCATACTGACCAGTTTTCGGCCTCACAAAGGGAAGCCAAAGTTGGGGGAGACCTTTTTGCTCATGCTTCAAAACAAGGATCATGCCATAGTTGGATCTTCACCTTACAAATGTCACAATAGTTGTAAGATGTGAAATAAAACTGCACACAGGTTCTGGTAAGAAATAAATTCACCCTGCATTTGGTGAGGCATGATTGGGTGGGTTAGAAGCTGATCCCTTGGGTGAAAATGCAGAAGCTCCAGTCAAATTATTTGAAAAAAGGCAGGAGATTGATATCAGACTACAAGAGTTTGGTTCAGTGTGATGGAGATGAAAATAAAGGTAGTACATTTGAGTTTGTACATTTGGTAGTACATTCGTTAGTTTGTTGGTGCATTGCTTTCGACCATCTTTCCAGGAAAGCCAGTTTTTGAAACAAAAATGAATGAAACTATATACTTATATATCTTAAAATATAGATTACCTTCGCACTTGAGACCCTGTCGTACTAATCCCCACAGCATCTCTCCACAGTGATCACAGAATGCAGGAGCTCTGTAGGAATGGACAAACAATGCATGCGGTCGGATTTGGAAATCTTCAAACGTTGCCGCAGCTGCGTAAAGAAGGAAAATTTAAGCATCATGCAATGAGAACTGCAGTTGTTTATTAAACATTAATTTATCAATGGTGTTTATTTCACAAAGGCTTCAGAACTATTTCCTATACCCACTGATGTCAAAAACACAAAGGATGATAGGATTTTGTTTTTTCTCTCTAATTTAATGAACACCTTTTTAATTATTGAATCACAAGTGGAATTAGTGAAACTGATTTGTGATACCAGTAAATAAGTCATTTGGGTTACTGCCTCTGTTGAAATAGGCAGGAAAAGACTTAGATACTGATTATTCAGAGACAGTAAGTGGATTAACGGAGGACAGAGTGAAACGTATGGAGTGATTTCCATGGACCCAGGATAGTGACTGCAGTGGTGATGGACACAGCAGCTACTTTCATTTCAATGGTGAAAAAACTTCTTGAGCTTTTCAGAGCTACATTCATCAGGCACCTAAAGAGTATTCCTGAGTTCTGACTTGTGGGTTGCGCACGATTGTCCACAGTGGAAAGTATTTGGGAGGTGAGGAAGTGAGCCATTCACCATGGAATATCCAGCTTTTGACACTCTAGAAAGCATAATATTAATGTGATTAGATCAGTTGAGTTAATCAACCTTAGTACCTTTCCATGGCAACAATCAGCTACATTTTATTATAAATAAAAATAATAATATAAATAACAGAAGTGTATGAAACAAGAACAGATATGTAATTTTAAAATTGGGGTTTAATATGTCTGTACAACCTGGTCTAATTCCATTAAGTCTATTTCATCCACATACCTTAATTATTGCGCAATGCCACAGAAGATCCGCTAACATTTAGAATACATAAATAAAAACTGTTAGTACAGCCAGGTTTATGGTTACTTATTGCCCTGCCCTGTTGGTGTATTTTTGTTTTTCAATTAAAAATTGATGCTGGATAACTTATTTCTGAACAGGACAAAGAGACAAAAGCAAAACACTCTCCAACAACACACCACATCGTCTTCTAGAGTCATACATACTCTCATACATTTCACTCCTAAAATGCTATCTCCCAAGTGAAATACTTCAGCCGCTGAGAAAAAAAAGATGAATCGTGTGAACAAAATGTTGACGTTTTCTGTCAAAGGTTCTTTGATTAGATTTCAAAAGAAGCATTATAAAATATCCTCATCTTTCAGCCACGGGGATAAGTAAAAGTTAATATAATTTATAATTAGAGGAACTTGATTTAACATATTTAGCAATAGCTTTCTGCATTTATTGTTGAAGTAGCTAATGAGTAGAATAGGATACCCTCGACCAACCATTTCGAAGAATGACTGGCATTTAGTTCTTTTGATCATATTCCTCTAGGTACGTGGATGTAAGGGGAAAGGAGGGCTATGGTCCTGGTGCAAATCAATGGAGTAGGCAATTCAAATGGCTTGGCATAGTCTAGAAGGGCTGAAGGGCCTCTTTACATGCTGTACTTCTCTATGATTCTAAATATTTCACAGTGATTTGTAAAATGCTTTATTTTGCAAAAGAAAGCAGGTATTCAATGTAGACTACTTTATATGAATTATGGCATGCAGACATTTGAAAGGAAGATGCTGAGATAAAAAACACTTGTTTGTTCTCAGAGGGATCTACTTTGTAACATTAAAGGACTGTAACTCTTTCAAAATTCATTTTTTCTAAATGGATTCGCCAATAATAACACAAAAATTCCACAACAAGATTTTAGTCAGTTATGTTGTTCGTTTACTGACATTTGTGTTTATTCTTTTCCTTCTCAAAATTAGTGGAGGGGAAGTTAGGTTCTGGGTGTGGCATGGCAGAGCTTTAGATATACTGGTCACCTCTGCTCCAGCACATCATCATAATGTAACACTGTATCACCTCCCCAGATACCCATTACCATCCCTAACCAGAGCAGCCCTATTCGCTTCGCACAGTAATGTGTGAACAGTAGCATTAGTACTCCAGTGGAGCATGTCCGGTGTTACAGCATAAACCTCCTTCTAAGGTTCAATTGTAGTTAGGGTCAAATGTCAAAAAAGGTCATTCATGCTACAGTATCTCACCCGTCCCAAATGTATTTATAATAAATCACTTTAATACAATAAAGGTGCAATTGCTTCTTTTTTATCCTAGTATTCCCACCCTCTGGGTCTCTACCAAAGGAGGTGCAAGTCACTCCTTCCCTCTGCAGGTCACCCTTGAACAAGGTGTAGCACCTGCTTAGCCCCTGAACAGGGTCACATGAAGCTATGGGAGCAGGTGGTGGATGGTCATATGAGCAGCTGATGCATATCACAAGCCCTGCTTATGCAACCACTGACACCAGGCAGATAATCTATGAAGAGTATTGACAATGGCTGGGATCATCTGTCTTGTAAAGACACTGCTCAGAAGAAGTCAATGGCAAACCAATTCTGTAGAAAATTTTGCTAAAAGCAATGATGGATATGGAAAGATCAAGATCACCTAGCTCATAGACACGGCACATAATGAACAAATGAACAAATCCTACATTATGCTCTCTTTGGGACTATGGCCAGCAGAAGCTGAAAATACTACCAGCCATTTTCTCCCAAAGGTCAATAATAGGCTAGTCCAAAGAAAACAAATGTCAGTGTCATATGTTGCCAATATCCGGGAAACAACTAGTAAATTATCTCAAGAAGTTTCTTTAACATCTATGGTGCTATGTTCCTGAGATGCTGTTTCAAGTAAGTTTTTCATTGCACTTGTGCATACATGTACTTGTACATATGACAATAAATTCAACCTCAACTTTAAGGTATAGACTGAGTAACACCAGTACTTCAGCAGATTACCAGGATTACAGATATGGCCACTGTGCACAGGTTCATAGCCAGTTGTCTCTACTCACAGACAATTACCAGAAATTCTAGTTTTCAGCAATAACGTATATAGAAATAATGGCATAATTAAGGTTGCTTGGAATGGGAATGCAGAGCATTGTTGGATAATTGAGGACAAGTAACTTATTCAATATTATTTGATGTGTTATTTCAACCTTCTTCTATTGCACTAATTTTCTTCCTTAAATATTTATCTTGATCAACATTATTTTGGTCACATTTACATACAAGTGTTAGAAATATATGATATAATAGTATGACTGAGTGGGTGCAATAGACTGAGCACATGGAATAGAAGCAACCGGAAGCCATATTTCAGATTATCACCAACCAGAAGTAGCAATTCAACATGTGGAGTTTCAGAAGCTGGAAAAAAAATTAAAGAACAGGACCAAAAAGATGTTAAGATGTGGATACTTCAATGCCACATGCTGATGAGAAAAGAAATAGAAGGAAAGTAGAGTTACCTGGCTGGAGTGAAGACAATAATGGTCCAGGGCTGTGGGCTTCAGATTCCTGAGGTACTGGGATCAGTTCTGGAGCAAGAAGAACAGTGCAAGCTAAATGGGGTACTTCTAAACAGAGTTGGGGCTAACTTCCCCACAGAGAGAGTAACAAGAGCTGTAGAGATGAGTTTAAAAGGTATCAGCAAAGTGAAAACACCACGTGAATACAAGAATGGGAGAGTCACATTGAAAGAATAAATTAGAAAGAACAAGGAACAGGGACGAAAAAAGCAATTGATCAGTTTGCTGTTGTAATGCATACAGTATATGTCACTGCAATGAGTATTACAAGTTGACAAGTTACAGATGCAGGCTGCCAGAATGAACATAAGACAGCAGCTGCATTGGTGACCTGTCCCACAGCAAAGGGAAAGAGTGTAGAATTCCTCAAATCTATACAGAATATGTTTCATGCACTTATTACGCTTTGACTGGTAACATGCAGAAAAAAAGGTATGGTTCCAACAAAAGTGTGTAATACCTTTTCTGCAAATGGGCAAAATGAACAAGGCTATTCATGATTTGATAAAACAGGATGGTCAATAGATCACTTAGAAGAATACCTGAAGTTCAACAAGATTGTTGCTAGAATGTAATCACATACAGTAAAAGCCTGCTTTGTAACAGCAATAGCTTACTCCTCCAACATCTACACTCCGACACCAGTTTCAATGTAACTGCTCCTGCTGACGCCAACCAGGAGCAGGAGCCAACTGTATCCAGTACTGTAGGAAATGGTATTGTAGCACTGTACCTTGGGAAAAGAGGACACTGTCATTGTCACAGTGTTGCAGAGTTGCTAGAAGTTACTTAAGATTTGGAAATGTGCTGAGAGCTCTTTGTAGCACAGACAGGGTACCTTCAAAGTACTTTGATATTCCAGTACTTTGCAATTAAGCTCACAATAATTAATGAAACATGTGTAATTAGTTGGTAATTTCTAATTGTTCTTCATTTGACAACCAACTGGTCTGCTGCTCGGACTGGCCACCCACCACATGCATACATCAGACAGGGAGGGTGGGTCGGGCTGACACTCCAGAGTGCTCCCATGAAATGTTGAGCAACTAATGCCACCTTTTCCAACTCTATACTGATGCCAAAGCTTCCTCCCATTCAATATATTCTACTGATATGGTATCCTATTGTATTTGATAGCCACTAAATCCCAGACAGTCCATGACTTTCATAGCTTTTCCTGACAATTGTCATCTTGGGAATTAAGTCCTTGGATCATAGAAATGTATGCACATGAGTCCCACCAAACGGATTTTCACTGGTCACACCATACTCTCAAGGGTTGAACCCTCTATATTATCCAGGATATCAAGAACAACTCAAATCTCTTTGTATCGACCATAAACTAAATCCTTCCCCTGCAACCATGATCTTCATAAAACGAGTGGGCGCCATCAGCTATCTCACAGCTATCCAAACGGAAACACTAGCCTTCAAGCTGCCTCCTGCCTAGCTCCCGAATCTGCACCTTCCGAACTAGACCCTATTCTTTTGGATATCATTCATGTTTCACTTTCCTTTTTAAGATTACCCAAGATGTTCAAAGCAGCCATCGTCACACCACACTCTTTCTAGCTGGTTCCCAACAACAGACCACAAGCTCTCTCCAACACTCTTTAAACTTGCCGAACAATTAAGGCCCCCTGTTATCCTTTATGTATTCTTTAACAGCACTGAGGGTTCTGTGGTAAAGACTTGGTGACTTTGATGTTATAATCACCCCTGCCCACTCTCTTCTCCTTCATGTTCCACCACTGAGTACATCAGCACTATGAAGCCTCATTCTTCTATGACATTACAATACTACAATCCCCTCAATTACTTAAATGCTTCTATAACTCGTTTTTTAAAATTTATATGTCGTTCCTCAGCAATAATATAAGACCATAAGATATAGGTGCAGATTTAAGCCATTTGGCCAGTCGAGTCTGCTCCGCCATTTCATCATGACTGATCCAATTTTCCTCTCAGCCCCAATCTCCTACCTTCTGCCCGTATCCATTCATACCCTGACTATCTATCAAGCTCTACAAGGATGAAGTTACTTCCCACTTGTATACAAGTGAAACCCAATTATGTTTCTTCACCATAGGTGGTTTTATGTTTGACATTATAGTCTGGGTAAAATGAAATGTCATCAAGCTAAATATCAACAAGAAAAAGCCTCCATATGGATTGTCCTGCTGCATCGGTCTTTCAAGTTGTAATCTCCAACTAAATTCCCTTTGATCTGTTGATCCTATCTCACCTCCAGCTCATGGCCAAGGTGTTTCATCTTTGAAACGTCACTGTAGAAGCCCATTCTTACACTGAAATGGTGAATATAATTCACCTTCTGTATTCCATGAACGCATGAGATCATTTGTTTCAGAAAACATCTTTACCTTATAACTGCTCTTGCCTTCAAAAACTCCGTTATCTGTGAGCTAAAGCCATATAATTTGTTATATAGGATTTTGATAATTGAGATATTTTGATTTGATATTTGGACAAGGCTGACTGTTATGTATTCCTACCATTATGTACATTTTTGGTATTTTCATGACATATAAAAATTGCTATTATCTGTGTGATGGAAAATAAAAGACAAAATGTACTCAATATGTTTTTCACAGTTTCCTGTTCTTTAGATTGATATTCCCTTCTTTTGAATCTGCCTAATGATGTGGGGAGACAGCAAATGTTTATATGTGTATGCCAGTTAAAATATAACACCTCAAAGAAAATGCTCAGCACTTATAAAGACTTTTATCTTGTAGGTTTAGTGTAAATGGAGTAAGCTTTTTGTTGATGAAAGCAGTCAATACTGTTGAAAACGGATGTGTTGATGTGCATGGAAATTGGATATACTGGAAAACACAAGGGTTTTCATGTTTTTTTTGTGAATGATTGAGCAAATACAATAGCAGCCATAAAATGTGATGTATTCAGATCCACATGGCATCAGCAATTATCTTCAAACAAGGCCATCATATGATCATCTAAAACATCAGATTCATTTGCAGAGTTATACTTTACATAAAGGAAGCAAGTTATTTAATGTACATAATATTCAAATTAGAGCATATTAATATAAATTTGAACTATTCAATAGATCCAATGTTTTTTTCCAATAGTGGAAAATGTTATTTATTTCTCTTATATTCATACATTAAATTAATATACCTAATAAAAAAAACTTCAGTTCGTTTTGACAACTGCTTTTTTTTTAATTAAGGATCACCATGTTTAATGCACAGTAGGCTTAATAGGTTCAGTACTTTGCCAAGAATCTGCACAATTCTACAACTTACAGTCTAATCACTTATCTAATTAATTTTTGCCAGTTGAATTATTAATTAAATAATTTTACATGAATGATTTTAATTCCCAAATAGATTGCAGCACAAAAAATAAATTAGCTAATTTTCTCTGCAAGATGTACAAACAGCAAAACAAATTTGTAATTTGAATTGCATTTTTGCAGATTTGTAGGTTACTACCCTACAAATGAAAGAGTTGGTGTTAGCAAACAAATAAACTCCACATGAAATCACTAAGCATACTTTATCAATGAACTACAGAACTGATTTTATTTCAACTGTTTTTAAACTTCACCCAGCTGAACACTAGACACTGCATAAGTAGTTATTATAAGCAGAACTTAAAAGTAAAATATAATTCATCTGGAACTGAGCAAAATGAATACAATATGAAGCCAACTGTCTACTTCGAAATGCATAATTAAGCCATAACGGAATGCTATGCTGATTTAATTGCAAAGGTAGCAAACAGATTCATGTGACAAGGGGAGAACTGTTTATTAATGAAAAAAATATACAAGTTAGAATATTATTAGGGCTTCTGTTAGCAAACTGCAGCTACTATGTGAATGTAACATTTTATATTAAATGCAGCAATACAATAAATTCACAGGAGTCTTTCATTGCCAAAGATGTTCAGTATAATCCACTTCAGTCACTAGATGTCAGTATGGTAGGTTTTAATACATACAATAAACAAACGATACATTGAAGGCAAACTTGCTTATTTGAAGTTCCAAGTAAATTTATTATCAAAGTACAAATATGTCACCACATACAATCCCGAGATTCCTTTCCTAGAGGACATACACAGTAAATCCAAGAAACACAGCAAAATCAATGAAAGACCACATCCAGAAAAACTGACAAACAACCAATAGGCAAAAGACAACAGTGCAAAAGCAAACCAGACAGCAATATATAGACAGACAGACAGATAGATAGATAGATAGATAGATAGATAGATAGATAGATAGATAGATAGATAGATAGATAGATAGATAGACAGATAGATAAATAAGCAATAAATATCACAAAAATTAGATGAAGCATTCTTGAAAGTGAGCCCCTTGGTTGTGGAAACAGTTCAGTGATGGGGCACTGAAGTTATCATCACTGGTTCAAGAGCCTGGTGGTTGAGGGGTAATTGCTGTTCCTGAACCTGCTGGTGTGGGTCCTGAGACCTCTATACTTTCTTCCTGATGGCAGCAGTGAGAAGAGAGCATGGCTTGGGTGGTGAGGGCTCTTGAGGATGGATGCTGTCTTCTTGTGATAGCACTCCATGTAGATGCGCTCAATGGTGGGGAGGGCTTTACCCGTGATAGGCTGGGCCATATCCACTACTGTTTATAGGGTTTTCCAGTCAAGGCATTGGTGTTGCCAGACCAGGCCGTGATGCAACCAGTCAATATCATCTCCATCACATATCTATAGAAGTTTGTCGAAGTTTTAGATGTCATGCCATATCTTCGCAAACTTCTAAGAAAGTAGAAGCAAGGTCGCGCTTTCTTCATAACTGCACTTACATAATTCCTCACCCAACAGAATATGTTTCAAACAACAAAAGGGTTTGTGCAGAAATCAGATGTCTTTATCATGCCTTAAAAATGTAGCAAGCATTGGGCAATTTTAAATTTGTTTTCACTTACATCATACCTATTCATATTGACATACAAATTATTTTTATGACTCCCTTTATTAGTACATACCACCATTTTAAAAGAAGAACATTAACTAAAGAAAAATATCTCAGAAAAGAAGTGAGGAGGACATTAAAAATCTTAAATAAAACAATTTATATTTTAAACAGATACTTTTATTTCTTGTTTAAGTTTCATTCACTGTGACAGTTGTTTTAATACTATGATGATTCAGGAACTCTAAACAGAGAACATGGATCAGATCTGCAAACGTTCTGAAGGTAGATCAACATCAATGTGTGACTCATTTTTCAAAATAGCTGGAACTGGTGAAGCTCATATCAGTACATTAACCATATAACCATATAACAATTACAGCACGGTTACAGGCCATCTCAGCCCTTCTAGTCCGTGCCGAACGCTTACTCTCACCTAGTCCCACTGACCCGCACTCAGCCCATAACCCTCCATTCCTTTCCAATTCAAATATTCAAACATTAATGGCAGCACCATCCCTAGAGAAAATTAATCTGAGTAATGAATGTTACTAACTGATGTGGACTTGAGAACATAAGAGCAGGCTGATAGCACCTCCAATCTGTTCTCATATTCCATATGATTTCAGCTAATCCAGGATCTTAAAGTATGGTGCCAAAAAATTGAACCCAGTACTCAAGCTGAGATCAACCAGTGATTCCTAATGGTTGACTGTAACATCTTGTTTGGACTTTGCAATTATCTTTAAAGTCAGAGATCCTGTCTGCTTTCGTAACTAATTTATCCACTTGCTCTGTAAGCTTCAAAGCATTTGCGTATTTAAAACCTCCAGTCAAAGTACTTTCTTCCCACTTTTAAGGATATACCTTTTGGTTTCCATTGCTCCTCCTCACATTTTTTTTCTTTTTTCAGGAAGCATAATTTCATAATACTCTACAAAAAATGCATCTGCTGTTTTTCACCAGTTTGTCCTTACTCTCCTGAGGCTAAAACAATTTTCCTCACTGTTTACAGCATTTCTATGCTTTGCACCACCTGTAGTCTTTGAAATTATGTCATTTTCCTCCATGCATACAGTAGGTAATTATTTTCCTCATCCACCAATGTGCTCCCTGGAAACAATTTCTACTGGCAGGAGGCTTGGCAACCAGAAAAGAATGATTTAAGATAAATGGCAAGAAAACCCAGAGAAGAGACAACATTAGGTTGTTATGCACAAGAATTGGGAAAGCAGATTCAATAGCAACCTTCAAAACTGAAAGAGCAGTCAATAAACATTTAAATGGGAGAACAATTACACAGCTTTAAGAAAGAGCAATAAAGTCCAACAAATTTTACCTGGGTCAATATGACTTATTGGAAATCATTCACACACAGCCCCGTAATAATAAACAGGTAATCTATCTTGGTAATATAGGCTGGGGTCTGCATAGGGACAAAGTGATCAGGAATTCATTTCCCTTCTTTTATCTTTATCCAAGAGTACAGAGCTGACTTAAACATCTTAATTTTAAAATGTTACTTCATTAATTGCAACACTCTCCATTTTGGACTAAGTGTCTGCCTAGAATTTTGAGGTTGAAACTTCAAGCTGGAACAGTGGTTCCCAAATTGGGCAATATCATCCCCCCAAGGGCAGTGGGACTTTCTAAGAGAGTGATAAAGATACGGTAAAGGCAGTGGTGGGGAGGACACTTGGCAGCATGGGGGGTGTGGACAGTATTACTTTAAGAAATGAATTACATATTATAAGCATTTGATCCTCAGTGTCTCATAATTGATTACAATGATCACATAATCACCTCATCTCTTGCTAACCCACTGTTCTCTTAGACTTTGCTAGAAGTGTTGAAAAGAAATGTGATACTTCTGAATCTGGCATATCATGAGAAATCCATACTGAGGAAATAGCGTTACTTCCTGGCCCTCTTGGTCACCTCTTCAAAAAACTCAAATCAAATTTTTAAAAAAATTCCTGCACACAAAGCCAAGCTGACCTTCTCTAATCAGTCCTTACTTTGCCAAATGCAAATTGAACTGTTTCTCAGAATATGATCCAATACTGTTCAATATGATCCCACTTTCATGTGGAGAATGAGGAGGTGATAGATAGGAGCTCCAGGGACACAGTCACACCTAAGATGCAGAAGGCAAGCAGTTGGGTAAATGTCAGCAGAGGGAAAGGGACTAGGCAGATAGTGCAGAGTACCCCCAGGGCTGCTTTCTTCAATACAAGTATATTGCTTTCAGAGGGATGATCTACCAGGGAAAAACTGCAGTAACCAGATCTCTGGCACTGTCTGTTTCTGTGACTCAGAAGAGAATGAGGTGAAGAGGAGAGCAGTGGTGATGGGGTATCTCGGATGGTATGTTGCCTCCCAGGTGCCAGAATCAGGGAAGTCTCTGATTAGCTCCGCTGTATTCTGAAGGGGGAAGATGAGCAGCTTGAAATTGTGATACAGATTGGTAGCAACGACACAGGTAGTAAAACAGATGATGTCCAGATGAGAGAATATAGGAAGCTAAAAATCAGGACTTCAAGAGCAGAAATCCCTGGACTGCTGCCTGTGCCACACGCCAGCAAGGGTAAGAAGAGGATGATTTGGCAAATGAATGTGCAGGTGAGAAATTGGCGCAGAGAGCAGGGTTTCAGATTTCTGAATTATGGGGTCTGTTCTAGGGGGAAAGTGTGACCTGTACAAAAAGGACGGGTTACACCTGAATTCGAGGGGACGCAGAGCCGGGTTGAGAGGCGACAGATGGAGTTCGATCCAGAAAAGTGTGAAGTGATACCCTTTGAAAGATCGAACCTGAAAGCAGAGTACAACTTAATGACGGGATTCTTAGCAATATGCAAGAACAGAGGGATCTTGGGGTCTATATCTACAGATCCCCCAATGTTGCTGCACACATTGAAAGGGTGGTTAATGACATGTATGGTATGTGGCCTTCATTAGTCCGGGACTGAGGTAAGGCTGCAGCTCTATAAAACTCTGGCCAGACTACACGGAGCATTTTGTTCAGTTCTGGTCACCTCATTACATGAATGATGCAGAAGCTTTCAAGATGGTGCAGAGGAGATTTGCGGGATATTGCTTAAATTAGAGAGCATTTCTTGTGATGATAGTTTGAGTGAGCTAGGACTTTTCTCTTCGGAGAAAAGGATGATGAGAGGTAATGTGATAGAGGTATATAGGATGATAAAAGTCATAAATAGAGTGGTCAACCAGAGACTTCTACTTAGGGTGGAAATGGTTAATACAAGAGGTCATCATTTTAAAGTGATTAGAGGAATAGGGGCATGTTAAAGTTAGTCTGTGGGTGTGGCTGCATGGCCAGGGATGGTGGTAAAGGCAGATACATTGTTTAAGAGACTCTTAGGTACGTGAATGAAAGAAAGATGGTGGGCTTTGTAGGAGGGAAGGATTAGAACAAGGGTTCCCAACCCTGTTTATGCCATGGACCCCTATCATTAATGAAGGGGTTCATGGTCCCCAGGTTGAGAACCCTTGGATTAGAGTGATCTTAGGGAGGGTTAAAAGGTCAGTACATAATCATGAGCTGAAGGGTCTGTACTACGCTTACAGTTCTATGTTCTACATTGTACATCATTGCTCCCCCTCCTGAACTCACTAGCTAGCATGACTCTGCAGGACCTCTTCACTCTCCTTCTCTGTGTTGTTAGAACCAATTTGAACAATGATCTCTGGCTGCTCTCCCTTCCCTTTCAGAATATCCTGCTCCCACTCAGAGACATCGATGACAATGAACCAGGGAGGTAATGCACCATCCTGGAATCTTGTGCTTGACCATAGAAATCAAAGTTCAAAGTAAATTTATTATTGAAGTACATATGTCACCATATACAACACTAAGATTCATTTTTTTGCAGGCAATCACAGTAAATACAAGAAACACAATAGAATCAATAAAGACCACACCCCACAGGACAGACGAACAACCAATGTGCAAAGAACTGTGCAAATACAAAAAAAAAGAAAGATACTAATATTTATTAATAAATAAATAAATAGATAGATAGATAGATAGATAGATAGATAGACAGATAAATAATATCAAAGACATGAGATGAAGAGTCTTTGAAAGTGAGTCCAGTTCAGTGATGAAATGCCTCTCCATGCCCCCTGATATTGAGTCCCCTGTCACTATTGCTCACCTAGATCTTTACTTACCCTGCTGTACAACAGAGCTGGTTGTGATACAGGTGGCCACTTTCCCTTCAACAGTATCCAAAACAGTACACTTGCTTGAGAGAATAGATACAGGGTCCCTGGAACTACCTGATTGCCCCTTCTGGTGGTCACCCATCTATCTGGCTGAACCTGTGATGTGACCTCCTTCATGAAAGTCTCTGGACCCTGTGCCTCCTGTATTACCTCAGTGAGCCCAACTGGTCCATACCGTGTGAGGGAGGGTACAGCCCGATACACTTCCTGCAAATGTAGTCGTCAGGAACATGTGGTTTCTGTCTGATCTCCCACACTTCACAGGTGGAGCATTCCAACCTCCACTGCCTAACAGTTCCACCTCTGAAATTAGTATTGGGTGAAAGGAAGAACAAGGAAAGACCTTGCGTTGACATAACGTGTCTCATCGCTGTCCCTGATAAAGCCTCACTCGTCAAAGCCTCTGCACTTAGACCTCAACCCTAGCCCTTCTACCTCGAATTAGCCTCTACTCTCAAAAGTGACTTGGGGATTCTATAATTGAAGCTATCACATCACGAGATGAAAATACAAAAAGCTATGTAGGGAAAATAGAGAAATGAGGGAAAGCTTCAAAAGAGCTTTTGACTGGCTCGCAGCCATTTTCCCGGCAACAAAATGTAACAGCTTAAATTGGATAGAAAATTAACCTGAAAGCAAATAAGTATTGGACCAGCCACATGAAACACTGCACTATGTTTTGGTGCACAACAGGCTTCTCTCAAGCCACAATGGCGAATCTCTGCAGTATCACACTCAGTGGTTAGACATTGAACATTTGTTCATCATAATTGTTTTGTCTGGAGAAAGTATACGTAGAAAATGAATGAAAACAGAGAAAATACAAGGAAAATTGCTGGAACAATGAGACATAGAACAATACTGATACTAAAAAATGTAATTAAACAGTGAATGCTGGAAATACTTAAGGTTAATGTGGAGATTTAAAAACCGGATTAACATGAATAACATACAAACTGCTGGAGAAACTCAGCAGGTCAGGCAGAAGCAACGGGAAAGAATAAACAGTCGACATTTCAGGCCAAGGTCCTTCATGAGTACTGCAGAAGAGTCGCACGCTGAAATGTCAACTGCTTGTCCCTCTCCATCTTGCTGCCTGATTTGCTGAGTCCCTCCAGCAATCTGTGTGTGTTACTCTGGATATTCAGCACCTGCAGAATCTCTTCTGTTTATGTAACTCAATTAACAGTGCAGATTGATGGCAAAAACTGGAAAGGCTAGTTATCTGAAATTGTTCAAATTAGTCCCAAGGGCTCAATACGTCTGGTCAGAAGATCCCTGAGCCTTATTTTGGACTTCAGGAAAAATGCAAGAAGTATTAAATAGAGAGAGAGTGGGAGTGGGCTGATGAATCAGAGGGGCAGGCCGCGAGACTTCAGAGGTTCCTTGGGATCTGAACAAAGGCAATTTTTGTTTGCAGAATGGTCAGTCTGTTGTGGTGTGAAAGGTAAATTCTATGTGCCATGTTTGTTATTGATTGGCCTGTTTGAAGAACACTGCAGCATGGCTGTTTCTGGCACCACAGTACACACTTCTGGCATCAAAGTACCGCTAGCGTATAAATGGAGCTCTCTTGCTCTGGGCTCACAAGAGACTGGTGACTGAACAAACAGTGCCACAGAAAGATTTGAAAGTGTGCTGCAGATAGAAGGCTCATGCGCACCCTTACATGAGTATCTGTGTAATTTGAATGCTTTAGTGTTTGTCTTGGTTTTGTTGATAAATGGTTAAAAACTTACCCTTGAGGGGTTTTGGCCTGTGGCCCCTCCAACTCCTCCCCCAGGGGATAGGATCAGGAAGAGGAGCACGGGGTGGATAGCATAATGCTATCTGAAACAACAATGATTACAGAGTTTTCTGCTAAAGAACTGGTGGCTCTAGGGATAGATATATTGTAGACAAAACCAGGGGAACCTCTATCCACGTGACTATTGAGGATACGGGATGCGGGGAGGGGCTGGAGTGATTTTATCTAATAGAGAGATGGCCAGGCTGGGGTGGGGGTAGTGCTATTTTCCCATTACCCGATAAATAAAACATTGAAAATGCCACACACACAAAATGCTGGAGGGACTCATCAGGTCAAGCAGCATCTATGGAAAAGTCAACGTTTCGGGCCAAATCCCTATGGCAGAATGCCACCCACTTCCCAAGGGGATAATAAATCTTTATGGGATCGAGTAACAGTAGCGGTTTAAGTTAGGTACTCCTCTCTTCTCGAATGGGTATCGAGTCCTGGAGCACAGTAGATGAAGGGCCTTTGCCAGTAGGCAAAGATGTCAGAGATGTGTACAATGGCGGCAGTGATCCACCAGAGGATCATAAACTGGCTGCAACCATAGTGGGGTGCTTGGATAAAACCGTACAGTGCCTAATAGTCTGGTAATGGTTTCATCCTTAAGAGCAAGTTATTGGGGGACGTCACGTGATGACGTAGGATCGAGACGTGGAAATCCAGCTCTCCCGTAAAAAACCAGTAAAATAAGGTTAAAATGAAGAAAAGTGAGTAAATACTTTTAAAAAATTACTTATAAACTACTCAGGATTGTCTTAAGATATGCCTCCTAAACAGAAGCAGAAGAAAACTACTACTTTGAAGACAACACAAGTTGGAAAAGAATCAAGGCCGGCCGCCATGAAAGAGCCCCGGGCTCAAGTGCACTTTACCTCCGGAGATACAGAACAGGAAACTGCGGCAACATCAACAGTTTCCAAAAGAAAAGAGCAACAGGAATTGCACATGCGTGAAGGAAGGGGCATGCGCAAACACGAGCAACCCAAACTACAAATCCCAGCTTCGATCGGAACTGAAAGTGAAAGTGAAGATGAGGTGGAATCAGATTCTCTGGATAAATCAGACGAAGATGAAGAGACAAATAAAGAAGAGCAACAGGAAGAGGTTGGAGGTGATATTGGAAACATAAAAAACTTTGGTGCAAATAATGCATGAATTAAAAGCATTAAAAGTAATAAAAAAAGATGTTAAAAATATGAAGATTATGTTTGATAAAATGATGAAAAGACAGGATAAAATGGACAAAAAAATTAAAAACTTGGAAGAAACAATGGGAGACACCATTGATAGAGTGAATAAAATGGAAGATAATATTTCTGCCTGGTCATCAGAAAGAAAATGGTTGCTGGAAAAAGTGGATATACTTGAAAATTTTAGCAGACAAAATAATATTAAGATTGTTGGACTTAAAGAAGGTATAGAGGGAGAGGATTCAATAAATTTTTTTCAAAAATGGATTCTGGAAATTTTGGAAATGGAAGAAGGAACCCAGTTAATTGAAATTGAAAGGGCTCACAAAGCCTTAAGACCAAGACCTCAAGTTGATCAAAACCCACGATCAATCTTGATAAAATGCTTAAGATATCAAGATAAAGAAAAGATCCTGAAGGCGGCTGCCCAACGTGCCAGAAAGAGAAACGGGCCATTGATGATAGAAGGGAAAACAGTTCTTTTCTATCCTGATATAAGTTATGACCTTTTGAAGAGAAAGAAGGAATTTAACCCAGCGAAAAAAGTTTTACGGGAAAAGGGTTATAAATTTATATTGCGCCATCTGGAAACCCTGATAATTTTTTTGGATGACGGAAAAGAAGATTTGTTACTGATTATCGGGATGTGGAAGAATTTGCACAAGAACTCCCAAATATTTGCTAACCACAGCCAAAGATTTAAAAGTGAAATGGATTAAAGATGAAGACAGGGACAGTGAATGGAGTTGATGGATGTCAAGGACAGAAGAATATTTAAATATATTCTTAATTATATGATACAGGTAAAAATTTGGAGAAAGGTAAAAATTTGAGAAATATTAATCGAGAGTAGTGATATTATTTTTTCTTCTCATATATACTTTTTTATGTTACGGGGAGCTGAGGGAACTTCGGATCGATTGCTACGGGATACATGTGTGTAATCATGGCGATTGCCATGACCCGTACAACGGAGGGGTGTAATGTTGTGTTTTCTTTTATTCACAACATTAGTAGGGGGGCATTTTGTTATATTTTTCTTTATAATCTATTTTTCTTTTACCTTTCTTTCTTTGCCTGGACAATCGGGGGTGGGGGGGGGGAGACACATAGCAACATGGAGAATTTTAAAAAGATTCCCCAAGGTACTACGAAAGTTGAAGGATTAGGTATTATTATAGATTGGAGTAACCTTGTTAAAAATAATGACTAATTTACTGAACTTTTTAAGTTTTAATGTTAATGGGCTTAATGGACCGGTGAAAAGAAAAAGAATTTTAACATACATTAAGAAAATGAAAATAGATATAGCTTTTTTACAAGAAACACACTTAACAGAGATAGAATATCAGAAATTAAAGAGAGATTGGTTCGGAAATGTTATTGCAGCTTCATTTAATTCAAAGGCGAGGGGAGTTGCAATTTTGGTTAATAAAACTTTACCAATTAAAATACAAAATGTATTAATTGATTCTGCGGGGAGATATGTAATTACACATTGTCAGTTTTTTCAGAACTATGGACTCTTATGAATATTTATGCACCAAATGAAAATGATGTAAAATTTATACAAGGGGCCTTTTTGAATTTGGCTGATGCACATGACAAAATATTAATAGGTGGAGATTTTAATTTTTGTCTAGACCCAGTTTTAGATAGATCAACAAAGGTTGTTACAAAATCAAAAGTAGCAAAATTAACTTTATCATTGATGAAAGATTTAAATTTGATTGATATATGGAGAAGTATTAATCCAAAAGAAAGAGATTACTCATTTTATTCAAATAGACATAAAACTTATTCAAGGATAGATTTTTTCCTATTATCAATGAATATTCAAGACAGAGTGAAAAATATGAAATATAAAGCAAGAATATTGTCAGATCATTCCCCCTTGACAATGACAATGATAATGATGGATAAACAGGAATCGATTTACAGATGGAGATTTAATTCAATATTATTAAAATGTCAAGATTTTTGTGATTTCATGAAAAAGCAGATTCAGTTTTTTTAGATACAAATTTACATTCAGTTGATGATAAATTTATAGTATGGGAAGCAATGAAGGCATATTTGAGAGGCCAGATAATAAGTTATACTTCTAAAATTAAGAAGGAATATATGGCAGAAATAGATCAATTGGAAAAAGAGATTACAAAATTAGAAAAAGAATCTCAAAGATATATGACAGAAGAAAAACGAAGACAACTTGTTAAGAAGTTACAATATAATACACTTCAGACATACCAAACAGAAAAAGCAATTATGAGAACTAAACAGAGATATTACGAACTAGGTGAAAGATCACACAAGATTCTTGCTTGGCAGTTAAAAACAGACCAGATTTCCAAAACGATAAATGCAATTAGAACACGTGTAAATAGAATTACTTATAAACCTTTAGAAATTAATGAAATTTTAAAGAATTTTTATTCTGAACTGTAATCAATCAGAATCACAAAATGATAATGTCGAGATAAAAAGGTTTTTATCACAAATAACTCTTCCAAAATTGAATTTGGAAGAACAGAAGGGATTAGATATGCCTTTTACATTAAAAGAGGTCGAAGAAGCTCTAGGATCACTTCAGAGTAATAAATCCCCAGGAGAAGATGGTTTTCCGCCTGAATTTTATAAAAAGTTTAAAGATTTACTAATTCCTCCTTTTATGGAGTTAATATACCAAGCGGAAAGAACGCATAAACTTCCAGAATCTTTTTCAACAGCTATTTTTATAGTATTGCCAAAAAAAAGATAGAGATCTTTTAAAGCCAACATCATATAGACCTATTTCTTTGTTAAATACTGACTATAAAATAATAGCAAAAATTTTATCTAATAGATTATCTAAATACTTACCGAAATTAATACATATGGATCAAACAGGATTTATCAAAAATAGACAATCAGCAGATAATGTAACTCGGTTACTTAGCATAATTCATTTGGCACAAAAGAGGGAGGAAATGAGTGTGGCAGTTGCCTTAGATGCAGAAAAAGCATTCGATAGATTGGAATGGGATTTTTTATTTAAGGTATTGGAAAAATATGGATTAGGAGTATCTTTTATAAAATGGATTAAAACCTTAAATACTAATCTCAAAGCTAAAGTAGTGACAAATGGTCAAATTTCAACATCATTTCAGTTAACAAGGTCAACTAGACAAGGTTGTCCATTATCACCTGCTTTATTTGTGTTGGCGATAGAACCATTAGCTGAATTAATTAGAACGGACCCAGATAGTATGGGTTTCAGAGTTAACCAGGAGGAATATAAGATTAATTTATTTGCTGACAATATTTTGCTTTATTTAACAAACCCATTGTATTCGCTGCATAAATTATCTTCTAGATTGGAAGAATATGGAAAATATCAGGCTACAAAATAAATTGGGATAAAAGTGAAATTCTACCCCTTACTACAGGAGATTATAGTCAATGTAGACGAATAACTCAATTTAGATGGCCGATAAATGGTATAAAATATTTAGGTATAAGAGTTGATAATGATATAAAGAATTTATATAAATTAAATTATTTACCATTATTGAAAAAAATTCAAGAAGATCTTGATAAATGGATGACATTACCAATAACATTAATAGGCAGAGTAAATGCTATAAAAATGAATATATTCCCTAGATTACAATATTTATTCCAAACACTACCAATACAATTACCGCAGAAGTTATTTCAAGAGTTAAATAAATGTGTGAGGAAGTTCCTTTGGAGAGGTAAGATGTCAAGAATATCGTTGGAAAAATTGACATGGAAATTTGACCTAGGAGGGTTACAACTTCCAAACTTTAAAAATTATTATAAAGCAAATCAACTTAGATTTATTGCATCTTTTTTTGATGAAGATAAACCGGCATGGATTAGAATAGAACTAGACAAAATAGGAGAAAATATACCAGAAGATTTTATATATAAGTGCGAATCTAAATGGATACGGGAAAAGAAAGAATCTCCTATATTAAAACATTTGATTGATTTATGGGATAAGATAAATGTTGATGATGAGATAAAGAAATCTTTATTAGCAAAGAGACCTTTAATTCAAAATAAACTTATTCCTTTTACAATGGATAATCAACTTTTATACAATTGGTTTCAAAAAGCGATTAGATATATAGGAGATTGTTTTGAAGGAGGTATATTAATGTCTTTTGATCAATTAAAGAATAAATACAAAATATCAAACAACACTCTTTTTTGTTATTTCCAATTAAGGGCTTATTTAAGAGATAAATTGGGTCAAACAATGTTATTGCCGAAACCTAATGAAATAGAAACTTTAATTCAAAAAGGAAAAATTTAAAAATTTATTTCTTGTATGTATAGTTTGATTCAAAAACAGCCAATTAAACAAGGAATTCATAAGTCAAGACAAAAATGGGAAACTGATTTGAATATTAAAATTGAAGAAACAAGTTGGTCAAGACTATGTCTTGACAGTATGACAAATACAACAAATGTCCGGTTAAGATTGGTAAAATATAATTTTTTACATCAATTATATATTAAACCACAAAAAATAAATTAATTAAACCCAAATTTATCTGATCAATGTTTCCGATGTAATCAAGAAATTGGTACTTTTTAACACTCTACTTGGTCTTGTTTTAAAATTCAACCTTTTTGGACAAATTTAAGAGTTTTATTGGAACAAATTATTGGAACACAACTTCCAAATAATCCAACATTATTTTTACTAGGCGATATTGGAGGGATAAAACCGAAATCCAAACTGAATAAATATCAGAAAGAATTCATAAAAATTGCATTGGCAGTAGCCAAAAAGGCTATTGCAGTTACTTGAGAATTGGATTCATATTTAAGTATAGATCGTTGGAAGAATGAAATTTTCAGCTGCATTCCACTTGAAAAAATTACTTATAATTTAAGAGATAAATATGAAATATTTCTGAAAATTTGGCGCCCTTATTTACAAAAGATAGGATTAAATATATAGGTGCTCCGAAGATAAAATTATTGGTTATCTGGGGAAATAAATAAATATATATACTAAAGCTATTATGAACTCCATGGAGCATGTGGGGATCTTCCGATATCCAGGCATTCTTTCTTTCTTTCTTTTTTCTTCTCTCTTTTTTCTCTTTCTATAGGGATATATTGGGGGGGAGGGGGGGGAGGGTTGATAATTTTTTTTTCTTTCTGTAACCTATTTGAAAATTCAATAAAAAAAATTATTTCAAAAAAAAGAGCAAGTTATTTGGTTTAAAGCAGATGTTCCCAAAGTGGGTGATATTGCCCCCTGGGGGCAGTGGGAGTTTCAAAGGGGGAAATAAAGATAAAGGAGGTGCACTCGGTCACAAGAAGGGCAGCTGAGGGATTACTGATTTAAGTTAAGAAATGAATTACTTTTTATAAAAATTTGATCCTCAGTGCCTCATACTTGATTACAATGACTAGGTAATCACCTCATCTCGAGCTAACCCACATTCTCTTAAGCTTTACTCGAAGCATGAAATGTTTGTTTAAGAACAATGTGACAGTTCTATATTTGGCATATCATGAGAAATCTGGACTGAGGCAATTGTGTTACTTCCGGTACCAACCCATGCATTATTGCCATTCACTACTGTAGTATAGTGTTAGCTCGTATGACTCCCATACTCTAATCCCACAGAGACACAATTCTTGTGAATTAGGGCATTCACTAGGGTAAAGTTGAGAATCTGTCCTTTCAAATGGTCTTCACTACATTTCTATGGCCCACAGCCCAACTGAGTTATTGCTGTCCCGGTTTATGTACCTTCAAACAGAGGCTCAGGTTTTGCCTGAGCTATGATGACATCATAACTTTCTGCTTTATCGACTACAGAACTTGAGGCTGCGCTTAAACAATAGGCGATTGACCGTGGACATTAACTCATAATGAAAATGCAGAAGCAGTCCAAATGGAAAATAAGTGTAGATGGTATAGTGTGGAGTATCTGAAATATGAGTTTATACCAGCACCAAGCAACCAACAGCAGCCAATGTGCCTGCTGTGTGAATTTTTTTTTTAAATGAGGCAATGAAAGCATCCAGGCTCCTTGAACATCTGAAGAGAACACACTCTGATAAAACATACCAGACTCGGCTTATCTCCAGTCACTTTTTGAAAACTTTCAGAAATGGAAAGCACTTCAAAACATGTTTTCCAGAACCTCACACTGAAACAGTGATGATTTGTGTGCTTTGTACAGAATTTCATTGCTCATCACTAAATCTGATGATATAATTGGAGAAGAACTGATACCACCAGCAGTAACAGAGGTCCTGATATGGTTTTGCACAAGTTACCAAACCAAATAATTAAAGTGACTCTGATCAGCATCACCTCTGTTCAAAGAAAAATAAATTAAATATCTGAGAATGGGGAAGACACATTCATTGTGCAACATACTTTGGAAAACAGTTGAATGAGTCAACTTTGCCAGACAACAAATCTTTGCTTCTTGGTTATGTTCACTTCATTAAAGATGGTTCAAGATTTGTTATTTACAAAGGGACTAGAAACAGATATGCAGGGGAAGTCAATATTTTGGGTTGTTAAGCAATTAAAAAAAAATAGATGGGCATTCTGCTTTCCAACATTCTTGCTTGTGCAACTGATGGGGCAGAGTAAACGATAGGATGCCACCTTGTGTTTATCTGTTTCTTGAAAAAAGCTGCACCTAACATATTTATCATTAACTGTGTAATTCACATACAACATCTTGTCACAAAAATCCTGATTGGCTGCACAAATCATTAAATACTGTTATCACAGTGGTAAATAAAATCAAGTACCATTCTCTCAATTCTCGACTATTTCAAGAGCTTTGCATTGAGAATGATGAACAGCATGAACACTTGTTGTTGCAGACAGAAAGCAGATGACTCTCAAAAGAGAGTCTGAGATGCTGAGATGCTTTTCTTGGAAAAAGTGATAACATTCTTTGAAGACTCTAATATTTCATTCAATAATCAACTCAAGAATATCTGGCATGTCATTGCTTATTTGTCAGAATTACTCGCAAAGTTTAATGGAATCAATCAATTGCAAGGAAATTATGCGAATCTTATCAAAGTCAGATCAGTTGTCTCCACATTTCTGTCCAAGTTAACCCTGTTTAATGGCAACATTGGCTGTTGCAACCTTTTCCAATTTCCCAGCCTGAGTTGAAAGAGAAAGAAAGAACACCAGATGATGATTTTCAACTATACTGTACCCACCAAGGTGACTTGCATAAAGACATGTCAGAGTGATTTCAGGATCTTCTCTCAATCTAAATTCCAGATTGGGTAGTAAGTACATTCCTGAACACGTTATAAGGAATTAACAGGAAGGATGGAGGAAGAACTGATCTTGCTAGAAGATGAGCTGAAGCTGAGGTTTTGTTAAATCATATGAACACTTGTGGTTGCAGAAAGAAATCTCTGAACACCCTCCTGAACTGTGGAAAAAGGTTTCTAGCTTCAAAGTACTGCTAGCTGATAAATGTAATGGATGTGTAGCTCTCATGATCTGGGCTCACCACAAACTGGGGATCGTGTGACCAGTGCCAAGGAAAGATCTGAAACCGTGCTGCAGATAGAGGGCCCATGAGCACTTAGATGAGTGTCTGTGTAATTTGAACGTTAAATGGTTAAAACTTACCTGTAGTTTGGTGTCTTCTGTACTCTTTACAAAATCTGTGAACTTAATTCCCTGCAACAGCGTGTTTGCTTTCTCTGAGGAAGGGGACACCATACTGTGAGCACTGAAAGCATCATACCAGATTTTACAAATACAAGTGAGTGTCTACTTCACCTGCAAGAAATACTTGGCTCCTGTGCAATGGAAAAGGAAGAGGCAAACCGCATGAGTTGTACCTCCCGAAAATGCATGGAAAGATACTTTGAGAAGGGAAGATGGTGGTGGAATTGGAAGGGTGAACTGGGGAGTGATAAAGAGAAATTTCTTTGCAAATGCTGAAAGGTAGTGAGTTGAGGGGTGTGCGGTCATGGTGTAATGTTGACAGAGGTAGAAATTACAGATGAACAAACCATTGAATATGGTAGGGTGGAATGTATGGGCAGTTTCTGAACATGTCCTTAAGCTACTTGCTACCATTAAGCCATGTGATTAATTTTTAAATAATAAATAACAAACCTTTATTTGGACTGTATCCTGGAATTTGTACTCCCCCTCTCCTAACTGTTGTGAAACATCAGAAGAGCTAATGAAATTCAATTTTAAAAAAAAAATTATAACAATAATGACTTTGTTTCTTGCCTTATGCTGGCTAATAGTTAGTCATGTAACTGGTGTCCCTTGTAATGTACACTAATGACCAAATAAAATGTTCTCCATTGAGAAAGGGAGTTCAAAGAAAAAATAAATTCATTTATATAACCAATCCTGAATCCTAAGGGAAATCCAAATCCGATTTGTTTGTATGAACCTTAAGAGTCCTTCTTTTGGAAGCAACTATCTACTTTGTCGTAAATGTACATTATCTCCTCTTACAAAATTCAAATTTCACTGTAAAAGAGATTTTATTTTAAATGCTGTTTTAATTCTTCTTGCCAAATGTTTGGTACAGAAAAACTTGAGTATTTTCACATGAAATCACTGAATCTAAATTATCACATTGTTATTGTTATTATAAATTTTACTCCAGATCAGAGTGGTAATTTTTCTTTGAGGTGAGACACATACAATTCAATGTTTGCTACAATAAATGTTTAAAATGAGCTACTGTAAGTCATGCAAAAAAAAATAAAACCTGGGCCTCCGTATTCTTTGGACTCTTGTTTATATTACAAAATCTCCTAGAAATTAGAATGCACGTTATTTTTAACAATATTTATCAGCATTAGAAACTATCCATTACAGATGGCACTTTCTAGTCATAAAATCAATTATGACTAAAAATGAACAAATATAAAATCAGCCACATACCATGTTTATACATAGTATGTTTTAGTTACTGTGCTTTTTCCATAAATGGGAAATTTGTACATACTGTCTTATTTCCTTAGACTACTCTTTGTTCTAAATTCTGGCTTCATTCCATATCTTGAGTATAGACTGTTTAGTGCTTGGCAAAAAAGAAAGTTCATCTGCTGCATGATATGGGAATAAGTTAATTGAAATATCTTCAGAGTCTATTGACAAATAACAAGTTTTCAGTGTGCTGTTTACTGCAAATAATTTTATATGCGGTGGTGCTTCAACCTTTGCATCCATTAAAGAGCAATGGCAAGAAAGAAAACTAAACGTGTGGCTGGATTCCACTCCGCAGCAAATGAAAGGTATAATATTGCCATTGCAAGAAGTTTGAAATAAAACCAATTCAACCCCTAACTTCGCTGGTTTGGAAGCACGTATGGAGTAAGGAAAACAGACTTAACTTTTCAAGTTGGTAATCTTTTCTGAAACAAGGTAATTGGGCTGATATGTTAATTGCATTGATCTTCCTTAACTTCTTCAAGGTCTTCTATGCCAACTTCACTTTCCTACCCAATCCCCACAGATCATGATTCCCATGGATTACAAACATCAGTAGACCACAAATGGAAGGCATTTAATTGATCAATGTCCTTGCTAAAGTGCCAGCTGGTGGTGTAATGGCATCAGCGCCAGACTTCAGAGAAAAGGCTCCTGAGTTCAAATCCATCCGGCTCCCTTGCACGCTTTCCATCCCCGCTGGGTTGAGCATCGAACTGGCAACTCAGCCTCGTAAAAACAAGAAAGCCTACTAAAAAAAAATGGCGTCACGGCGGCGTCCTGATGACTCCACTCAGAGTTAAGGGCTTTTCACTTCTTCTTGTGATACAAAATAAATCACAGAACTTCCCATCTTCTTCTGCTTTAAATTTTGATCTTCTCTTTAACAAATATCCATAATCTGGCAACTCTCCATAATTAATGCTATATAGTTGAGCTAATTAGAAACTGGTCCCATTTCAAGTCATCAGCAAAATACAAACGTTGTAAAACCTTATGGTTTCCATGGAGTTCTACGAAGCAGACACATCCAAATATCCAGAGAAAGGAGCAAATGTAGATTCTCCAGAGTCTGGAATCTTCCACCGGATCAATTTGGAAGAACCTCTGGAAATGTCATCACAAAATGTCTTTAATAAATAAAGACTGTAAGTAAGATTGCCATTTCGAAAAACAATCCAGTTCTCCTCTTTTCCCCCTGAGGCTGTATTTTGTGGAAAGACTGCCCCCTATATTTCAGGAGAACAAACCATCTTCAGAAAAATCTCAGTGAGAACATTTTATTACCATTTCACTGGTGTCTGCTCACAGTGATGCAGGCATTCTGCTGGATGTCTACAACTGTTTGTAGGTGGGAAGAATGGATTTTAGTGCACTTCCTGTGGCTGCTGTTTATAATAAACACAGCTGGTTCACATAGCTATTCCTACAAGCATAGTTTCTCCCTTGGTGTTCCATGATGGCAGGGAAAACACGAGCACCTTTCTTTTTGAGGAGATATTCCTAAACACAGAGCTGGATTTTTAGTTTGTGTGGTGGAAAAAAAAGCAGTTTTATATTTTTGATTTAAGTTCTATACTTTGAAACCAAGGTTACTAGCTGTGTGGTTCCTTGCTTTGACAGCTGGCTGATCAATCTCATGTTCTGCTTCCACTTGGACACTCTCCTCATGTTGCAAAGGTGCAAATGCTTCCTTGCCCTTTCTGTTTTGGACTCTGGCTCTAGCAGCAGCCCATCTCCTCCTTTGTCAGTAAAATGAATCATAAAATACACATGAATAACCCTGGCAATTCACAATTTCTTCTCCTGCTCAGATCAGCTTATCCAAACGGTGACCTCAGAATACATGCAGGCTGTTCTCTTTCACAGGTTGTACGTGTGCCATTGGGTTTATTCTTTCAGTTGTGATTGGTACCTTTACTGGAGACACTGACTGAGTGATGGCGGAGAGCCCAAGTCAACAATTCACCCACCTGTTGTGTTCTGTTGTGAGATAAAGTGAAGAATGCTCCATGATCACTTAATAGAGCTCTCAGGATGGTTGCCAATGACAAACAACTTAAAAGATCAAGCTATTATGGTACAGAGGAGTCTATTTAGAACTTAGTGTCCATGGTCCTCAGAGCATTCACATAAATCCCATTCCTCCTCATCATCCTTCCCTGTATCCCTGTAACTTATTCACTCTTACCCATGCCTATTAATTCCTCTTTGATTTCTTTTTGCATTAATGTCCACTAAAGACCTTAAAACATAGGAAGAGAATTAGGCCATTCGGTCCATTCAGTCACTCTGCCATTCAATCACGGCTGATTAATTTCCTTCTCAAACCCGTTCTCCTGTTTCCCCCCCATAACATCTGACACCCTTACTTACTGAGAACTTAAACTTACAGTGGCCAATCCATCAACTGGCACATTTTTGGAATGCCAGAGGAAAATCAAGCACTAAGGAGAGAGACACACAGTTATGGGGAGAATGTGTAAACTCCATACAGACAACACTAGAGGTCAGGATAGAACCTGGATGCCCAAAGCTATGAACCAACATGAACCAGCAGCACTAATTGTTGTGCCAACATGCCAGCTTGTTAGGGTTGTGTGATAGCTGCATAATTACTGTATGTAATGCCTTTCTTTTCACAAAATACAAATTTTGGGGATTCAAGTGGCACAATGGTACTCTGGGCAGTGCAGTGGCCTGCAGGTTGATCAGAGTCTGGGTACAAAACTGTCCGTGTGAAGTTGGCATGTTCTCTTAGTACCACATGAGTGTCCTCCAGGTTCTCCAGTTCTTTCCACCATCCCAAAGACGTACAGATTATTATGTTAATCAGTCACTGTAAATTATCCCCTATGTAATTAGTAGAATCTAGAGAAGTTTATGGAAATGTTGAGAAGATAAAAGCTTTCTGTTTATAAAGTGCCATTATAAAGACTTAAACAGAAGTATTTATAAGACTCTTGACCCTACGTTGAAAGCATTCGTAGAGACACACCTCGAAGGTGAACACAAATGGCTACCTCTTAGCCATTTACCTCTTTACCAATCAGCCCCAGGACTTTAATCCTCCATACCCCTACCATCCATGTACCTGTCGAAACTTCTCTTAAATATTGTAAATTGAGCTTGCATGCACCAATTCTGCTGGCACTCATTCCACACCCTCATGAAGAAGTTTCCCCTCAAGTTCCCCTTAAACTTTTCACCTTTCACCATTAACCCATGAACTAGTCGCACCCAATTCAGTGAAAAATGCCTGCTTGCGTAAACCCTATCTAAAACAGTCATGATTTTGTATACCTCTATTAAATCTCCTCTCAATCTTCTACATTCCAATGAATAAAGTCCTAACCTATTCAATCTTTCCTTATAATTTAGGTCATCCAGTCCCAGCAACATTGCTGTAAATTTTCTCTGTACTCCTTCAACCTGATTTATGTCTTTCCTATAGGTAACTGACCAGAACTGCACACAATACTCCAAATTAGGCCTCACCATTGTCTTATACAACTTCAATATTCTTAACAAGTTTTTATAGAAGGGAAAAAGAGGAGTAGTCTTTTTACGATAGGAATACATAGAGGTCTCTATAGCAGAAATTGACTGGCTTTGTCCTTTTTTGCTGAGAAACAACCAGGTACTTTATGCCCAGATGTCTGTTACATCCATTGATCATGGTGGCTTTGGATTTTCAGCTTCAAGAACTGTGAGAAAGTGATTGCAGGAGAGCCTATCCATATCAGTGTCATGTTTATTGTCTTTAAACATATTCCAAAGTCACACTGAAGCATTCATTGGGCAGACAGACATGTATATTCCACATATATTTATATAAGATTCTTTTGTGCCATCTCCTCGCCTGGAACAATTTGGCAGCTTCAAATTTAATGATAGATGTAACTAAGGCAGTATTCCACATGAATGTAGAAAAGAATATTCACCATTGCTGTGGTGTACACAATCCTTCTATCAAAAGTATCGTCAGAGACTAAAAGCATTAGCTTTTCAGGATCTTTCATCAATTACTGTAAAAGTGTTGGCTTGTATCTGTAAATGCAATGGGCATGACAGTGCTGTCTGACCCCACGTTCCCAGTAGATGAAGACTTGCACAGCTCAGAGGGCAGCATAGTGGCATAGCTAGTAGGGTACTAGCTCATGGCTCCAGCAACCTAGGTTTCATCCTAACCTTTGGTTCTGTCCACATGGAGTTTGCATGTTCTCCCTTTGACAGATACCTTCAGATACTCCAGTCTCCTCTCACATCCCAAAAGCATGAAAGACGATTGATTAATTATAAATTGCCCTGGTGTTGGATGCGTGGTAGAATTAGGGAGGATTTGATGGGAATGTGAGAATTAAAAATAGAATACACTAGGTTTATCATAAAACTAGGTGGTTGTTGATTGCAGCACACTCAGAGAATGGGAGGACCAGTTTCCGTGCTGTATCTCTATGGCTAAAGCAGTCTGCGAGATGGTTCAGTTCCTCTCCTGGGGTTGTTCCTGGCCTGATTCAAACTATATATAGCTGACATGCCACAGACTGCTAACCAGACATTTGTTTATGCATACAATCTAATTATACCACCAAAGTGAAAAAGACCTCCACATTGAGCTCAAGATCTTAGAGATAAACTTCCTGTTGAGCAAAGTCGAAAATGGACACCACAGTAGTGTAGCGGTTAGTGCTCAGGGTGTTGGGGTGCGGAGTTCAATCCCCACGTCCTCTGTAAGGAGTTTGTACCTTCTCCCGCTGGAATGTGTGGGTGTTCCCCAGGTACTCCGGTTTCCGCTCACAGTCCAAAGACGTATCAGGTAGGTTAACTGGTCATTGTAAATTGTCCCATGATTGGCTTAAGGTTAAATCAGACTTGTCGGGGGGAGGGGGTTGCTGGCTAGCATGGGTCATAGGGACAAAAGGGCCTAATCTCTAAATAAACAAACAAGCTTTGCTTTCATTCTACTGTAGTTCCGATGGAGTTGATGATGCCCGTACATGAATTCCTTTAATCTTGAATACCCATTGGACACCAGCTACTACACGTTGCCACAAGCAGGGGGCTGAAATTATAGGGGCAGATGAGCTGGGCTGGGTCTTTGTTTTTCTTTGTAGTTTTAGGTTTCGTTCACCTTTTGTCTGTAAACTTTGAGTAACTTGTAATTTCTTTGAGCCTATACTTCCAAAGTTTCTTTGCAGAACTGGACTGTGATTCAGTCAGTACCTGCTAAACAAGTTTCTTATCTAAACTGGATTTGCAGTTTAAAAAGAAACAATGTGCTCACGCTCCTTTGTGACAGCTGGTTAGTTGCAGCTTGCCGCAGTTTATTACAGATACTGTTCCTGTATTATTTCTTTTCCTTGCCTGCTGCTACGGCTAACCTTGTCTGACTTGTACAATGATGAATGTCTAATAAAATGGCTGTATAATAACATTTGTGCCTCATTCTTGACTTCTGAAGAGCCTTCTGGACAACATCATCTTCAGATCTAATAACTAGCAGATTTTCTGGATAATTGGAAATTACTCGTATTAATATCCCAACACATTTTAATTCATTTTGTTTTAAATGTTTCACAATAAAGCAACACATTTTTCTAATGTGTTTAAGAGATGACTGTTCAGAAATGCTGAACAATCAGACAATGGACTATTTGATTTTTATTGCATACAGATAATTTACTGAACGTTCAGATGAAAGATAGAGAACATTTGAAAATGTGAATGCAGAGAAGAAATTCAGCCAGTCCAACACATAGTGAAAAATAACATACACCACGTGCAATAGGAGTCCTAAAGTACCCTTGGGAGACATAAATGGATCTCTGAACTCAGAATAGTATTTAGATTGCTGCATCACATAAAAATAAATAAATAAATTACAATTTAATATGATTCCAATTTAAGTTTGCTTCCATGAATTCTGTGTAATTTGATTGATAAAAATTTGCGAGTAAATGGTTAGGAGAGCTTTGGACAGACTACATCAATTGTCGAGCATTAAAATCTAAATAAAGATATAATGAGCAGTGGCATAGACCAACTACTTACACCAAGGCCTCATGGGTTAACTTGAGGAAAGCACAATAAACTTGGCTTGTGTACCCTGCTCCATAAGGCTAAGGAGTGTTCATAGCTAAAATCTCAAATCACAAAATAAGCAATAAAAATCTTGAATTTGCTTCCCAAAGTGCAGAGTGTTCTCAATTAGTTGTATTCTTCAAGACTAAAATGGATAGATATTTACTTATTAAAGGTTATCAAGTACAAAAGACAAGCACAAATAAGAACAAAGGCAAAGATCAGCGTTAACTACGTAATTAAATGGCAGAACAGGCTCAGGAATCTGAATGGCCTATTTGTGTTGGCTACGTAGCACACAGGGACTTCTTCAGTGCCTAATAGATTTTGAACTTCCATATTTATATTGCCCATTTATTCGCCTTTTTCAAAAAAATAATAGACAAAAATGTTTGTTGTTATGCCCAGAATGAACCAGCCTATTCTTAGATATTGTTGTGGTTATACTCCACTTTATTTGCTGATTTTTTGATGTAAACAGGACTCACTATTGATCAGAATAATGTTGCATTCCCAAACCCTGAAAGCCTCAATTACACAAAATGACAGTTGACAATATGTTGATTAATCAGGACATCTCGTGCCAGTGTTCGTAATTACTTTAACAATGCTGACAAGCAAAACTCCTTTATGTGAACACTTTAACTTAATTGCTTGTTTTAAGAATCACCTCTGCATTGGGAAAAAATGTCACTTATAACTATAGAATTATTTTTCATGAGGTAAAACATTCTGTAAGGCATCTATTTGCTAAATCTTGCAGGTCCACAGGGAGCTTTCACTGTTAATGTATTTCAGATTTGTCTAAACAATAACATGAAAATTACTCAAAACCCAATCTATGACAGTAAACTCTTAAAATCACCAATATAAACAATTACCTCAAGTTGCAGTTTGAATCGTGGTCTTTTTGGAAATTCTTCCCAACGAGTTAGGGTAAATACTTACTCTATTAATAATGAAAAAATGCTTTCAGCATCTGAACATCTAACTAGTGACCATGAGTAATGTCAGTAGACCACTGATTTAACTAACATGCTTTTTGCAACACTGATGCAAACTTTGGTAAGAGTTCTTTAGTCTCTAGCCTACACAAACAGCCTCTTGACATCAGCTCAGTCAATCTGTCTCAGAACCTTGCCTGTCTCAATAAATTCAGAATCAGATCAGGTTTATTATCAGTGATGCACATTGTGAAGTTTTGTTGTTTTGTGGCAGTGGTACATTAAAACAAAATCCAAATCTCGTTCTTCTAAGCTCAAGTGAATATGGGGCAATCTTCTCCTACCACAAGCCCATTGTTCCAGCTGCACTGACTCTAGGGCAGGGGTCACCAACCTTTTTTGCACCACGGACCGGTTTAATATTGATAATATTCTTGCGGACTGGCCGACGGGGGGAGGGTTAACCACGGCGGGGGAGGGTTAACCACGACGGGGGGAGGGTTAACCACGGGGAGGGTTAACCACGACCGGAATATTGGTGATAATGAATGAATGAATGATCTTTATTGTCATTATACATAGATACAGTGAAACTCTGTTTGGCTTCCTCTCAGGCAATCAAACAAAGCGGTAGATAAAAGCAAGACAGTATTAGAGAAACGGTATTAAATAGATAAGTAGCAGAGAACAAGTTGCAGATAAGTCGATTATAAGTCAATAGCATCATAACATTTTAAGCAACGTTTGGATATTAAACACACAGCGCATATTTTCCTCGTATGAACATATAAAATCATTGCAACACACCAGTGAGAGGACAAGGTAAGGGCCAGAGGTCCCCGTACAGGGGCCATGGCAGTTGCAGACCGGAGAGAGCAACCGATTGAGCAAGGAGTGCCGTGCCTGTCCCCCCCCCCCCCCCCCCCCCCCCCCAGTAGGTAGGTAGAACCTATTGGCTAACAAAAGTTTGGCTCGAGGGATGACTTTCAGTAGATCACAGTGAGGTAGCTGCTCTGCTACTTACGAATCCCTGAGCCCGAATTAGGTCATCTGTGAATATTTTAGCCCTGGGTTCCCCACAAATATTTGGTGTGCTAAGCAGATTTACAGGTGCCCATCTGTCCGCACTCCAGGCCAGTAGCAACAGCACTTCTCGCCAGCTGCGCAAGGCGGCCAGTTACCCGAGGTCAACCAGTGAACCCTGGCACTAGGGTATCACTGCGTTTAGGCGACTGATGACCTCACGTGGGTAATGACTACACATGCGTAATGACCTCACGTGCGTTCACGTTCAACAGTGGGCATGACAGGGAATGAGGAACGGTGCAGCTGACTCATATCGTTTCATATCGCCATATCATATCGTTTCCTCGCGGCCGGGAGCACATGCTTTGCGGCCCGATGGTTGGGGACCACTGATCTAAGAGAAGTATATCCTTTCTCAGACAAGTTGTCTATCATGACTTCAAATAGATTAAGACAAGTGCTTGCTACTGCCATCTTAAGGAACCAAACGCTGACTCATTACATAAGACACGATAAAAACAAAAACAAGACATAAAAGCAGAAAGAGTTGGATTCTGAGTTAATCAGTTTATGTAGGAGGGTGCTATAGGTCAAAACCTTGCTTCAATCCGCAACATCAATGCCTTTCCTCCCACAGATGACGCCCTGCCTGCTGAGGTCATCCAGCAGATTGTTTATTGCTCCAGATTCCAACTTCTGCAATCTCACAGGTCATACTGACCCTTGCATCTTGTCTCCCAATCAATAAGATCAAGGCTGATTTTTCTTCTTAACATAGGTCCACTTTTCTGGACTAACAACATATCCAATGATTCTCTAGAGATGTAAAGATACTTCTTCACCTGGGGAAAAAAGAAAATCTAATTCTGTATACAAGAGGGCTGTGGGTCCTCAATCACAGTGTACATTCAAGAGAGGTTATTTTGAGACTGTGACCCTGGTTGTGCAGGAAATACACCATCTCTACATCTATACTTTAAGCTCTGTAAGAAGTCTGTTTGTTTCAATGACATTGTTTCTCATTATTCCAAATTCTGAAGATTTTTGGCTCTGTCTGTATAACCTCTTCTCATAACCATTGCCCCAGGGATCAGCCTGTGGACAAGTGTATCTGTCCTTTGGTAGAAAGATGAGACCTGTAAACAATATTCCAAGTGGGATCTCACCAGATAATGTACATGCTTTTGAGACCTCACTATTTATAGCATGCATCCAAAAGACACTGGAAAGAAAATGCCAATGCTCATTTTTCAATATCCTCCAAATTCATTAGAAGGGAATGAGAATCAATGTCAGTATCCTCTCCCGGGCTCTATTTGCTGCCATTTAGATATGTTAGATGTGTCATGTTGCTCAGATACCCAATGCCAGACCCCCAAAACAGATCCTCTGGAAGAGATTACCAGAGGAATGGAGATATTGCGCTGACAGATGTGCTCAAATTATGAGCTTGAAGAAATGCCCCTGTGTAAGCAGCATTGGAGGGAACCAGCTCATCTAGCTGCATCGCCCATCCACCACCCCACCACCTCCTGCCCCATCTGTGGAAACCTTCCCACAATACGTCCTTATCAGCCACCTCAGAACCAATGAACAGAGTAGGTGCAACTCGCCCTTGATGCCAAAGAACAGCCTAATAAGATGAAGATATAATTGGACCAAAGGTAATAAGGATGCCATTTGCCAGTTATTCTGTCATTATCTTTTTTTTTAAAAAACGGAGTTGAAATGCACTCAGTGAACACCTCAGTTTCTACAGATATGCTAAAAGGACACCTCAGATCATATGTGGAAGGGAAGGTCATTAACAAAGCAGCTAGTTCAGAACACAGTCCTAAGGAACTCCTACAGGAGCCCTGAAACTGAAATTTTTAATCTTCAATAATCGCAACCATTCCCCCTTGTACAAAGAATGACTCCAACCACTCAAATGTTTTCCTTTTGATATTTATTGACCTCAGTTTTACCAGAGTACCATGATGTAACATTGCTGCATGCTGTGAATAACAGTTGCTCTCGAGTCTGTAATTCAGCTGATATGTCCATGTTTGGACCAAGGCTGTGTTCCAGACATGAATTCCTGATTGTCTGCCCACTCTTCTCCTCGGTTTATGTGACAGTTATGTTCTTATTGCCAAAAAAAAATTTTGTTCATAATAGTGGCTGAAATATGGAAATACTAATTAGTATCCAGGCATTCAAACATTAATGTGTGAGACAACAATATTTATGACCATGTATCCTGGGTTTAGATGCCCTGCTGATAAGGTGAATGATTAAAAACACAGTTCATTAGTCAATGGAAAATTTCAGAGCTATATTTGATCATCCCTGGTGAGGACAAAATGAGTTTGAGATGGGCACACAGAGTACAATTTAAATGTCCAAGAAATCCCCATCTTCAGTGATGCCAGAGCCCACTATATAAGTGTAAAAGACAAGGCAGGCATAGTTGTCGGAAGAATTGAATGGAAAATTCATGGTGAGATTCTTGCAATCGCAGTTGTTGACAATTCATGCAATGATATTTAAATTGGTAACATTCCAGCAATGGCAATGAACACCCCTCCCCCGATACTCAAGAAATGAACTGACCATTGAGCCAAGCTGTTCCAGTAAAGTTACACCACTGATATCCACCTAACAACGTAGAGCATTCGCCTGCTACGTCCTGTTCAAAAAAAAAACATCTCAAGTGTCTTTTGGCTTTTAACCATTAACAGGTCTACTTTAAATTAGTGGAGAATTCTGTCTTCTCTTCTCCCTTCTCTTCTCCTCAGCTGCCTATCATCTCCTGATGCCCCTCTGCCTTCCCTTTCTCCCATGATCCACCCTCTTCTCCTATCTGATTTCTTCTTCCTCAGCCCTTTACCTCTTCCACCTATCATTTCCAGCTTCTCAACTGATCCCCTCTTCCCCACTTGTCCCGCACTTGGCTTCACTTATCACCTTCCATCTTGTTCTCCTTCCACACCCCCCACTTTCTTATTCTCCCTTTTCCCCTCTCCCCCTTCCTTTCTAGTCCTGAAGAAGAATCTTGACCCAAAATATCAACTGTTCATTCCTCTCCATAGATGCTGCCTGATATGCTGAATTCCTCCAGCGTGTTGTGTGCGTGTTGCTCTGGATTTCCAGCATCTGCAGAATCTCGTGTTTATTTTCAATTATCAGTTAAATAAAGATATCATTGCCTATCACACCTTCCAAGTAGCACTTTCTCATCAATAACTTGCTCACTCACGTCCATGTTCAATTTTGACAGGACTACTTGGCTCCTTTCAGCTTCAAACATGAAGCAAAGAGTTGGATTCCAGGAGTGACATCAAGGTAGAATTTGACTGAATTTATCAAAAAATCCTGACAAAACTTAAGTGAATGGACACTAATAAGAAAAAATGTTCTAAGTGGTACCATCAGATCTCATACAAAAGGAAGTGATGAAGTGATAAAGTTTGCTGCTGATCAATTTTCCAAGTCAATGGCATCACTGCAATTCTTCAGGGCAGTACTGATCACATAAGTCCACAATGCAGATTTCCCGAAGTAGTCCATAACTAGAGAATATTCAGGCATGGGCTGATAACTGGAAAGTAACAGACCTACCACTGAATCAATAATGTCCATGTCTAACCAGGGGCCAGTCAAATATATACTGTGGCAGAATCTGTAATGAATTACTCATCTCCTAACACTCCAACCTTTTCCACTATTTACAAGCTCAAGTCAGGAGCATCCATTTCCCTGGATGAGTACAACTCCGACACTGAAGAAGCTTAGCACCATCCAGGAGGATGCATCCTACTTGACTAAAGCCTCATCAACCATCATAAATATTGATTCCCATCATCCACAGTGCACAGTAGTGCACTGTGTACCGTCTGTAATTATCCACCTAGGGTGCTCTGACACTACAGACCAAACCCAAGAACTCTACCGCCAAGGACAAGGGCAGTAGTGGTACAAAGATAACAAAATTTAATAAATAATAAAAAAGTGATATTTTCTAATTAAACAACAAAATCAGTTCAAGGAGTTGAATGGCCTACTCCAGCACTATGCAGTGAAGGGGGCATCCTCATAATGGTCCTGCCAGAATAATTGCTCCACTTATTCACACCAGTTCGATCAGGTGGAGTGAATTGGACTGGTGTTCATAATACTCTGCAAAGAATTAATTCCTGTCTCCCTTTAGATTCCTTATAGAACCGTGTTTTCAATTCAGAATCTGTGAAGTTTACCAAAGCAACTCTGCAAGATGTAACATCACACTGTAGGTTAAATCTTCACTCTCACCACCGGGGGTCATACTGCAAAAATGTCACTTTGTCCACACTCCTGTTTCCCTACCCAAACACAGCAGTACAGCTTCCACAGATGTCATTGATCTAGTTCTAGTCTCATTTCAGATTTCCAGCACACACGGCATCTTGATTTCACATCAATTTTTATTCTATTTCCTGCAATTAAATGAAGGCTGGGCAGATTCCACAGCTGGGAAATTGGGAACAATAGTTAACCTCGTACAGAGATCCTGTTTTAAATAAATAACTACCCTGTTTTAAATAACTTGGTTTTGGCCAAAGATAAAGAAATATTTGGTGCTAAATGCACTCTGACATGCCTTTCATTGAAGCTTCATCTAAAGGAGTCTCATTGAAAGATTTTGCTATTTCACTGCATATGCTGCATGTGTCTGTGATGACAGAGCACTGTTAATCTGGGAGGCCAGAAACTGCACAACATAGACTGAGCAGATTATCACTTTGAAATATGGAACAATTAGCAATTTAATAATGGCTTACTTAGATTTCAAAATGTCCCAGAGCACTTGTTCACAATTAAGCAAAGGACATGACAAATCATTGTGCCTGTAGTTTGAAGAGCAATGTAATGAGATCGAGTTTCCTGCTCGAAGATGGTCAATATTTCTGCCCTGCAGTCAACATGTAGTTTGGAAGCCCAGGGGAATAAAACTAGAGTTCAAAGTTCAAAGTACATTTATTATCAGAGTATGTATACATTATACAAGCTTGAGATTCATCTCCTTACAGGCAGCCATAAAACAAAGAAACCCACAAGAACCCATTAAAATAAGACCATCGCACACCCAAAACAGACTCATACAAAAAAATACTGCAAACTATGAAAGTTTTACAAAAATCACGAAGCCAGACGTCACTGCAGCTGAAGCAGATAATAGCCGCAGTTCACTGCAATACCAAGTAAATGTTGCAAGACCACAGACACGAAGCCAGGGATCAATGCCGTTCAGCAAAGAGCTGAGTAAATGTTATGGACCAGCAAGCAGAACCGGCCCTCGTCTCACCTCCGGTAGCAACACCCTGACCTTTTCAACCTGGTCCAGCACCTAAATCGTCCGAATATCGGGTCGTTCCTCAGTCTCGGACCCCTCTGGGGCCTGGACCCCACCGCCACGATTCAGCCCATACCTGACCTTTCCAATTCACCCCGGGACTTTCCTTACTCTTGGGGATGCCACGACTCTACCTCTACTCTACTTCAACCCCGACTCCACTTGCCATGACCTTGCATTGCCTGTGCCTCTGCAATTGCTCGCCTCCACTTGCCTCAACCACCCTTTGCTCACCTCTCCATTGTTAGTGCTGATTGTTATTAATAAAGTGTTATTAATATGATATATAGTAGTTTCCTTTGTTTTGTTTTTTGCCGCCAATAAATAATCGCTGGACATCACCAGCTCCATTTTAAACCAGAATAGGTTAGAGGGTACAGGTTTAACTCTTTCAATTTATGGAACAAATTGCCACAGAAAACAGTTGTAACAAAGGCATTACTGATATTTAAAAGATATTTGGATAAATAATGGATAGGAAAGGTTTAGAGTGATATGGGCCAAACACAGGAAAATGGGAAACACAAGAAATTCTGCAGATACTAGATATCTCAAGCAACACACATTAAAATGCTGGAGAAATCAGGTTAGGCAGTAGCTATGAGGGTAAGTGGCAATTATGTTTTGAGCTGAGACCCTTCATCAGGGCTGGAAAGAAAGGAGGCAAAAACCTGAACAAAAAGGTGGGGTAGGGGAGCAGCACAAGTTGGCAGATGATAGGTGAGGGGGAAGGTAGGTGGGTAGGGGAGGAGATACGAAAAGGAATGATGTTAAAAGTTAGGAGGTGACAGCTGGAAGAGGTAAAGGGCTGAAAAAAGAAGAATCTGAGAAGAGGGAACAGTAGGCTATGGGATAAAGGGAGAACCAGAGGGAAGTGATGGGCAGGTCACGAAGACAGGACAGGGGAAGAGACGGGGTGAGAGGGCCACCAAAATGAAAGAAACTAAAGAAGGGTGGCAGTTGAGAAGGCCATGGACAGACATGTTGCTGTGGGAATGGGAAATGCAATTGAAATGGGTGGCCACTAGCTGCTGCAGTGGACAGATCAAAGGTACTCGATGTAGTGGTACTTCATTCTGAGCAGGTCTCACCAATGGAGAGGAGCACCAGATGCAATAAGTGACCCAGACAGACCGATGGATCGAAAGTGCTAGACAAAAGCAGTCTCCAAATTTGCGCCACATCCCTTGTCCTCACCTACCACCCCAAGAGCCTCTGCATCTACCACATCATTCCTGCAACTTCCAACATTTCATATGGGATCCCACTATCAGACACATCTTTCCCTCCCCCCAGCCCCCACCCTCCCATAGTGCTATCTATCTCAATGAGTCCCTTGTGCACTTGCCCCTCCCCACCAACCTCCCTCCTGGCACTTACCCCTGAAACCATGATAAGTCTTACATCTGCCCCTACCTCTCCTCACTCACCACCATTCTGGCCCTACACAGTTCTTCCAGATGAGGCGGTGTTTCACCCACAAGTCTGTTCAGGGCCATTTATTAACGAAATTAACAGACTTTGATAAACAATTTAAAGTGAATACATCAAAAAAATTATGAAAATTAGATTGCAAATTAAGTTTCCAACTTAACAGAACATTTTAGTACACAGATTTATGCTTTGAATGCAAATGAGAAAACACAATATTTGTATCTCATTTTAACAGGAATTACAATGCCCCATCTGGTTACATACAAATTAAGAATTCTCTGTAGTTCCAGGCTCAAAGGATGTTAACGCAGAATTTGAAATAAAACTGAAAATTTTAAAATGAGCAGAGTGATCAACATCTGAAAGAGCTCCAAGTTCTGAATTTCCAACTGTTTGTGATTTAAGGTTGTTCACACCATAAAACTACAGTAGATTCTGTATAAATTTCTATAGGGCCACTGTTTTGATAGAAATTTAGTATTCTCTTTAGTTTAAAATATTACAAATGTTTATCATGCTATACTAACACCATGTCAAAATTTTAAAACATTTTTAATGTTTTATAATAGCAAATACTGTATCTATCTCAAACAAGCTTGTCAATTCAACAGCTAACCATGAAAGTTAAAAAATATATACAGGTCTTCAGCAAAAAGATGCTCCAAAATGATATAGGCAGTGGATCTAACAACTGATTTAACCATTTATGCTTTTGAAAATGACATTGTTCTTTTATTTGACATCTGAAGTTAAGAACAGATATGAGGTGAAATATGTTGACTTTGATCCATGATATTCCATTCACATTCATCACAGACAAGATGCCTCGCAAACAGCTATTTCCTAATACGTGAACTACAGTGTGGTTCTTGCCTTCACCTGCACATCAGTTACTTCAGTGGGCATTTGTAAGTATTATTATCATAGCACCTTTTATTCAAAGGTATTAGATGCTGTTTTACATTTTCAAAGAACAGACTTCAATTTAACTGCTAACAATGAAATAAATACAAAATACAACTGGCAGACAATTTTTAAACAAAATTGTAGTTATCGATCACAAAAGTTCCTATTAATAAAAAATCTAATATTCTAATTCCTAGCGAGTGCTGTACCTGAAACTCTGAACATACCGACCTCTGGTGGTAACCAATCTTCTGCGTACACAGAGGTCTGCACTGTTATAGCTTAGGAAGGAAGGATTATATGAACAAGTCCCTACACACGTACATAAATATCAATTAATTAGTTAATTAAGATACTCAACTGTTTAAATATTCTCAGTTGTTTCAAGAGGTTCCACCCCTTGCACTCTCAGTGTATTCATTGGTCTGTTGTGGTTCCATTCATAATTTATGTTTTTAAATTTCAGTGAACAACTACACCTGTTCTGAAGTAGAGAATGTTACCAACTGCATTTGCTTATTTTGACATTGTGATTGTGCTTTCAGATGTTCTACCAATTCTTCTCACAGGATTGCGGATTGCTGGGTTTACTTACTTCCCTGGCTTGTATTCTGTAATGAGCCCTTTGTCGAGTCTACCTGGATGGATGTGGGCGTAAGAGGTGTGATGATCCCCCGCAATGGAGTTGTTTGATATGTACATGGATGACATGAGCATTAAGCTGTGCTTAGACCCTGGGCATGCAAACACAAATTTCACTACATGTTGAGGTTCTGTCTCTCTCTGGTGCTGCAATGGTTGGGGTATGGCCCTGTGGCTCCACAGCATTCCTTCTGCCATATCATAGAACAGTTTGTAAGTCAATCAGACAGTGGCTTTCAGAGTGTCCTCAGGATTTTATGGGAAATACAGGAGATTCTATGAACTTCTAGAAGGTTCTCTAAACAATCATAGTCATATGGCAGAAACACCTGTCATTGCATACTGAAGGACAGGGACCTATGTAAAAGAAAAATTACAGTTTGTTTAAGAAATGAATGTAAATAAGGAACATTAATGTCACACTCAGATAATGTAAATTGATTAGCACATTGCTTACATAACTTGGTAATATATGAATATACAGTATTATTTATTCACAAGTTTTATGAATGTTGAAATTTTTTTGAAATTAAAATATTCCAGCCACTGAGATTGTGTTACAATAAATAAGAAAGACCAAGGGTTCTGGTCTGCAAATATTGTTGCACAGCTTTTATGGGCAAGTTAAACTAAATCTGATAGGAAACATATTCAAACATTTATCCTTCAGGCTTTGGAACATGACATTTCAAAACCATTTGAGCATTCCTACAACCAGCAAGTTAAAGCACAAGTTTGCAAAGCCAGAGTGTGAAATGTCGTCCCATCAACTTCTCCCATTAATTTCAAGCAGCATGTACAGAAGTAATCACAGAGGGAAGTTAGGCTTCTGCCTTCTCACGACTGAGAGACAATTGGTGTAAATCAGCTTTAAGATGAAGTCATAGGTATCCTAAGGGCAAGTTTATACAGCCATCTTACTCTCTTGTTATGCATAGCATTTTCAATGCTTTTGGAAAAGTATGTGCCCGCATCCTTAGTCTTATCAGGTGAACAAGTCCTTAACCTCACCAAACAATTAGAGATGTTTCCCTAGGTGACCGCGTGCCCTCTCGGCACCTCCCCTCACCCCCAAATGTCCCCCTCACTTGTGTACTCTGCCATTCCTGTTGGACCTGTGGGAAATTGTTGGCCAAGGGAAAATATAACTCCTTCCAGGTGAATGCTACAATTCAGACAAGTAGGCATATACAGCATAGTTAAGAAGATAACTCTAGCTTTCATTGCTTAACAAGCCTTTTTATTGAGGGAAGACAAGATTCTGGCAAAGAAACAGCAGGGCTTTGGGAAATGGGAGTTTTGGAATTCCAGACGTAATTCAGTAACAATCTGATTGGGACTTAATGTGCGAATACATTTTACAAGATTCTCCTGATCCAGAAATGTCAACTATCTAGCACTAATGATGCATCAAAATGTATCAGATTAAAGTGCTGATGTTACTCATTAAGCAACAAGAAACTGATATTCCAAAGCACATGCATGGTGGGGAAAAATGCTCCCTTGTGCACAATCAACAAGCAGTTATAACTATGGCTGCAGGGATACTGAATGAATTTGAGGAACTTACAATTCACCCTCATTTATAAATTTGTTAGATTATTAACAGAATAGAACAGTCTCATACTCCTCAAAAAACTTTAGATAGGAAAGCAGCATTTCTTAGAAGTGTAAAATTAAAAGTGCATTTGTGACTCATTTGTAATTTGTTTCAGAATCAAAATCAAGGTTATTATTACTGACGTATGTAATGAATTTTTATTTTTTGTGGCCACAAGACTAATTGTGTAGGAGCACAATTAGGCCATTCAGCCCATTGGGTCTACCCCACCATTCCATCATGGCTGATTTATTATCCTGCCTTCTCCCGTAACCTTTGACGCCCTTACTAATCAAGAACCTATCTGTCACCGAGATCAGATTTGGCCCAAGTGCAGAGTGAGAGACACTGAAGTGGGTTAATAGTTCACAGACTTTAATGCCAACAGTGTTAAAGAGAAAAGAAAACAATAACTGCTAGGCCAAACAAGGCCATTAACTAAAACTGTCAAATGGAAAACGAAGCCTGCACTGCAGGTGAAAAGAAAAACTAAATATAAAACTAATACCACTAGTCTTCAGAGTCAGTTGACTCAACAGTCCAATTTCTCAGGCAAGGCCAAATGCAAACAGGCAGCGAAGTGTTGCTATGCTCTGTCTAATTCTCGACAAACACTACGATAGAATGAATGGAGTTAAATACTGTCACAATGAATAATAATTAATTGATACATGTATATTCACAAGCAGAATTGCCATATCTGCTGCACTGCCAAATCCATGGTTGTGACACTATCAACCTCTGCTTTAAATATACCTATTGACCTGGCCTTCACAGCCATCTGAGGCAATGAATTCCACACATTCACCAGCCTCTGGCTAAAGAAATTTCTCCTGATCTCTTCTCTAAAGGGGTCCCTCTATTTTGAGGCTGAGCCCCCTGGTCCTAGACTCCCCCAACTATTGGCAACATCTTCTCCACCTCCACCCAATCCCAGCCTTTCAATATTCAATAGCTTTCAATGAGATCCCTCCTCATTCTTCTAAACTCCATTGAGTACAGGCTCTGAGCCATCAAATACTCCTCATATGTTAACTCCTTCATTACCAGAATCATTCTCGTGAAACTCCTCTGGACCCTCTCCAAAGCCAGCACATCCAGTGGCAGCAGTACAGTGCAAACAATAGAAATTAATACAAGTTAAAGGAACCAGGAAATAAATAGTGCAAAAGTCAAATAGTGAGGTGGTGTTCTTGTACCATTCAGAAATCTGATGGCAGACAGAAAGAAGCTTTTATTAAACATTGATCATGTGTCTTCAGGATTCTGTACTTCTTTCCCAATGGTAGCAATGAGAAAAGGGCATGTTTCCAATGGTGAGGGTCCTTAATGATGGATGCCGCTTTCCTCACACAGCACCTCTTGAAGATGCCCTCCATGGTAGGAGGTTGTGCCTGTGATGGAGTTGGCTGAGCCTGCAGCATCTTTTGATCCTATGGATTGAAGCCTCCATGCCAGGCAATGATGCAACCAGTCAGAATACGCTTCACTGTAAATCTGTATGAATTTACAAGTCTATATTGCCTACCAAATCTCCTCAACCTTCAAATGAGATATGGCCATTATCTTTGTGATAAGTCTGAAACTGTGGGCACGCTATATTGGTAACAGAATGTCTGGTGACTCTTGCGGGCTGCCACCAGCACATCCTTAGATGTGTTAGTTGTTAATGCAAACGACACATTTCACTGTGTGTTTCCATGGAAGACATAAGACATGTCAGAGAATTCACTCAGCAGGTTGAGGTACTCCACACTGATTGTAAGACATCAGGGTGCACTCTCTCGTGATAGTTGACTGCACTACGATGAGTTAATTAGATAGATAGATAGATAGATAGATAGATACTTTATTCATCCCCATGGGGAAATTCAACTTTTTTCCAATGTCCCATACACTTGTTGTAGCAAAACTAATTACATACAATACTTAACTCAGTAAAAAAATATGATATACATTTAAATCACTATCTCAAAAAGCATTAATAATAGCTTTTAAAAAGTTCTTAAGTCCTGGCGGTAGAATTGTAAAGCCTAATGGCATTGGGGAGTATTGACCTCTTCATCCTGTCTGAGGAGCATTGCATCGATAGTAACCTGTCGCTGAAACTGCTTCTCTGTCTCTGGATGGTGCTATGTAGAGGATGTTCAGAGTTATCCATAATTGACCGTAGCCTACTCAACGCCCTTCGCTCAGCTACCAATGTTAAACTCTCCAGTACTTTGCCCACGACAGAGCCCGCCTTCCTTACCAGCTTATTAAGACGTGAGGCGTCCCTCTTCTTAATGCTTCCTCCCCAACACGCCACCACAAAGAAGAGGGCGCTCTCCACAACTGACCTATAGAACATCTTCAGCATCTCACTACAGACATTGAATGACGCCAACTTTCTTAGGAAGTACAGTCGACTCTGTGCCTTCCTGCACAAGGCATCTGTGTTGGCAGTCCAGTCTAGCTTCTCGTCTAACTGTGGAAAAGCTCGCCTCTGCCTTTACCCGATGCCACTGTCCAGTCCATGTATTCCTCGGGCTAGAGTACCGCGCTCAGAGTGCTGGGGGTAAGTCATGTCTCCGTGAAGCACAATACTCAGCAATCCCTGATGTCTTCGTCTTTTTCTCCTGAGGTTTCTGGCAAACAGCACTAAGTTGCATCATCGCCACCGTCTGAACTGGCGTGTGGGTCAGGATATCTAAATCCTATATAATTATATTTGTATGAAATTCTATGAAAAAGACCTATATTCTTAAGAAACTGCACTATATATTTAAAGCAATAGTTCTGTGATCCTTTTTGCAGAATATTGTTAATGTTAAATAGTAATTTATTCCATGATAACTTTACACAGACATCTCTCTTGATTCCTGATGTCCCTCTGCAATCTTACTTTCCAGAGACTGTACATTAGCCAGGAGCACGATGGGGAGTAGGTGGCCCTGTGCGTCCTGCACTTCAGTTTTGCCTGCACCATCCCCAGCTACCACCTTTCCTTATGGATGGAGACTTTTCCTGAGTCTCCAGCAGCTGTTCTCACTCCCTGGGTGGTCTGCAGTCCTAAATCTGCCAGTTTAAAAAATGATTTTGCTGCAACTGTTACATTTTATTCTGCATTGTTATTCTTTTACCTTGTTCTACGTCAATGGGCTGTGTAATGATCTGATCTGTGTGCACAGTATGCTCGGCAAGGTTTTCAATGTATACATGACAATAATAAACCTATTTCAATGCTAATTCAGGCTTTGTTGGCATTAAGAGTACAAAAGCCAACACTAAAGGAAGATTTGCCTGTATTCTTTTCACATGTGGCCCAATAACTTAATGGATGAAGTCATGGAGCCACTGAGCATGGATACAGGCCTGACAGCTCAACCAGTCCATGCCAAGCGCTGCCTACCCAGCTAGTCCCAACTTGCCATTTTTGAGCCATATCTCTCCAAACTCTGCTCCTCCATGTACCTTTTCAAATGCTCTTTAAATGATAATACTGTACCTGTCTCAACCACTTCATTTGACAGCTCATTCCATATACTCATCACCCTCTGTGCGAAAAGGTTGCTCCTCAGGTCTCTTCTAAATCTCTCCCCTGTTACCCTATACCAATGGCCCCTAGTTTTGAACCCCCACCCTGGGGAAAAGACTGTTACCATCCACCTTATCTATGCTTCTTGTGACATGTGCACTGACTACATCAAATTGAATGCTGAATTCCATTAGAGTGAATGCAAAATTGGGAAGGCTATGGGTCTGTTTGTGTCATCCTCCCTGCCCAATGTAAACCCCTCACTCAAAAAATTGCAGAGGACACTGCTCTCTTTTAAAATTTTACCATGCACTAGGTGCTATGGTGGTGCAGTGGTTAGCACGACGATATTATAGCTCAAGGCACGGTTCAGATTTCAATTCTGGCATCCTCTGAAAGTAGTGTCTGTATGTCGTCCCCATGAATTTGTGCAGTTCCCCGGGTTCTCCAGTTTCCTCCCACAGTCAGAAGATGTACCGGTTAGTATGTAAGTTGGTCATTGTAAATTGTCTTGTGATTAGGTTAGGGTTAAATCGGGGTTGTCAGGGGTTACTGGGGTGGTGTGGCTCTAAGGCCTGATGGGCCTACTCCGTGCTGCATCACTCAGTCAATTAAATAAATGAACTTCGGTAAAACTTCAACCTTCCGTTTATTAACAGGATGACTGTTATCATCAGTTGTTTATCAGTTGAAAATTTATTATCTAAATGTATGCTGGGTCATTTCATTATCAATGATCATCATTCAATCTAATGCATACCTAAAGAAAAAGCATTATGATGTTAAACTGCGTTTTGTATCAATATTGATACATAATAGAACATTCAACATTTAATGCAAAAATTAATCACTGCATCAGCTTTGCTCAAATCAGAGTAGATTAAACTATCAAAGACTTGGATATATCTAAATCTGCAAAGTTTAGTATTATTGTCAGGAGTATTTCTGAACTTATGCCAAAAAATTCAGTCCTGGTTTTCAAATCCACCACTCAAAGGAAAGAAAATTAATTTCCATTTTATTTCCATTTGACTCATTAAACAAATTCAAGTATATGAAGTCAAGACAGTCTCGTGCTCAATGAGAATGTCTGCTGCGGAATCCGGCTTGGCAGCTATTTCAATGATATGACAATACTGAAAAACTTTGTAAGAGTTTGTTGCTCCTTCTTATACCCTGCATAAACCCTTCTATTGACCTGTGCACTCTATTGTAAATCTCACTATTAGGGCAATATATCACCAATGAATTTTCAGTTTGATGTGAAAACAATAACCGCCACCGCCTAGTAAACTCCCTTGCACGTAAAGTGAAGAAGTGTTCTATGCAAATCAAAGTTCAGCATGTTGGTCCCATGAGACAGAAAAATACAATTGGATTCTAAAATCGGCCACAAGAGAGTCCTTACTTTGATTATAAGGCAGCTGTAATTCAAGCCATTAAGATAATAGGTGTGGGAAGAATTCATGGGGTTGTTTCAATGCATTAACAACCTGATTTGGCTAGAACCAGAACGATGGAGGACCAGATGGCAAAAATAGGGAATAGATGGCAAGGAAGAAGAAAGGAAAGGAGAAATTGCAGCAAGTCAGAAACTAGAGATAAATGGCAGTGAGGAAAAGAGCTAAGAGAGAGCAATGAGAGCATTCCATGTGGAAAACTCAATTTTCTACAAATGGCATTATAACAATCCAGCAAAGAGAAGTCAGTTTGAATTCAGAAGGGAAAGATTCTGCCTAAGCAATCCCTCCCTGACATCAGGCTCTTCTTGAACAAAAGGAGATAACTAGCCCATCCATTGAGATAGTCTCACAACCAATGATCTCACTTTAAGGACTCTTTATCTTGTTATCTCATTTTCTCATTATTTATTGCTATTTATTTATATTTGCATTTGCACAGTTAGCTGTCTTCTGCACTACGGTTGATCGTTCATTGATCCTGTTGTAGTTATTATTCTACAGATTTGCTGGGTATGCCCACTGGAAAATGAATCTCAGGGTTGTATGTGGTGACATATATGTACTTTGATGATAACATTTATTTTGAACTCTCTTTGAAGAAATGATAATAACGTGGCTTATGGAAAACCCCGCGTTTATAATCAAAACAGTAATCTTCTAATTCTAAATTACAGGGATTTGATAAAATATCCAGGATTGGTTACGTGATTGGCTGAATAGTCATAAAATGATTAACCATCTCATAGGGTAAAGCCTTTATAAAATACTTGGATTGTACTGAATGGGAATGCTAGGATCTATCTTGATAATTAAAGCAAGAAAAAGCTGGCTTAACTATAATCAGCACATGATCTTGTGAAATTGCTGGGTAGGTTTTGACTGCTCGTCCTCAAACTCAATGTATACAGTAATACCATGTAATAGCTACTGTAGAGTAACTCCATGGCACTTTTTCAAAAGTTACTTCCACCAACACTCACACTGGAATAAAAGCCATGAATGAAGATCATGAATCAATATTAGATTCATCAGCATGAAATCATTTTGTAATGCTTAATCAGATTACGAGCAAAGAAAAAAATAAATTGAGGTTATCTACCTGACAGGACAACTTCAATCAAATCTCCTTCTTGAATATCAGCAGCAGCCTTTACCAACTGGAGGATGTTTTCTGAGCTGGGTTCATGACGAAACAAGAGAATTTTGTCATACATCCCATAGAATCCACATTCAGGAAACTGAAAGAGATTAAAAAGTAGTAAAATTAATGGTGTGAAAGAACATTAAACTGGCACAAAACAGGAAACACTTCAAACTTCTAAACAAAACCTAGAAATACAGCTTTTCTGTAATACAGTATTTTATAACAATTTGGCAACACTATTATTCAACTATATTTAAAAATATATATTTAGTGTTTAGCATGTCAAAATCAGCTATGGCATACTGGAGTCAATCTTACTCCAGCACCAACAAAACTCTACCCTCACAGTGCATCTATCCTCCCACCCCAGAATACTTTGATTTGATCAGGCCAGTCACCTGCCTCATCCTAAAATGCATGCCTCATACTTGTTTCCAGAGTCTTCAGGCTGCTTCACAAAAATCATCTCAAATGGATGTGAAAAGTTTGGAATTTCCTTAACTCCCAGGCCACAAAGTACAACAATATGGTGAAAGGGCCTCCTCCTACCTAATTTATATAGCTCCCCTTGACTGTACCTTTTACAGATCAGAAAACCTGCTGGCAATTGCCCAACTGGTTGAGTCCCCAGAAATCCCCAAGTAACAAAGCCAAAAACTAGTAGCTTGGATGATCACCAGCTAGATCATACACTGCCTAGCTTCAAATAGCAGCAAAACTAGCCACATTCTCTACGTACTACACTTCAAAAATACCAATGATTTTTCCCATGAAATAACTTCACAGCAGCTCTGTGCAACTTTAGGGGAAAATAAACAAGAGAAATTCTGCAGATGCTGGAAATCCAAAACAACATATACAAAATGTTGGGGGAATTCGGCAGGTCAGAATGCTGCCTGACCAGCTGAGTTCCTCCAGCGTTTTGTGTACATTGCTCTAGGGATTTATTACATGTTCTGTCTGAGATATGTAATAAGTTCTGAGACCCTTTACTAAGAATTTGATGTTTGGCTGAAAGTTCTACAAACCAACCCTAATTTGTGATCTAGCTGCTGAGTAGGGTCAAGCTGTGATATGTATTCTGTGGTAGTATTTCACCAATTTGAGAAGAATTAAAAAGAGCACAAAGCATCACTCCCAGAAACTCCTTTGGACACCATTATAATTCAGTAAGTTTAATGGCCACTTAAGTTTGAATGGGGTGGCATCAGAATTTATCACAACTATTTGTGTACTGCACGCAGAACACTATATTTTGTTTTCTGGTAGTATCTGATTTTTGTTGCTGTCCAGTTTGAAATAAACGTCGCAAGAAGTATGGCAGCTGCAGTGTAAAACCAGACCATGTGGTGCCATTTGTTGCTGTCAAGAGTGGTTTCTTAAAAATGGGGTTTCACACTGTTCTTAAGATTAGAGCCATTGTACAAAATCTACTTCACAGAGCTGGTGTGAAATTGTAGCTCTGAGGCTTGACATAAACAGATAATATTAAGTATTCATTCATCCATTTATAATCAATGTGCAGCACTGCACTAAACTAAGTCATACGGCTTGAAACATGGATTTATTTTCACCCAGTATCTGACACTTACTTGCCTACAGCCATGACCTGCTGAAGTCTTTTAGTCTCATGCCAGGGGAATAAAAACTAACATTGACCTATTACCGATAATATGCTTTACTTACGCCTCAATTATGCTGCAGTCAAGCCATGTAGTGTTGGGAGTGTACTCAATTGCATTGAGCAGAAGCAGTCTTGAAATTTGCACGGCAGTCAGGCTGCTATTGAGTGGTAAAATTGAGCTGCATACAGTAATTCAATGTCATACATGGAGATTTTCTCACCAGCCTCAAGAGAAATTGCTGACAGTAGAAAAGTGTTGACGAATGGAGATTGATGCAAGTGGAGAAGAAATAATGATACCAAAACATGAAACACAGCTTTGTTGCTTTATTCAGCAACTCAATAACATTTAGTCTCTCTAAGTATTCATCACAACTATGTCCTCACTTGAGAAAAAAAGTCTGTCAAAACCAAAGCATAGTTTCAAGTAATTGGTTGATGTGAGGTTATTTAGATCAAGGTGATAAGAATAAATCACACCCAATTTAAGTTTTTAGTCGTATATTTTCTCGATCTTATCCTCCAGCCGTGTACAGTTTTCTTCTACAATTTTTAGATGATCTGTAAAGTTTTTGATCAAGATTTCTACTTCAAGTCTGAGGCAGAAATCACTGAAACCCTGCAAGATCCCCGAGTAGCCTCTGTACCTGCTACAAGTTCCATTCCTGAGATTAATTGAATTTTCTCTAAATTGGGAATAAAAAATTACTCCCAAAATAATAAAATCTTTAGCCTCAACAGCTGGTAAGGATTAATTTACAAACAGTAGAAGGTCAGCATTGGGTTTTGAACTACCTTTGTTACCAATGTTCAACAAGTGCGAATATAGCTGTGATGGATACCTAAGGCAGGGGTTCCCAACCTGGGGTGCTCGCACCCCCAGCGGGTGCGAGATGGAATTTCAGGGGGTGCGACAAAGAGTGGCTTGTGTCCTTGAGTGACGAGTCATGAATCATCACTCAGCCAGCTGCCAGTGTGCCTTGAGAAGTGGTAGTAACGTTTGTCCCAAGCACATTCCAGTCTCCCACTGCCCCAGTCGAGAGAGACGTAAACTCACTCCAGTCTCCCGCTGCCCGAGTCAGCATTGAGGATTCTCATCAGTGTTACCTGGGAAGTTACACCTCAGAGTTAAAAATCATCTCATAATGCCAAAATCTTTATACATCCCAAATCAACCACCAAGCAACGACTTCGTGTTAAAACCAAACCCACAGACAGTAGATAAATTATTCAATTATAAAATTTTTTAAAGCCACATTTTGATAAAAAGCAGCTGGTCATTCATTCGTATTTGTCTCAATGCATTAACGAAGTTTTTGAATTTCAAAGGTTTTTTTCCTTGTAAAAGGTTTTTTTCTTAAATCATTGATAATTTTGAATTGTGTTAGTTGAGGAGGTATCATGGTTAGCACCGAGGACTTTGAATCATGATGGGAGTTCATATCTCCAGTAATCATTGGAAATAGGTGTGTAAATTCAGTAGAGAGTAGCCTAAAAACTCACGTCGCGTCCCCGTAGCTTTTCCACCTGACGATTTATTTTGGTGTAACCGCAGATAATATCATTATATAATATTCAAAAGCGTATTTCTCGCTATACTTTGCTATAGGCGTGTCTGGTTGAGTAAAGCGGTCATCCCTGACTTAGATAGTTTTTCTCATATTAGCTCATATTTTTCTCTTTACCCTTAACCCTTCATCATGTCAAAAAGAAGGAAATGGAATGATGACTGTGTGTGCTTTGGTTTCATTTGCACAACAGGAAATGATGGCTTGCAAAAACCCCAGTGCATTCTTTGTAGCGTTGTGTTTTCCAACTCAAATCTGAAGCCATCCAAGCTTCAAGAGCACTTCAAGAACAAGCATGGTGGAGCTGACGTTGAAGGACATGATGTTGGGTCATTGAAAATCAAAAGAGCTCGTTTTGATTCACAAGGAACTCTTCCAAAATTAGGTTTTGTTTCTTTTGAGAAACCACTACTTCTTGCTTCATACCAAGTGGCATATAAAGTGGCCAAATCCAAGAAGCCCCATACAATTGCAGAAGATCTCATCAAGCCATGTGCACTGGAAATGGCAACAACTATCCTGGGCAAAGAAGCAAGAAAAAAATTTGAACAGGTGCCCCTATCAAATAATGTCATTCACAACCGAATCAGTGATTTGAGTGAAGATATTTTGGACCAAGTCATCTCAGATGTCAGAGCTAACCCTCTTGAAATCTCTATTCAGTTGGATGAGTCAACTGATGTCTCCAGTTGTAGTCAACTCATCACATTAGTGAGGTATGTCAATGATGGTGCTGTGAAGGAAGATTTCCTGTTTTGTAAAGATCTGAAAACAAACACAACTACAAAGGATATGATGCAGCTGGTGAAAGACTTCTTTGCCAAACATGATTTAGATATCAAAGTCATTGGTTCTGTGTGCACTGACGGGGCACCTGCAATGCTTGGAAATAAATCTGGCTTTTCTGCATTGATGAAAAAGGAGATTCCAGACTTGCAAGTTAGCCATTGTTTTCTTCATCGGCATGCTTTGGCATCAAAAACATTGCCTCCAAATTTGAAGAAAGTCCTTGATACTTGTGTGAAGATCATTAACTGGATCGGAGGGCGTGCTTTGAACCATCGCATCTTCAAATCATTTTGAGAGGATCTGGGAAGCGTGCATTCAGTTTTGCTTTTCCACACAGAAGTCCATTGGTTGTCACGAGGACAAGCTTTAACCTGCTTCTTTGAAATGTGGGAAGAAATCAAAGTTTTTCTGGAGGAGCGTGAATGTGATCTGGTTGGGGTAATGGAATCACAGGAATTCGCCCAAATGCTGGTTTACTTAGCTGACATTTTCACTCGTATGAATGACCTGAGTGTTTCTCTTCAAGGAAAAGGGATAAACATATTGAAGGCTTGTGAAAAGTTGAATGCCTTCAAAGAAAAGTTACGTCTTTGGCGTCGAAGGATGGAAAGAGGCAGTCTCTTAAATTTTCCTTCACTAGAAGAGATGGTTGATGATGCTGGATCCATAACTCCTACTGTGCGTGAAGAAACTGTGGCTCATTTGGAAATGCTGTCAGAATTGTTTGATGGATATTTTGCTGCTGGAGACCTGAAGATTTCAGAAGAATGGATCATGAATCCATATCCCTACAATTTGGAGAAAATGTCAGATGATGAAGAGCTGAAGGAAGATCTTATTGATTTGCGGACAAATCGAGCTCTTGAAATGCAATTTGCAAGCAAGACTTTGGAGGAGTTTTGGTGTGCAGCACTGGATATGTTCCCAAGACTTGGTGGAAAAGCACTCCGTGTCCTCATTCCATTTGCAACAACATACTTGTGTGAATCTGGATTCAGTTCTCTTTTGTCAATCAAGACAAAATCTAGGAATCACCTGAATCCACAGGCAGACCTGCGGATCGCAGTCAGCAAGAAAGTTCCACGTTTTGACAAAATCATGAATGAGAAGCAGGAGCAAAGAAGTCATTGAATTTTATGTTCACAATTGGGATTGATTTTACTGTTCACTATTTTTTCTGAATAAATTAGAATCTAATTACTCAATTTATATTTGCATTTAATGCACTGAGTTAAAAGCTTATTTTTTTAAGTTCAATTTGTTCACCTGCAGTATTGTATGTGGTTCAATTTGTGGTACAAAAATTAGAAATTAGACTTCTTCATCTTCAAATGTGATATTACTTTTGTAGGGGGTGTGAATATTAATCAAACATCTCCTAGGGGTGTGGGGCAGAGAAAAGGTTGGGAACCACTGACCTAAGGAGACTAAATGCTACTAATTGAGTAGCTGACTAAAGCAACAAAGCCACGTTCCATGTTTTGGCATCATCATAACAGGAAATGTTACCGTCACATGACCTGACAAATGCTTATCTGAATGCAGCCCAGGTATGGAGTGAAAGCAAAGGGGTGGGGATGGTAGAAATGAAGAGTCTGTACATCAGCAAGAAAACTAACAGCAGTTTAATAACAAAGTGTGTGCTATCAAAAAGTGGTTTAGGGTATGTAATGTTTGATATTACCTGAAGGAGAGTTTGGAAAGGGCATTTTATTATATCCGGGTGATCCATTTATATGCTGGTTTAGAGAACCAGACCCGAGAGCAGAGTCTGGGAGAATTAGAGAACCATCCCTGACAGCAGAGTCTGGTGAAGAGATTAGAAAACCACAGCTGAGAGCAGAGTCTGGGAAAATTTGCATAAAGTCAGATTTTCATGTGTCAGGTCTTCTGTAACCCAGTGTTATTAGACCAGTGTGTTATAATATTATCTAGAGTCCTTACATAACTCTTAATATCAACACTTCATTAATAGTGGAATATATCTTTTTTGTGTTTTTTACCACTCTTAGTTCCTTCCCATTACTTACAGGAATCCTAAAATATGCATTCCCTGTGTTTCACCAAACAACTCAGACTTCGTTAAACTGGTATTCCTTTGCTTCGATTTTTAACCCCTAATGCACCCTAATCCCCTTATCCAGGGATTTTACTCTTCCAATCAACCTGTCATTTGCAATCTTGTGAAATGTATTGCTAAAATCCAAATGGAAAACTTAGAAATTCAAGTTAACCTTATTGATCTTTCTCATTATCTCCTCTAAAGTTCAGTTGTTTCTCAAACACAATCTTCGGTTAACTCACAACCAGTTATCCTTGTTAATCTGTGCCTTTCTTAATGCCAATTTATACTGTCCACAAAACACTTTTCCAGTAATATGATGACTGTCAATGTTCGACTCAACCACCTGCAGTTGTTGAATCCATCTTCTCAAAACAATGATGCCACATTGGCAGTCTTCCAGACCTCTGCCTGCAACTAGAGGATTAGAATAAGTTAGCTAGAGTCTCTACTGCTTTTTTTCCCTACTTCAACTGACAGCTTAGGATACAACTTAGCGACCTAACAATTTACTTACTTTTTGAAGCTATATCCAACGTATTCATTTAGAAACAGGTGCATTGACTGCCCCTGAACACCAGTTACTCTTACTCATAAACAGACACTCTACTCTCTTTATTTTTTTTAATTCTCTTGCTGTATAGCCATAAACACCTTTGGATTTTCATTAACTTAACTTCTCATCATTTCTATGCACTTAATTTTCTAATTTCCTCTTCAATCTTACACCTGCATTTTGTAACCCTCTCCAATTCTATGTATCTAATGTAATGTATCTAACACAGCTTCCCTTTTTATATTATCCTGCTCTATGTGCTTCTTAGTGTCCATGAGGTGAAGTAAGATGTAGGCATATCTATATTAGGTTGCCCTGCCCTTTTCCTGAGTAGGAAGGTATTTGATCTGAATTCTTGTTATCATCCATTTGAATATTCTCCAATGCCTCTTTTACGGTGTTGCTAAGGCAAACATGCAATAGCAGAGGAAGTGTATGTCAAACTGTTGTTGAGGACTGATAGCTAACTAAGTCAGATGTAGTTGTCAGGTGTCAGGTGAACCTGGTCAGGTGTCAGATCTCTCTGTGGGAGAGCATTTTGGAGATAGTGATCACAATTCTGTCTCCTTTACAATAGCATTAGAGAGAGATAGGAACAGACAAGTTAGAAAAGTGTTTAATTGGAATAAGGGGAATTATGAGGCTATCAGGCAGGAAATTGGAGGCTTGAATTGGAAACATATATTCTCAGGGAAAAGTATGGAAGAAATGTGGCAAATATTCATGGGATATTTGTGTAGAGCTCTGTATAGGTACGTTCCAATGAGACAGGGAAGTATGGTAGGTTACAGGAACTGTAGTGTACAAAGGCTGTAATAAATCTAGACAAGAAGAAAAGAAAAGCTTACAAAAGGTTCAGAGAGCTAGGTAATGTTAGAGATCTAGAAGATTATAAGGCTACTAGGAAGGAGCTTAAGAAGGAAATTAGGAGAGCCAGAAGGGGCCATGAGAAGGCCTTGGCGGGCAGAATTAAGGAAAACCCCAAGGCATTCTACAAGTATGTGAAGAGCAAGAGAATAAGACGTGAAAGAATAGGACCTCTCAAATGTGACAGTGGGAAAGTGTGTATGGAACCGGAGGAAATAGCAGAGGTACTTAAAGAATACCTTACTTCAGTATTCACTATGGAAAAGGATCTTAGTGATTGTAGTGATGACTTGCAGCAGACTGAAAAGCTTGAGCGTGTAGATATTAAGAAAGAGGATGTGCTGGAGCTTTTGAAAAGCATCAAGTTGGATAAGTCGCCAGGACCAGACGAAATATACTTCAGGCTACTGTGGGAGGCGAGGGAGGAGATTGCTGAGCCTCTGGCAATGATCTTTGCATCATCAATGGGGATGGGAGCAGTTCCCGAGGATTCGAGGGTTGCGGATGTTGGTCCGTATTCAAGGAAGGAAGTAGAGATAGCCCAGGAAATTATAGACCAGTGAGTCTTACCTTAGTAGTTGGTAAATTGATGGAGAAGATCCTGAGAGGCACGATTTATGAACATTTGGGGAGGTATAATATGATTAGGAGTAGTCAGCATGGCTTTGTAAAGGGCAGGTCATGCCTTACGAGCCTGACTGAATTTTTTGAGGATGTGACTAAACACATTGAGGAAGGAAGAGCAGTAGACGTAGTGTATATGGATTTCAGCAAGGCATTTGATAAGGTACATCATGCAAGGCTTATTGAGAAAGTAAGGAGGCATGGGATCCAAGGAGACATTGCTTTGTGGATCCAGAACTGGCTTGCCCACAGAGTGGTTGTAGTCAGGTCATATTCTACATGGAGGTCAGTCACCAGTGGAGTGCCTCAGGGATCTGTTCTGGGACCCTTACTCTTTGTGATTTTTATAAATGACCTGGATGAGGAAGTGAAGGGATAGGTTTGTAAGCTTGCTGATAACACTAAGGTTGGAGGAGTTGTGGATAGTGTGGAGGGCTGTCAGAGGTTAGAGTGGGACATTGATAGGATGCAAAACTGGGCTGAGAAGTGGCAGATGGAGTTCAACTCAGGTAAGTGTGAAGTGGTTCATTTTGGTAGATCAACTATGATGGCAGAATATAGTATTAATGATAAGACTCCTGGCAGTGTGAAGGATCAGAGGGATCTTGGGGTCCAAGTCCACAGGACGCTCAAAGCAGCTGTGTAGGTTGACTCTGTGGTTAAGAAGACGTATGGTATATTGGCCTTCATCCATCGTGGAATTGAATTTAGGAGCCAAGAGGTAATGTTGCAGCTATATAGGACCCTGTTCAGACCCCACTTGGAGTACTGTGCTCATTTCTGGTCGCCTCACTGCAGGAAGGATGTGGAAACCATAGAAAGGGTGCAGAGGAGATTTACAAGGAAGTTGCCTGGATTGGGGAGCATGCCTTATGAGAATAAGTTGAGTGTATTCGGCCTTTTCTCCTTGGATTGAAGGAGGATGTGAGGTATTCTGATAGAGGTGTACAAGATGATGAGAGGCACTGATCGTGTGGATAGTCAGAGGCTTTTTCCCAGGGCTGAAATGGTTGCCACAAGAAGACACAGGTTTAAGGTGATGGGGAGTAGGTACAGTGGTGAGTGCGTGGAATGGGCTGGCGGCAATGGTGCTGGAGGCGGATATGATAGGGTCTTTTAAGAGGCTTTTAGATAGGTACATGGAGCTTAGTAAAATAGAGGGCTAAATGTAAGCCTAGAAATTTCTAAGGTAGGAACATGTTTGGTACAACTTTGTGGGCCGAAGGGCCTGTATTGTGCTGTAGGTTTTCTATGTTTCTATGTAACTCACAGCAGATCCAAGACCATAGCTATGGAAATGGATGGAAAACTGCTCACAATCTTCAGTGATCGCAAAAGCAAATATTGTCATTCCAGCAGTCCAACCTCAGTTTTGAAATTCATGACAAAATTCAAAAGCTACAGCTGACAAAGACCTGTCACAGATTTATTTTCAATGAAATACCTCCAGTCCATTTTTGCTTAATCATATCTCACCCCAACAGTGGGCTGCTGATCTCAGTCTTTTACATACTTTGCTCTATCGATTTAAACTGTGATCTCTACCACCAAAACAGTTCCCGTGATGTCATTCCATCTTCCCAACTTCACTCTCTAAAACTAGGTCTGGAATTCACATGTAGGGTTTGTTAATTTTTTTTACAATTTCTCAAATTTTGCTCTCTCTATACATGTATGCTTAAACATGGGCACTTGAACAATATCACAGTCCATAAATTTGGCAAAGTTTTTGGTAAAATATAGCACGTAAAGATGATCTTCTTCTTCTTCTTCTTCTTCTTCTTCTTCTTCTTCTTCTTCTTCTTCTTCTTCTTCTTCTTCTTCTTCTTCTTCTTCTTCTTCTTCTTCTTCTTCTTCTTCTTCTTCTTCTTCTTCTTCTTCTTCTTCTTCTTCTTCTTCTTCTTCTTCTTCTTCTTCTTCTTCTTCTTCTTCTTCTTCTTCTTCTTCTTCTTCTTCTTCTTCTTCTTCTTCTTCTTCTTCTTCTTCTTCTTCTTCTTCTTCTTCTTCTTCTTCTTCTTCTTCTTCTTCTTCTTCTTCAGTAATACAGGGCAAAGAGGACAAGGTTACCTGACTGAAATTTCTGGCATTTATTTTGTAATTCTGCCCTCCTCTTTGGAAAAGGTGGTGTAGTGATACTACAGCTTGGGCTACTGCTTAGCTGCAGCAGCCAGAGTTTAATGCTGACCAGAGTGCTGTCCATGTGGAGTTCACAGTCTCTCCCTGTTACAAGTCTCCCTCTGAAGGCCTTTTTTCTTCCCTTACCCCAAAGCATTCTGGTAGGTTAAATGGCCACTGTCAGTTGCCCCTAATGTTTGGGAGTGTCAAGAGAATTAGGGGAGTTAATGGGCATGTGAAAATAGGTTACAGGCAATTACATGGGGAACAGGACTAGTGGGAATGCTCTGGAAGCCAACATGGATTCAAATGGCTGAATGGCCTTCTTTACACTATTAAAGATAAGAGAAATAAAATGAGTACGCCTAGCCTAAATATAGCTAAAAAGTGAAGTCAAAAGCATCAACAACAAATTGCTTCAAAAAGTGAGGGAAGTTGTATTACAAGGTAGCTTAACAACTTTTATTAAGAGTTTGTGAAGATTCAGCATATCAAACTTCGACAAACTTCCATAGGCATGTGGTGGAGAGTATATTGACAGGTTGCATCATGGCCCAGTATGGAAACACCAATGCCCTTGAACAGAAATACCAACAAAAATTACTGGATACAGCCCAGTCCATCACAAGTGAAGCCATCCCTGCCGTTGAGCACATCTACATTGAAAGCTGTTGCAGGCTCATCATCAAAGACCCTTACCACCCAGGCCACGCTCTCTTCTTGGTGCTGTCATCAAGAAGAAGGTGCAGGAGCCTCAGGACCCATATCATCAGGTTCAGGAATAGTTATTCCCTTCAACCATCAAGTTCCTGAACCAGAGGGGTTAACTTCACTCACCCCATCACTAAACTGTTCCCACAGCCTTTCGACTCTCTTCCAAAGACTCTTCATCTCATGTTTTTGATATTTATTGCTTATTTATATATTATTATCATTATTTTTTTCTTTATGTATTTGCACAATTTGTGGAGATTTGATGTCTGTTGCACATTGACTGTTTGTCCTTCCTGTTGGGTGCAGTCCTTCACTGATTCCATAGTGTTTCTTGAATTGCCTTTGCCTGCAAGTAGATGAATCTCAGGGTTGTATATGGTGATGTATACTGTATGTTCTTTGATAATAAATTTCCTTTGAGCTTTCAAATTTTGAAATTTGAAAGTCAATTCAATGCAAGCATTTTTTCTATGTTGAATAGCATTCAATAGCATTCTCTAGCTTAAAGATCTTCATGTGCTACAGATACTTATCAGTCAGTAATCTACATATTATTGCACTGTATTAACAAAATAGCAAACAGCAGATTCAACGTATAATTTGCCACCTTTTTAAAAAATAAATGTATGACAGATTACTGCTATTTCCTTATATGTCGTTAAATGAAGGATCTCTTCCTATAGTTATCATAAGTCTTGCTTTACACTTCCAATCAGGTCAAGTCACCTGCATGTCAGAATAATGAAGAGAGCATCAAGGTCACCATGACAGCAAATCAAGTGTTACAGTGCAGTTGTCATGACAGCAATACCCAGGGCTCTTTCCCGATTGAATACTGTTTTTCCTACTTGGCAGGATAATACACAGAATCTGAGAGTCTTTGTTAGAAGCTACATAAATATATAAAGGATCACCTTATTCCCTGCCACAACGCATATTCAATTTGAGCAACTTTTTCAAAGTGGGGAAGGTACCGGGGATCAATTCAGCCAAGTGCATCAGATTCAAGCTTCAGAGATCCAAAGTACACTTATTCAAAGTAGACAGTTAGAGCAGAGCACTCCTGTGGTCATTCCCCTCAGAAACAAGCAGACCGCTTTGGATACTTTTGTGGGGGATGACCTCCCGGGAGAATGCCACGGCGACCGGGTTACAGGCACGAACCATGAGTCCGTGGTGCAGAAGGGAAAGAGAGAGAAGGGAGCGGTAGTGATAGGGGACTCGCTAGTGAGGGGAACAGAACGGAGATTCTGCGGACGTGAACGGGACACCCAGATGGTATGTTGCCTCCCAGGTGCCAGGGTCAGGGATGTCTCAGATCGCCTTCCACAATATTTTGAAGAGGGAGGGGGAGCAGCCAGATGTCTTGGTACATATTGGCACTAATGACATAGGAACGAAAAACAATGAGGTCCTGAAAAGAGAGTTTAGAGAGCTAGGTAGAAAGCTGAGACGCAGGACCTCCCTGGTAGTAATTTCTGGATTGCTGCCTGTGCCACGCACCAGCAAGAGTAGAAACAGTACGATTGGGCAGATAATTGTGTGGCTGAGAAGCTGGTGCAGGGAGCGGGGCTTCAGGTTCTTGGATAATTGGGATCTCTTCTGGGGGAGGTATGACCTGTTCAAAAGTGACGGGTTGCATCTGAACCTGAGGGGGACCAAATATTCTCGCAGGCAGGTTTGTTAGACCTGTTGGGGAGGGTTTAAATTAACTTGACAGGGGGATGGGAACCGGGTAAAGGGACTCAGGAAAAGACGGATGGTAAAAAAGTAAAGATAGCATGCAGTCAGATTGTCATGAAGGGCAGGCAGGTGATGGGACTTAGTTGTAGCCAAAAGGCTTGAGTATCAAATCATTAGGGATACAGAGTCAGAAAGGACAGCAAATATGGTACTCAAGGTGTTGTATCTAAATGCACAAAGTATAAGAAATAAGGTGGATGATTTATTGCAATATTACAGATTCCCAGGTATGATGTTGTGGCCATCACTGAATCGTGGATGAAGGATGGTTGTAGTTGAGAACTAAATGTCCAAGGTTACATGTTATATCGGAGGGATGGGAAGGTAGGCAGAGGGGGTGGTGTGGCTCTACTTGTAAAGAATGGAATCTAATCAGTAGAAAGATGTGACATTGTATTGGAAGTTGTTGAATCCTTGTGGGTTGAGTTAAGAAACTGCAAGGGTAAAAGGACGTTGATGGCAGTTATATCCAGGCCTCCCATCAGTGGCTGGGAGGTAGACCACAGGTTACAACAGGAAATAGAAAAGGTGAGACAAAAAGACAATGTTATGGCAGTCATGGGAGATTCTAACATGCAGGTTGATTGGGAAAATCAGCTTGGTAATGGATCTCAAGAGAGTGAGTTTGTTGAATGTCTAAGAGTTAGCTTTTTAGAGCAATTTGTCACTGAGCCTACTAGGGGAGATCAGTTATACTGGATTGGGTGTTATGTAATGAACCGGAGGCAATTAGAGAGCTTAAGGTAAAAGAACACTTAGGAACCAGTGATCACAATATGATTGTGTTCAAGTTGAAATTTGATAGGGAGAAAGTAAAGTCTGATGTAGCAGTATTTCAGTGGAGTTGGGGAAATTACAGTGGTATGAGAGAGGAGCTGGCCACAGTAAATTGGATGGAGCTGCTGGCAGGGATGTCAGCAGAGCAGCAATAGTGTATGTTTCTGGGAAAAATGAGGAAGGTGCAGAAGATGTGTATTCCAAAAATGAAGAAATACACAAATGGTAAAATAGTACAACCGTGGCTTACAAGGGAAGTCAAAGCTATTGTAAAAGCAAATGAAAGGGCATATAACAAAGCAAAAATTAGTGAGAAGACAGAGGATTGGGAAGTTTTTAGAAACCTACAGAGAACAACTAAAAAAAAATCATTAGAAGGGAAAAGATGAAATATGAAAGCAAGCTAGAAAATAATATCAAGGTGGATAGTAAAAGTTTTTTCAAGTATGTTAAAAAATAAAAGAGAAATAAGGGTGGATATAGGACCGCTAGAAAATGAGGCAGGAGAAATAATAACGCGGGACAAGGAGATGGCTGATGAACTAAACGAGTATTTTGCGTCAGTCTTCACTGTGGAAGACACTAGCAGTATGCCTGATGTTAGTGTGCGAAGGAACAGAAGTGCGTGCAGTTACTGTTACAGGAGATAAGGTGCTCAAAAAGCTGAAAGACCTAAAGGTACATAAGTCGCCCAGACCAGAGAACTGCACCCTAAGGTTCTGAAAGAGGTGGCATTAGACATTGTGTGGCATTAGAAATAATCTTTCAAAAATCATTGGACTCTGCCATGGTGCCAGAGGACTGGAAATTGCAAATGTTACTCCACTCTTTAAGAAAGGAGGAAGGCAGGAGGAAGGAAATTATAGACCAGTTAGCCTGACCTCAGTGGTTGGGAAGACATTGGAGTCAATTGTTCAGGATGAGGTTATGAAGTACTTGCTGACACAAGACAAGATAATATAAAGTCAGCATGGTTTCCTTCAGGGAAAATCCTGCCTGACAAATGTTTTGGAATTCTTTGAGGAGATTACCAGTAGGATAAAGGGGATGTAGTGAATGTTGTATATTTGGACTTTCAGAAGGCCTTTGACAAGGTGCCACACATGAAGTTAAGAGCCCATGGTATTACAGTAAACTTACTAACATGGTTAGGGCATTGGCTGGTTGGTAGGAGGCAGCGAGTGGGAATAAAAAGATCCCTTTCTTGTTGGCTGCCAGTGACTAGTGGTGTTCCGCAGGGGTCAGTGTTGGGACCACTTCTTTTTATGTCGTATCTAAATGATATAGATGATGGAATAGCTGGCCTTGTTGCCAAGTTTGCAGATGATATGAAGATTGGTGGAGGGGCAGGTAGTGTTGAGGAAACAGGTAGGATACAAAAGGACTTAGACAGATTAGGAGAAAGGACAAGAAAGTGGCAAATGAAATACAATGCTGGAAAATGCATAGTCATGCACTTTGGTAGTAGAAATAAACATACAGACTATTTTCTATATGGGGAGAAAATCCAGGAATCTGAGATGTAGAGGGACTTGGGAGTCCTTGTGCAGAACACCCTGAAGGTTAACTTGCAGGTCAAGTCGATGGTAATGAAGGTAAATGCCATGTTAGCATTCATTTCAAGAGGTGTAGAATACAAGAGCAGGGATGTGATGCTGAGGCTTTATAAGGCACTAGTGAGGCCTCACCTTGAGTATTGTGAACAGTTTTGGTCCCTCCATCTCAGAAAAGATGGTCTAGAGGAGGTTCACAAGGATGATTCCAGGAATGAAAGGGTTATCATACGGTGAACGTTTGATGGCTCTGGGTCTGTACACTGGAATTCAGAAGGATGAGCGGGGGATCTCATAGAAACCTTTCACATGTTGATAGGCCTAGACAGAGTAGATATGGTAAGGATGTTTCCCATGGTGGGAGAGTCTAGGACAAGAGGGCACAGCCTCAGGATAGAGGGGCACCCTTTGGAAGCAGAGATGTGGAAAAAATTTCTTTAGCCAAAGGGTGGTGAATTTGTGGAATTAGTTGCCACATGCAGCTGCGAAAGCCAGGTCATTCGATGTATTTAAGGCAGAGATTGATAGGTTCTTGATTGGACATGGCATCAAAGGTTACGAGGAGAAGGGCGGGAACTGGGGTTGAGGAGGAGATAGAGAAAAGGATCAGCCATGAGTGAATGGCGGAGCAGACTCGATTGGCCAGGTGGTCCAAATCTGCTCCTATGTCTTATGGTCTTATTACCAAAGTATGTATGCAGTATACAATCCTGAGATTCGTCTTCCCAGAGACAGCCACGAAATATGGAAAGAAAACCACTGAACCCATTCAAAGGAAAACATCAAGCCCCCATCGTGCAAAAAAATAACAAATTGCGCAACTAGCAAAAAAAAACAAACAAAAGACACAGAATATAAAACACCAAGCCACAAATCAGCCAACAGTCCATGGATGTTCAGTTCAGTTCAGTTCAGTTCTGTTCAATCTAGCTCTGTGCTGTTCGTTAACTTCAGGCCGCCCCTATCAAAGTAACAACAAAAAAGGAGAGACCAGAAACCAGAAACACATCATAACGTGAACCACAGAACCCAATCCACAAACCAAGTCGATTAACCTTGCCCAAGACCCAGGACTCCAGCACCATCTTCCGGCAGCATCGAGTGAGAGGGAGAAAGAGACCTTTCGAACACAGGCATCTTCCTCCAAGAGCAGTGAGTGAGAGGGAGAGAAAACTGTCACGCGTAGACATCCTCCTCCAGCAACAGCGAGCGAGCAGCTGATAGACACACTGAATGAACACCAGCTCACCTCGACGATTTCTATCTTCCTTGATACTTTAAGTGGAAAGGTCGGCAAGAAGTGGAGTCAATCATGGGCTCGTACCCCATCTCCAGGCTTCTTGGCCACCAGGCCCCACACTTTGCTAGAAACCTCACGGAACCCCCTCAGAGACAGCAAAGTGTCAGATTGCTCAATCAGCCCGAAAACACATCATCAAATGTAGATCACAGGCTCCAGCAGTAGCAGAACCACATTTGAAAGACAAAGAGGTGAAAGAAGTACTTTGATGAACTGTCTGAAGGATGTCAGCCTTGATCATATTGTTCACTGGCGCCATCATCCCACACTCCTTCCATATGCAGGAAATGGGAAAAATAGGCTTTTGCATTTAACCAAGAGCAAAATAAAATCCAGAACTGACAAAAAACCTTCACTGCTGCAGTGAAACTAAAGTAGATGCATACATTTTTGGAATAAATTTCTAGTTCTGAAAGTAATATACAGTTCTGCACTTAAATCTGATCTGAGAGACTTCAGTCATGACAAGAGAGGGGAGATTGACCAAATGAAATTCAAGGAGGACCAGAAGAAACAGCTCCATTTGCTGTTAGTGTAGATATGAAGAAATGGTACAAAGTGTGACAACAGCAAAATTTACTGCCCCAGATAATTTATGTTGTGCTGAAGGCTTTTTAATAGCACCTATTAGTTATGATCATTAACACTTAAAAGTCTGAAATAAATCACTGGAGTAACATGCTGAACTGAGGATGTTGTTAAATAGACAGTTATGCAGTGGTAAGTGAGCTTGTTTACTGCATAAGCAGGAGTGTTGTAATTTTCAATAAACATCAGCTCAATTTGCCATCGCTGAGTACATTTCAGCTCCCAATCTGGATAGAGCTAGAAACTGTTATGCTTCTCACTTCAACATGCAGCCATAGGGCAAGGTTCCCACAGAATGGAAGGGAGCATATAAGGCTCTTCAGAGAACAGTCGACCAACGAGCCTGATAGCAGTACAGAACAATCCAATCACCCAGCAACCTTAGTACTTTGATGGTACTGAACTGACAGATTTTCTGAACTATGAATGTAACTCTATCAAAACCCCAAAACACTTCTACTTGACTGCTTTGGACTGATGCATTCACCTGGACTGGAAACATAGACCATCCTTCTGCCTCCACAGATGCAAGCTGAACTGCTGCGGTCCTCTAGATGTTTGAGCTTTGTTTTGCTGAGGATTATTTTTGTAAGGGATATATTATGTTCAAAAAGTCCAATTGAGATTGTAACCACTAGGATAATTAAGGGTGAACCAGCTTCTCCAGTGGATGTGGAGTCTGCAAATTAACCAGAACTGGAGCATACAGAACTGACGATAAATGATTAAAGACTGGTAAACGGACATGGAATAGGAACAAACGTTGATTTAAAGGATGTTATAATAAATGCAGGCTCTTTCCTCATATACAGACGGTTCATTGCAGAGGCTATTATTTGAAATATAGTCCAGCCGATTTTTATTCTGATTGTGCTGGCTCCTTTAAATTTGAAATTCAGTTGGATCATGTGAGGGCAGTCATTTTGTTGTGGCGGAGATTTTGAGTCAGACTGAAGTATACTTACACAAAGCCTGTGTTGTCTTTCCCTTGTTTGCGTCATCAAAACCATCGTCTGTAAGTTTTGGCTTAGTTCATACAGGAGAACGCTATCTGAGCAATATTTTGTGTTAATATTATGTGAAAGTTTATTCCCGATTATTGGCACGGTATTCGACCAGCCTTGGTAACTTAATGAATGTGTACACGGTGTTACTCTTCTCGCATTCTTTAAAACTTTGCCTACTCATGTTGTGTATAATTCTGAATATTTTACATGTAATTCTAGCTTCATTTCTAATTTCTTATGGGTACGAAATTTGATTGTCAAAAGTTTGCTGCATTAAGTACTTACAGTATTTTTCTGGTCTCTCTCAGTTTTACACCTACTCAATTACATGTGTGCGTGCTACCAAAATAAAGCGCCCCGGGCTTACACCTATATCCTGACTCCCGTGTTCAACTGAGTGGAGTTTGCCTGCTGCTTAATAGTGTGCTTCACACACAGTACAGTAAAAAGTCGAGCACGCAGCTGGCCAAACAGCGTACGAGCAGTCGACGGCGGTGAATAACAACCATTATGGGTGAGAGGTACACAAAGGACACAACAAACACCACAGGAAAGGCAAAGTTCACCAGACAGAGCGTCTGACGGCAGTCCATAGCGATGTTGCTGCAGGCGGAGGCTGCCCGAGCACTTCGCGTGGACAGAGGGAGACTGCCGTTTAAAAAAACAGACAACGCTCAGCTACAGGCTAATTTGGAAGCCCTACTCCTTCAAAAAGAGGCCGAAGTTGCTATGCAGAGATATTGGAGGCAGCAGCAGAGCAGGAGGGTGAGGAGCTTTACAGTAGAAAAAGCCACCCAGCCATAATAGAGGGCACACGTTGAGTGTGTGAGTGATTATGAAGTCTTAACCAGCAGTCTGAGCATGCCTGCTACACAACACATTATCAACAGTCTCAACACTCCATTCTAACACTTTGCCTATCCCTTTGGAAAAAGACAGCAATCAGCACACTGTAGCCAATGGTCATCTCCCAATAAGTTGCTTACAGCCAAGTACAGAAAGACTTCACATATGTGAAACAACTCTTACCTGTCCAGCACCAAAAGAAAAGTAAATCCCCTACTGTAAAACAGTGGAGACAATGCCAAGATTTGACAACATAAATCTAAATACTTACAACCAAGGCTTAACATGCCTCAGTGCAAAGGAAGTTTACCAGTAGATCGTCAGCATCTTCAGCCATGATGGATATGGCGAAGTATCTGGCACACAAAAAGCTCGTGAGCACCAACCTATCACACTCTGATGACCGTCCAGAAAGTTATAGAGCATGGAAGTCATCTTTTAATAATACAAAGACCTGGAACTTACGAATGGTGAGGAATTGAACTTGTGGTTAAAATGGCTTGGTAAGGAATTCTCCAACTATGTTAGGTGCTTCAGAGCAAATAATATAAACAACCCAGCTTTAAGAATGATCTAGGACGGGCTTGATGAATGCTACGGTGCGCCGGAGGTAATAGAAAGTGCACTTTTCAAAAGTTGGACAGCTTTCCAAAGATTTCAAATAAGAATAACAAAGTAAAGAGAACTTGAGGATCTGTTAACGGAGTTGCTTTCAGCAAAAGAAAGATGGTTGTTTGCCTAGCTTAGCTTATTTAGACGATGCCCACAGCATTAGCCCTGTTGCTGAAAAATTGCCACAGTGTTGTTGAACAGATCCCACCTCTAGCTGATACGACTCAGCCCTACAGCTGCTTGGGAGAGATATCCTCACAGCACTAAAGGCCAGGAAGTATATAAACATTGTTGGTATAGAGGGTGGACTTAGGATGATGGTAGTAAGTATTTAGAAGGGGACATCCACAGGCCTACTGTTCACAGCTTGAAGACAAACATTCTGCAAAATGGGAGACCTTCACTGTTCAGCCCTTGCACAAGCCACATTAACCTTAAAGAAAAGGTAAACTCCAGTTCACAGCCTCAACATGGTCTCTCTCAAAGCATCAGTATAAATAGAACATCCTAAAATAAGCTGCCTCCTGAGGTAGATGTAGCAGATACAAGGCTTGGGCAGAGAAAAGAATTAGCTAAACATAGTTTCCCTCTCCAACGCCCAATTGCTAGACAAAACTGCAGGACAAATCCAGGGTATGGTGGAAAATCTCCAGACTAATGGACCACTCCCAGAAATGAAAAGGACCAAAAGGTATGTAGACGAACAACTGGATTAGCAGTGAATGGGGGGCAGTGTCTATGTAGAGTGCATGGCTCCCAATGACCCAACAGCTATACAAAATACAGTTAAGGATGTATCCAGCAAAAAAGAAGGAAAAGGACATAAAACCAGGTGTGGAAAAAGCCAAAAGGGAAGACTGATGCTTTAGCCCAGTTTGATTTAATTAATTATGCAAGTGTTGTCATTGTGGGTAATCGCCCATCCATAGCTGTGGTGGAGCAACAGTCTGTGTCAACTGTGAGTGATGGTTTTACGGAAATTAACTCAAAAAAGCACCATTGCTCACTTGAAGAAGAGCGCAAGAAGAAAAAGCAAACTTTACAGGCACCTGGGAGAGCTTGGAATGAGAAGAAATGGGCATATTCATACAGGATTCCTCCTCGTTTTGTTAAAAAAAATGCAGATTTGAGCAGCTTAGAGGGGAACCCCATGAACTCTCTCTCTCCGGACTCTGACCACAGATTTGACGCCCTGCGGGCTATAAGCTCCGGAGGCCCCAGCTCCAGGTCCGGCTCAGACCGGGATCCTATGGCTGGGACGGTCGGTGCTGCCATGGGGTCCTGCCACCCGTCCTATTCCCCTGCTACCTCCTATTCTCGTTGTGACTCCCAGCCTTCCCTTCATCCCTCATCCCCCTCCATCCTTCCGATCCCTCATCCTCCCCTCTGCCCGCTCTCCCTGAACATCCCAACACCCCTCCTCCTGAGACTTCCCACTCCTTACCCTCCCTTAACCCCTGTCCCAACCCTTGCCTTGTCTTCAACATCCCCCCCGACCTTCCCCTATCTGAGGCAGAACACTCTGTCCTCAGTAAGGGCCTTACTTTTGTCCCCCTCTGCCCCCATCTCAGCGAGTTCCGTGCCCGCCATGATGCTGAACTCTTCTTCCGCCGCCTACGTCTCCGAGCCTACTACTTCAACAAGGATTCCCCCCCTCCCCCCAGTGATGACCCATTCTCCTGACTTCTACTCTCCTCCTCCTCCTGGACACCCCCATCGGGCCTTCTACCTGCTCTCGACCTTTTCATCTCTAACTGTCACCGAGACATCAACCTTTTCAACTTCACCACCCCTCTCTCCTATTCTAACCTCACTCCCTCTGAACGCACTGCCCTCCACTCTCTCCGCACTAACCCCAACCTCACCATCAAACCTGCAGACAAAGGTAGTGCTGTAGTAGTCTGGCGGACAGACCTCTACCTCACTGAGGCCAAACGGCAGCTCTCTGACACCTCCTCGTACTTACCCCTGCCACAGGACCCCACCAAAAAACATCAATCCACTGTCTCCCGCACTATCTCCACCCTCATCAACTCCGGACACCTTCCTCCCTCAGCCAAAAGACTCAATAATTCCCACACCCCGCACAGCTCGGTTTTACCTCCTCCCCAAGTTCCACAAACCTGACTGTCCCGGCAGACCCATAGTTTCAGCCTGCTCCTGCCCCACCGAACTTGTGTCTGCCTACCTGGACTCCATTTTATCCCCCATAATTCAGTCTCTCCCCACCTATCTCCAGGATACATCTCATGCCTTTCACCTCTTCAATAACTTCCAATGCCCCGGCCCCGACTGCTTCATTTTTACCATGGATGTTCAATCCTTATACACCTCCATCCCCCATCAAGAAGGCCTCAAAGCCCTCCGCTACTTTTTGGATAACAGACCCCACCAGTTCCCCAGCACCACCACACTCCTCCGGTTGGCGGAGCTTGTTCTAACTCTCAATAACTTCTCCTTTGGTTCTTCCCACTTTCTCCAGATCAAGGGCATAGCCATGGGCACTTGCATGGGCCCCAGCTATGCCGGCCTCTTTGTGGGTTATATGGAACAGTCTATGCTCCAAATCTATACTGGCACCACTCCCCAACTTTTCCTCCACTACATTGACGACTACATTGGTGCTGCTTCCAGCACCCATGCTGAGCTCATCAATTTCATCAACTTTGCCTCTAACTTTCACCCAGCCCTTAAATTCACTCGGTCCATCTCGGACACTTCTCTCCCCATTCTTGGTCTCCATCTCTGGAGACAGACTATCCACTGACAACTTCTGCAAACCCACTGACTCCCATAACTATCTTGACTATACCTCTTCCCACCCTGCCCAATGCAAAAATGCCATTCCCTATTCCCAGTTCCTCCGTCTCCGCCACATCTGCTCCCAGGATGAGGCTTTCCGTTCCAGGACTTCTCAAATGTCCTCTTTCTTTCAGGATCGTGGTTTCCCTTCTGGCGTCATCAAAGATGCTCTCACCCGCATCTCCTCCACTTCCCACACTTCAGCCCTTAACCCATCCTCCCGTCACCACAACAGAGACAGGGTTCCCCTTGTCCTCACCTACCACCCCACCAGCCTCCAGATCCAACATATTATCCTCTGCAACTTCCGCCACCTTCAACAGGACCCCACCACCAAACACATCTTTCCCTCCCTACCCCTCTCAGCTTTTCACAGGGATTGTTCCCTCCGCGACTACCTGGTCCACACGTCCCTCCCCACAGAACACCCACCCGGCACTTATCCCGGCAAGCGCAAATGCTACACCTGTCCCCACACCTCCCCCCTTACCACCATTCCGGGCCCCAGACAGTCCTTCCAGGTGAGGCAACACTTCACCTGCGAGTCTACTGGAGTCGTCTATTGCATCCAGTGCTCCCGGTGCGGCCTCCTCTACATCGGCGAGACCCGACGCAGATTGGGGGACCGCTTCGTCGAGCACCTACGCTCCATCCGTCACAATAGACAGGACCTCACGGTTGCCACCCACTTCAACTCTGCTTCTCATTCCCATCTAGATATGTCCATACACGGCCTCCTCTACTGCCATGATGAGGCCAAACTCAGGTTGGAGGAGCAACACCTCATCTACCGTCTGGGTAGCCTCCAGCCTGGTGGTATGAACATTGAATTCTCCAATTTCCGGTAATTCCCTCCCCCTCCCCCTTCCCCTATCCCAGGTCCCTCTCTGCCTCTCTCCCCTTTCCACTTTCTGCTTCTTTATCTCTACAGTTCTTCCATGCTTACCCCCTCCCCCTCCCCCCCTTTATCTTTCCTCTGATTGGTTTTCCACCTGGCGCGTCTAGGCCCTACCCCCTCCCCTATCTCTATTACTGGGCTTCGGTCCTCTCTTCCCCCCACCATTCCTGATGAAGGGTCTCGGCCCGAAACATTGGCTACTCTTTTCTCACGGATGCTGCCTGACCTGCTGAGTTCTTCCAGCGTTGTGTACGTATTCAGAGGAACCCCATTATTTTGCCCGGTAAACATCACATCTCCATGTTGTTCATTTGCCACTATCGTGAACCGGTGGAGAATCAAGGACACATGTTCACAGAAGGATTTGCCAAGTAGAGCTCAAGATGACAAAGCAAGGTTCAAGCAAGAAGTTCTTCAAGCCTATGTCAGAGATTGTCCTCCTTCTGAAAAAGTAGGACAGAACATTGTATCCTGTTGCATTAACTGTTTGTGATATCTTTAAAGATGCCAAGCGGGCAGGGAGAGTTCAGGCTTTTATTTGAAATATAGCGCTCTTTTATTCTGACTGCCGCTACCTTAAAATTTGAAATTCAGTTGGATCATGTGAGGTGAGTCATTTTGTTGTGGCAGAGTTTTTCAGTCAAACTGAAGCACATTTACACAAAGCCTGTGTTGTCTTTCCCTTGTATGCGTCATCAAAACCATCGTCTGTAAGTTTTGGCTTAGTTCATAAATGAGAATGCTATCTGAACAATATTTTGTGTTAATATTATGTGAAAGTTTATTCCCAATTATTGGTACAGTGTTCAACCAGCCTTGGTAATTTAATGAATATTTACATGGTGTTAATCTTCTCGCATTCTTTAAAACTTTGCTTACTCATGTTGTGTATATTTTACTTGTAAGTCGAGTTTGATATATTCTTAATTTCTTAGGAATATGTGATTTGATCGTCATAAATAAAGCACCCGAAGTTTAGATGGGTAGTCTTGACTCCCGTGTTCAGTTGAGTGGAGTTTAGCGCCCTGTGCTTCGAATTTCACACTGTACATGCATGCTCATTTTTTCCTCTATATGCTTTCAAAAAGATGCATCAATCTGTTAGTGGATTTTTAAAAAATTGCATTCTAATGTCATCCCCGTTCATGAATTCTGCCCTCAGTATGATAAGTACCCTTGTTGCACCACAACATCTGTTTGTGGGGAAAAAAGAACTAAATCAACTTAGTCTGTGATGCATATTAAAATCAGAAATAAAAGCACAAAATGCTAAGGATGTTCAACAGGTCAGAAAACATCCTTAGAAACTGAACCAAGCTAGTGTTTCAGGTCAACAGAAATTTTAGAACAAGAGTGTGCAAACAGACCTTACACTGCAAACATTATTCAGAATTTATATTCTGCAAGGAGGGTAAGCAAGGTTGAACTGAGTCTTTCTGGAGAAATGTCTAGAAGACACTCATAAACATATTTCCCTACACACATAAGATCTTGGTTTTAATACAAACTCATCCCACAGACTATTTTCAGTTGTTGGTATTTTATTTAGAGGTACAGGACAGGACAGGCCTTTCTGTTCAAAGAGCCACACCACGCAGCAACCCACCTATTTAAATCTGGCCTAATCACAGGACAATTCACAATGACCAGTTAAATACTAACGAGTACATCTTTGGACTGTGAGAGAAAAGCGGAGCACCCAGAGGAAACCTACGCTGTTCGTGGGGAGAACGTACAAACTCCTTATTGGAATTGGACACACACATGTTTGCACGTTTAAGTTATTATGGGTGAAGTTACCACTTTGAGCCAAACCAGTGTTTCCACAGGACTTCACTAAGTGTTCCTTATTCAACAGTATAGATCAAAGAACACTTCAACCAGCTCTTCAGCCCACTATATCGGTACTGACCATGACATCAAATTAAACAAACCCCATCTGCCTGTGCCTTAGCAGGTGTCTGTCTAAATGTCTCTTAAAATATTCTATCATATTTCCTTTCACCACTAGATTTAGCAGCACATTCCAGGTTTTTTTTAATAAACCTGCCTTGGAAATCTCCTTTGAACTTTTCCCTCTCATCTTAAATGCATGCCTTCTCGTATGTGATAATTCCATCCTGAGAAAAAACTCTATCCTAACTCTAATTATCATAATTTTATAAACTTACATCATATCTCCCCTCTGCTGCTAATGTTTCAGAGAAAACAATCCAAATTTGTCCAACCTCTCCTTAAAGCTAATATTCTCTAAGCATTGGAGATTAACCTTTTCTGCACCCTTTCCAAAGTCCCCATCCTTACTATAATGTGGTGACCAGAACCACGCACAATTCTCAAAGTGCAACTTAAAAGTTTCAGACAGCAACAAGACTTTCTGACTCTTTACTTGATGCCCACACTGATGAAGGCAAGCATGCTGTATGTCTTCTGCTCCCACTTGCAGGGAGTTATTGACTTGCACTCCAAGATCCCTCTGTTCTTCAACAAATACTTGCTTTAGGGTGATACCACCAAGGTTCAAAAGGGATGAGGGGATCGTCTATTGAGTAAGGATGAGGCAAAATCAGCCTATGTTCTACAGGACAGTGGAGAATACAAGATGTTCTAATTGAGATATATAAAATTCCGAGTGTGTGGGACATTAAAACAGGAAGTGCTGAAAATGCTCAGCTTTTCAGGCTGGATTTGAGCTGAAGTCACAGGTAACATTCCAGGTTGATGACCTTTCAATATCAGACAAAAAAAAAATGGTCTCGTTCAACTACAGTATTTAGTTTTTCAAAACAGGAACAACTGCAGAATATAAAAGCATTCAGGTCATCAACCTAAAACATTAACACAGTTCTATCTCCAGAGAAGCAACCCAATCTTAAGAATTTTTCAAGCATTTTCTGCTTTGGACTAGATCTAAACTTGACTTGATTTGGAGTTCATTTGAATGTATACCTCTACGACATAGATTCTGATATCCTCGTGCATTTCTTATCAGTACCAACATGTATCAAAACAAAATATTTTCTCTACTCAAATTGTCTGTATAGAGTGAACAAATATCTACTATTTGCACTGAAGGCAAGATTACTGTTTTTACTAAGTCAAAACATAAATAGCTCTACGTCATGCCCAAGAATCCACAATTTGTGTTTACACATGGCACTTAATCTCTGATCCTATTCCAAAGTGACATCAGGAACCACTTTTATAATGTCCTTTAAATCAGAGTCTCTTTTAAACAACTGTTACATTTCTTTGACATGCTAATTCTACACATTGCAATTCAATATTATTTGAAATCAAAGGAGATAGCTGATTGACTGCTCATCACATCATTAATTTGCAGATGGATTTACAATTAAAATATGTGACCTGTATCATATATCTATATCAGAAGTATATAAGGGATCACATTGGTCCAAGGGGATTCACGCTGATAAATTAACAGGATTATCATCATAGCAGATCTCACTATACTCAGAAGTTAGTGCGTAACTATTGTGCTTGGTGTGCAGACCAAAACCGTAGTGCTAATGTCATGATGGGAAGAGGAAGAACGATAGGCATAAACAGTGTGCATCATCAAAACAATTTACTTCCATTCCTATTTCCCTCATTGAAAGACAGGAACTCAACACCTCCCTATGTTCACTTCAAAAAAACCACTATCAGTAAGGTTAGGCAGCAACACCTCCACCACAATTATCCTTAATACCGGTGATCTGCAAGGCTGCGTACTCAGTCCTTACTTTACTGCCTGTACACAGATAATTCTGTGGCCAGATTCTGCTCTAAATTCGTCCACGTTTGCAGATAACACACCATTGTAGTGGGCAGAATCTCAAATAGCAATGAGTCCGAGTCAGGAAGGAGACAGAAGGCTCGGTAGCATAATATAATGACAATAACCTTGCCCTCTTGTTAGCAAAAGGAAGGAGCCTGTCATTGGCAGTGCACATGCTCCTGTTTACAGGTTGAGAGCTCCAAGTTCCTAGGAGTGAACATTATCAGTAGCCCGTCCTGGTCCAGCCATGTAGACATGGCCAAGAAACTGCCTCAACGTCCTCAGGAGGCATGCCCTCCTTTGATTCTCGCTAATTTTTATAGAAGCCCCATGGAAGGCAGTCTATCAGGATCCATCGCAGCTTGGAATGCTACTGCTTTCTCACATTATATTGCAAGAACAGACCAGTGGGCAGAGGGGTTGGCAAGGCTTTGGTGGTAAAGCATCAAATCCTCAGAAAGAGCTGACATAAGACAGGGAAATGTAGAATCCTTGTGGGTAAAGTTAAGAAACTGTTAGGGTTAAAAAAAACCCTGATGGGAGTTATATACTGCCTTCCAAATAGTAACCAGGATGTGGGGTACAAATTACAACAAGAGATAGAAAAAGAATGTTGTAAGGGCAATGTTACAATAGCCATGGGGGATTTCAGAGTGAAGGTAGACTGGAAAATCAAGTTGATGCTAGATCCCAAGACAGAGAGTTTGTAGAATGCCTGTGAGATAGCTTTTCAGAGCATCTTGTGGTTCAGCCCACTAGGGGAAAGGCTATTCTGGATTGGGTTATATATAATGAACCAGATTTGATTAGGGTGCTTAAGGTAAAGGAAACTTTGGGAGAGGTGATCATAATATGATAAAATTTATCCTGCAATTTGAGAGGGAGAAGATAAAGTCAGATGTATCAGTATTACAGTGGAGTAAAAGGAATTATAGAGGCTGGTTAAAGTTGATTGGAAGCAGATAATAGCAGGGATGACAGAAGAACAGTAGTGGCTGGAGTTTCTGGGAGCAATTCGGAAGGTGAAGGATTGATGCGTACCAAAACAAGAAGTATTCTAAAGGGAAGCTGATGCAACTGTGGCTGACAAGAGAAGTTACACACAACACAGAAGCAAAAGAGAGGCCATACGATAGAGCAAAACTGAGTGGGAATATAGAGGATTGGGAAGTTCTTAATAACCAATAGAAAGCAACTAAAAAGCTATAAGGAGGGGAATGATGAAGTATGAAGGTAAGCTAGTCAATAATATCAAAGAGGATACCAAAAGTTATTTTATACTGTAAAGAGTAAAAGAGAGGTGAAAGTAAATATCAGGCCACTAGTAAACAATGCTGGAGAGGTAATATGAGGGACAAGGAAATGGTGGGAGCATAAGTATTTTGCCTCAGTCTTCAATCTTCAGCGTGGAAGTCACTAGTAGTGTGCCAGAAGTTCAAGTGTGTAAAGGGGAAGAAGTGAGTGCAGTTGCTAATACTAGTTCACAAAAATGATTCTGGGAGTGAAAGGATTATTGTATGAGGAGCATTTAATGGTTCTAGGCCTGTACTCACTGGAATTTAGAAGAATAAGGGGGGATTTCATTTAAACCTATTGAATGTTGAAAGGCCTAAATGGAGTAGTTGTGGGGAGGATGTTTCCTATAATGGGGGAGTTGAGGATCAGAAGGCACAGTCTCAGAATAAAGGGATGACCATTTAGAACAGATATGAGGAGGAATTTCTTTAGCCGAAGCATAGTGAATCTGGAATTCATTGCCACAGGCAGCTGTCGAGGCCAGGTCATTGGGTGTATTTAACTAGAGGTTGATGGTTCTTGACTAGTCAGATCGTGAAAGGTTATAGGGAGAAGGCAAGACAATGGGATTGAGAGGGAAAATGGATCAGCCATGATGAAATGACGGAGCAGACTCGATGGGACAAATGGTCTAATTCAGCTCCTTGCTTTTATGGTCTTAGCTCTGCCCAAGATGAAAGGAAATTGCAGCGAGTTGTGGATACAGCTCAATACATGACAAAAGCTAGCCTCCCCTCCACAGACTCGATCCACACCTCTTTCTGTCTTGTGTAGACAGCCAACAAAATCAAAGACATATTAAGCATAAGATAGAATAAACATGAAAGCACAAACGTCTGCAAGCATGTACCACCAGCCTCAAGGACAACCTTTAATTGTCTTGCTTTTGTAAGATGATACAACAGTCCCCTAATATGAACAGATGGACTCAGCCTCACAGTCTACCTGGTTATGGTCCTGTAACTGTTATTTCTTGGGTTTTTTTGTACGACCATGATGTACCAATGTATTGAAATGATCTGTATTAATGATATTGCAAAACAAGTTTTTTCTTTGTTCCTCAGAACATTTGACAATAATAAACCAATTTACCATTGCCCTCTGCCTATTGTAACAGCTTCCCTGTTGTGTATTTAACTGATGGTGTTCATTCAGGTCAACTCTCTAATCTACTAACACAATATTTGATGTTATTGACTAGATCCCGTCAACAGACTAGTCTGTCTCAAACCCATCAATCCCGCCCCAAAACAATGGCAGTAAAGGAAACTCTGCCACAAAACTGTCAATGTCAGAGGTCCCCCCCATGCATTCAGCAAGGAAGCTTTTGTCAATCAGTGGTGCACAGAAGCCTGGCATCGCTCAACCAGCTGCACCTGCAGTGTCCAGAGTTCCTAGAATGCCCCAAAGTCCACCATATATGACATCCCTGAAGAGACTCTTGCCTTCTCCACCAGAAATCAAATGGAATGGTTTGTTGCAAATGACCAGGAGATTGGCGAGCTCACTAACCACAAATACAACATGTTCTTCAACTAAACCCTCCATCACACTGCAAAGGGGGGGGGGGGGAAGAGAATCGGCTCCACAAGCAAAATAACACTGAGATCCAATAAACGTCACCTCTGCTGAAGAAGAGATTGCTGTAGGGGTGGAAAGCAACCAACCGATAACCACAATATATATGGATTCTTCACTGTTAGAGTTAGCATAATCATGGCCCTCCAAGAAAGGAAACAAATCTGATTCCAGTAACTACAGTGGGGTGTCCCCAATGTCTGCCACCAGGAAAACCACTGCAAGGAGTGGACGAAGGACTCTTCAAATTGTAGTTGGGATTGTGTCCACCAAAATGTGTAGTGAAAATTATAAGAAGATGAAGGGACCAGCATCAATCACTACAGAGGCCCTCTATCAATCTTACAAACTCTGTCAACCGTGGTGGACTGAAGGATCATTAGCTGCCCTCACAAATACATCTCAATCCTATGACTGCGATAAGAAGAAATCCAATGCCAATATCTAACCAGTAGACCCTGTTACAGAATCAACTCCAGTGTAAGCTAAAGTCAAGCAAATCCATGTCATTGTTCCGACCCTCCTCTTCATATTTCTCCCAATAAAAATGCACCTCATAACCAACACTCATCTGTCTGGTCTAGATTTAACCAACAAGTTGAAAGGAAAAGTGCTCAACCTACAATGAGCCTTTTGATAATTATGCAAAGCACAAAGGTCCACTGCTAACCTCCTCACAACAATTGAAGACTCCAGAAAACATAGATCATTTTCTGCAACTCAAATACCACCTCTCATTGAATACTGACATAAGTGATAACATTCACCACACTTCAGTAAACCACTGCAGTCTTAAACCTGATAAAGAGATTTAAACCTGGCACAAAGCCCTTGGTTTACCAGGCAGGTGTGATCAATGCCCTGCTGCACACTAAAAGGAAACATGCATCATGCACAGGGGAGGTACCACAATCTTATCTTTTTTTAAATCCTCCAAATCCACTGGCAGGACAAAATAAAAATTCCTCTGGCAATTCAATTTTATAAAATAAAATGCCCTCTGGTCTCTCAACTGGAAGCACGCAGAACCCAGTGGAAGTAGCTCATCCTTACAATAACTACACAAGCTAAAAGTCACACCCACCCAACCTGCGGCAGACTCTACAGATCCCACCCACATGAGCCTCATCAGCCAGCTCAGAACCCATAGAACTGAAGTCATCTTAATCCTGAGGGATGCTTAAGAAGAGCAGCTGACAGATTTTCTGTTAAGACCCTTCGTGAAGCTAATGAATTAATGAAATCTGAGTGTTGCAGCTACAGTATCAATGTAATGTCTTCACATCTTTCACTGACAGTGTGGCTCACCATCTAGCAAACATTTTGCAAAGGAACACCTGTCATGATAAAAAAAACAAAGAATTAACCTTTGTATAAGCCTCATCTTATACAGGTTTCCCCCGCTATCTGAAGGCAGAGCGTTCCTATGAAACCGTACGTAAGCCAAAATGTCATAAAGCGAAGAAGCAATTACCATTAATTTACATGGGAAAATTTTTTGAGCGTTACCAGACCCAAAAAATAACCTACCAAATCATACCAAATAACACATAAAACCTAAAATAACACGAACATGTAGTAAAAGCAGGAATGATATGGTAAATATACAGATAAATACAGAAATATTTTATGTACGGTGTAGTTTCACTTATCAAAATCAGGAAGACAGCGAGCTGAAATCGATTTAGAGAAAAAAAGTCGGCACGTACACGCATGCGCACACAACTGCCCGCACAAGGCTTCACGGTCATGGTAGTCTTTCTCGGGATAAACACACATATAAAACAGGCAACTTTTTTTTCATAAAAGCGAAAATCCTCTTTGGTTAGCAAAATCAGGTACTAATGTAGGTCTTTTGTAACAGCGAGCTGTCGTAAAGCGAACGTTCGAAAAATGGGGGCCACCTGTACTGGTTCTAATTTAGTATGTTTCTTTAAATTTTTATGCTGATTTCACTATCCTAAGACAGAGCAGAAATTTGAAACTTTCTTCTTTACTGCCTTTCTCGTTCTTGGGCCTGGTGAATGGGGGAGTAGGAAGTGGGGAAGTTGGAGCAGAGTACTGATGTACTTGTAACAGCACAGTGCCACAGCTCACAATACTGCTGTATCAAAGCTCCAGTGTCTTGGGTTTGACCCTGACCTACAGTGCCTTCTGTGAGCAGTGTGCAGACCCACTGTCGGGTTCCCCAGGATGCTCCAGTTTCCATTCACTTCCCAAAGATGTGCTAGTTATTAAGTTAAATAGTTCTGCTAAATGATTATGTGTGTTGTAACTTCAAAACACTAAATTAATTCAAAGGAAGATCAGGAGAGACAGGTGAGAGAAAATAGATCACCATTAAATAAGCAGGGAATAGGGCTGATGGGATAACTCAAAGATCAGCATAGATTCAGTAGATTGAACGGTCTCCTGTGTCATCAGGAAATATGAGGTGAAGCAGGGTCCACTGTTGCTAGGCCAGTATGATTATGTTAACTGAGACCTTTCCTAAGAAGTGAACACAAGTGATGATAGTAAAATAAGAGGCATGCTGAATGTTAGTAGTTCATCACCCCACTGAATTGAGTTGAAATTCACTGCACAATTTGTATCTATGTCAATACACTTTTCAAAGACTGATTTCTTCGAGTGATGCAATTTGACTTTTCCCCCTCTTAAGTAATATTTGGTATTTAAATGGATTGCAGATAGAATTAAATCAAAAGGGCTACATGTAGCCAAATAGAGCGTTGCAGGTCTCAATCTGCGATTTACAAAATAAAATGCTTTAATCCAAAATTGATCAAAATAGGCTATAGCAGAAAATAATTTGTTCTGCAGATATGGAAAAATTCTTGACACGGTTATTTAATACTAATATCTGGCTTTCTTTGTGAATGGATTACTGAGACAAGTAAAAGCTCTTCAAACGGATAAACTTATATTGGAATACTCACAACCATGGGCAAGAATTTGCAGTCAATTTTAGCACACCTATCAAGGCTGCAGTGCCAAGTAGATAGATGTACTGGAATAATATAGGGTATACTGGAATAATATAGACTGGGGATGGAAACATCTGGCCAGAAAAAGCACAAGTCTGAAATACAGAAAAGGAACAAACAGTATTCTAGGCAGAAGAGAGAGCCAATAATCTGCAAATCCAAGACAGTAAAACTCCCACTTCACAGAGCTGATCTTGGTGCTCTCATCAGTGAATAGAACAGCCACCACTATCCTGTCAGTCAACGTCGACACCATGACAAGTCTCCAAGAGAGCCGCAAAGCCTGTAATTAAAAATCTTTCCTTCTATCACTTTAGTGCCAACTACATCAACTGTGTTTCAAGCAGTATGACGTTAGTTTCATTTTGCCTAATGCCTTTAATTTATATAGCTTTCAATAGATTGTCACTATATTACTCAGAATGAAGAAATCTGGTTCCAGAGTGTCGGAAACTGCCCAAATCAGAAGAACTCCTCTCCAGGCAATTTACTGCCAGATAATCTAAGATATCAATGATTGTAACTATAAAATGTTTAGAAGGCGCGACTGTATCTATATCCTTTTAAGGAAGGCAATATTAGGATGAAACTCTTAGAAAAAAAGATGTTGACAAAATATTCCGAAATAAGAAAGCAAAGACAAGTTAGTGTAGAAAATTGGAAGATAAAGCAGTAACCAGAAATGGCAATGCATTTTTAGGCAAAACCCCTACCAGAATGGTAGATCCAGGCTGATATCGAAGTACCATGTAAAGTGCAAGGACATTCTACAAGGATATTACCAGATATTTTACCAGATATATAGGGCGTAACCATTTAGAGAGTTTGTAAAGGCTGGAATTCCTTCACTAGGAAAGGGACAGCATTGGTAATTTGAGCAATGCACACAAAATGCTGGAGGAATTCAGCATCAGGCAGCATCAATGGAGGGGAATAAACAGGCTGCGACCCTTCATCAGGACTGGAAAGGAAGGAAATTTGAGTGAGCTTTAAAATATTGAAGGAGTTTGATGGGTAAAAATTGCTTCCACTTGCAGGTGAGTACAAATCAAGGAGACACACATAGGGGATGGATGCCATGTTAAGAAAAAGAATGAAAGATGCAACATCTTTCAAGTGCAAACCATGAGCTATGTATGAACTGACCACATAAAGGATTAAGGTTCTACTGCCAAGTAATCCAGGAACCAGGACCTCAAAAATACAGCGCCTGAAATGTTTACCGATTGCACCTTCTGCAATGTGTGTAGGAACACCAGGGCATATCAGATTAACCTACACATGTCTGAACAATTAGAACAAGAAGAAAACTTCACAATCTGAGTGACTGAGGTCAGTTTTGGGGAAGGTGGGACTTGTGCAACATAGATAAGCTGTTTCTAAAGAGCTGGAACTAACATCTTCATAACAAGATTAACTAAAGCAGCAAGAGAAAGTTTAATGTGATTTGTGAGTGGCCACCAGGATGAAACTTGGTGAGGAGAAACCAGGTGTAGAAGACTGAGAGGAAAAAACACTTAAAACAAAAATTAATTGAAATAGCAGGGTAAGTATAAGGTAGCTTAAAGTGGGTTTGGATGACATGTCTAAATGCAGGGACTATGGTAAATTACTGGGAATATTGCCACATGGGAATTGTAGATTATAGGAAAGGCAAGGACCTACCTCAAAATGGAGGAGGATTTATAATTTAACATTACAAACTGTATGCTATTTCAGCAGGGAAAATTAAGAGAGTGGTTTAACAGCACAGAACAAGGAATCCATTATAATAGTGAGGGATAATAATGTAGTTGTCATTTCAATTACAACCTCTTTGGAAACCTAAATAAACACCAGAGGAGCTATCTTGTTAGTGATTGTAAACTACATGATACCAATATGCGGCATGGAGGTAGAGGTGGAAACGTCAACAACATGCAAGAACTACAGAGTACTGGTGAATGGAACTTTAATGCAGAGCTGGATAGAAAACTGGTCTGATTTCAAAACTATGATCTTCCTTAATCTGTTTCAAGTGAACAAAAAAGTAAAAGAGCTGGATCTAACTAAGGTGAATGAACTATGTCAAGCAAGGCATGCTTCAGTTGGAAAGCATTGGCTGGTGGCCATAATCACAAAGAACTTGCAGTTGGACTGATGGTGAAGTTATTGGCATTTGCCATTGTCACAATCAGAAACTGACCACAACACCCACCATTGTCATATTACTACAGGATATTACAGTCAATGCAAAAGCTCTTGTGTATCATTTGCAGGTTTTAAGATAATCATTCCCTTCAGAGCTTTTCTTAAACATATTATATTCCCCTCTTCCCCCAACATTAATAATGCAAGCATTGGCCTTACAGGATAAATATGCACATAGTTAGCAATTATTCCAAGAAGTGAATTGATCAAATTTCAGTAAAGTACTGGGCCTGAACCAATGGAGAAATGGCACCTACTTGATGAAGTAATGCTATTATTTCTCCCCGAGTCTGGATTTCCCAATTGACTACAGATGTCCCAAAATGGCTGGTTGATCTTCACTTGTGGCTTGCTGACTGCACTCTAACACTGTCCAGCAATCAGGTATGAATGCAAAGCAATTCTCCAGCATTCAGTGTCTGAGCAAGGTCCAACCTATCTGTGGTAGTGGGACAGAAATTACTCTGCACTATTTTAGCTGACTGGTGTCCACGTTGCTCTATCGGGGAAAGTGAATTCCAAGCTTTCTTTACTTTCCATGCATCTTTGGATGTACTTCAGTGTTAAACCTTTACTTCAAAATCTGTGGGTGTCTTACCTGTCTGAAACAGATCTGCAGTAATTGCAAATCTTCACAGTCGATTGAACTTTGTTTTCATTTGTATCCACCGTACATTAGCAACATCTATTTTCACATCTGAAAATATGCCTAGTTGAGCAGCTGTTTGTTACCTTGGTCCATTACTGGTATACAAGAAAACATGAATTGCAATTATATATAAAAAAGATCTCACCAGTAGTAATTATTTTATTTTTCCTCTAATGCTTTTCATTTCCTTCACTGCCTATTCTTATTTGCCAGAACCACACCACTTAACATGAGTCTATCTTAATCGTGGTGGTTATATGTATTGAAGGTAATTTAACACTCTTGCTTGCCAAATGCTAAATCGAATGCTAATGATGACGTGAAAGCCCATGTAATTTTGCACAAATGGGAATCCAAAAAATAAAATATATACACCGCTCCCCCAGCAATTATGTACTCCAAAACAATATGGAACTTGGCCAACAAATCTGAAAGAAACAAGCAAAAACATTAAACTGCCATTTGCTTATGTTTTTTGATTTGTATCTGAAGATTTAGCTCCCACCCAATCAATCAAGACTCAGTTGCTACAGTGGTAAAGCATGTTTAGGTAAGTCACTATTACTGGTTTCCTGCTATCCTGGGGGCCTCTCAAAACTGCAAAACCCATCCCCGATTGTCACATCTACTCACCCCAGCTACTAATTCTAACTTTCACCAAGTGCCAGCAACAACACACATATCAAATCCTCTATTCATCAATTATCAAATCTTTGACCCCCTCCCCACCATTCTGCCTCACTCCTGCGTCAGCATAATGTAATTTCTAATTACAAAGTTCAAAGTAAATTTATTATCAAAATATGTATATATCACCATATACTACCTTGAGATTCATTTTCTTGTAGGCATTCAACTTAAAGTAAAGAAATACAATAGAATCAATGAAAAGTTAAACACAAGAATTGACAAACAGCCAATGTGCAAAAGAAGACAAACTGCAAATTAAAAATACTGAGAACAGAAGTTGTAGAGTCCTTGAAAGTGAGTCCACAGTCAGTTTAGAGTCAGGGTAAATGAAGTTATCCACGCTGGTTCAGGAGCCTGATGGGTGAAGAGTAATAACTGTCCCTGAACCTGGTGATGTGGGACCTAACTCGCCTTTACCTTCTTCACGATGGCAGCAGTGAGACAGTGCTGGGTAGTGGGGGTCCTTGATGATGCAGCTTTTGTTGTGGCAGTGCTCCATGTAGATGTGCTCTATGGTGAGGAGCGTTTTGCCTGTGATGAGCAGAGCTGTATTCACCATTTTTTGCAGGCTTTTCCTTTATATATTTTGCAACAACCTGCAATACTGAACTCCCAGTGGAAGTTCACACACTAAGTGCTTTTTGCCCAATATGAACTGCCTAATGTGCCTTTTATTTGTTTATTATTCTTTATTTGCCCTTTTTTAAGCAATATCTCTCCACAAGGGTTCCCTCCACACCATTGACTATATCTTGAGGTGACAGCTGCCAGCTGGCCAGAGGCAGTTAGTTACTTTTGCAACTGCCCTAAAGGGAAGACAGCTTGGAGGACTACTGCATAACTTAGCCTCTGCTGGATGCAGCTCAGGATATATTCAGCATGAAGCAGAACCTGAAAACAGTGCCAAAGTTCAACTGTTCTGATTATAGTCACAGCTGAGATTTACAAGAAAAATTATCAACCATTATTTTCATAATAATTGTTTTTACAGATAAAATCAAGCATAGTAGCTTTCATTCAAATATCCTGTAATAATGTTAATTCTTATCATCTCTAAAATACCTTCATGAACGTACATTTTCATGTCTGCATTCTCTGCAATATCATTCATGGAACAAAGTAAGGCGCAAAACGTTGACAACACGTGCACACTGGAACACACAGAAATGTAACTCCACAACTTGTGTTTAGCGGATAGGTGTTAGCGTGGATCACAAGAAATTAATGGATACTATTTAACACATTTGTAAATTTGCATTTTTTGACACACGCACTACACCTATGACTGTGATTATGTGGGAGCTCACAGAATGTCTAATTACTTGTTATTTACAGAGTCATTGTTGAATTCTGTTTACTTCTATTTTCTTAGTGGTTTTGCAAAAGAAAAGGTGCAAAACCTAAATAAACAACTCTCACTTCATTGCTGCCAGGAACTTTTGTTTTTAGATCTGCCATGGACTCAGTCAGAAAGACACAATACAATATTTGGTTTACTATTGTGAGCCAACTCCAAAAAAAATGCAAATATATTATTTATTAATAAATAACTGATAGGTCATACACTTGTGCAGTAATCAAAGGCTGCAGGTCATTTATAACTTAATTGCTGCTTAAGAAACATAAAGATTTGATCTCAAGTTTAGAAGCGAGATTACAACTGGAAATCAAAGCCAGTACACATTTTAATATTGCTTTATATCTATTACAATAAGCGGCATCTGTGAGTGTTGAGATACCCATAGATCAGTTGCTCTCCATATCAATGCTCACAATAATCAGGATAACAGACCTTATAACAGTTCTGTACTATATATAATGTGTTACGCAACTAATAAGCAACTAAATTATGGAAATCAGTTGTGAGCACTCAGAGTTTAGCTGTCAATTAGTCAAAGAATTAGACATTCATAATTTTTGGCTTCAGACTGTAGAAATTAGACATTATTTTTTCTTACATTTTTAGAGTTTTTTAATTAATCAATGTAGAAATGGGTTCTTTGGCCCACCGCACCCATGTTGAATATCAAATACCTATTTGTACCAATCACATTTTCCAGCACTTGAACCATAGCCTTTTATACATTGGTAATTCAAGTACTCATCAGATCCTCTTTAAAAAAAATTGGAAGGTTTTCATCTTTACTATCCCCTAAGGCAGTGCACTCCAGATTCCTGTCACCCCTGGATGAAAATATTCTTCCTTAAGTCTCTTCGATACTTCCTATCACTGTCTGTAGCCCTCTAGTTTACGGCAGCTCCACCAAGGGGAAAAGCTGTCTACTGTCTAACTTATCCTCAGCATTTTGAATACATCAATGCGGCCCCCTTCAGCCTCCTCCACACCAAAGAAAACCAACCCAGCCCATCAATTCTCTCCTCCTGACTGAAATATTCCATCCCAAACAGCATCCTGGCAAATCTCCTCTGCAGTCTCTCCAGTGCAATCACGTCCTAGTTATATGGCAACTAGACCTGCACGTGGTACTCCAGCTGCGGCCGAACCAACGTTTAAAAAAAAATCACTATAACCCCCCTCCTCTTGGATCCACTGCTCCAGCTAACAAAATCAACCGTCCCACATGCCTTCGTCTACTTGTGCCGCCACCCTCAGGGGTGTTCAGGCTCGCACAGTGAAGTCCATCTGGTCCTCAGTACTGCCTAGGAGATTATGATTTTATTTTGTATCTACTAGTCTCATTGGTCCTCCCAAATTGCTTCATCTCGCTCTTGCCGGAATTAAATTCTATGTATGATTTCTGCCTTTTTAACTCATCAATAATGTCCTATAGCCCAAATAATCTTCCTCAACAACAGTTCCAATTACTGTGGTATCTGTGAATTTGATAATCCTACCTTCTACAATCACATCAAAACCATTAACGTACATAGCAAACAACAAGGGTTGCAAATCTCTGCAGTGCGCCATTAGACAGGCTTCCAACCAGAAAAGGGCCCTCCATCATAACTCCCTGCTTATTACCAAGCCACTTTTAGATCCAATTTGCCACAGGATATATCCTTTTCGATGAGTCTCCCATGTGGAACTTTGTAAAAGCCCTTCATAAAGTCAATGTGGATTACATCAACTGCAGTGTCCTCATCAATACCTTTTGTTCCAATGTCAGAAACGTCTAATTTGTGTATGATGCTAAAACTGGGGCAATAAAACATTCTTTGATATATTAACTAAGAGGTTTCTAGTATCATGATATGTCAATGTATATTTAGATTTTGGGGTTCTTGACTATTTCAAAAGAGGAAGTTATGGGTTATCCTATTGATTAAATAATCCCATATCTTTTCTGCCACTTCTGTATTTCTCCACTACCTCTCACCAAAAACACATAGAAGGTAACTTCTCATCACTCTGCCTCCAGTAAAATCAAAACTCAATCACATTTTTGGCAATATAAGGCAATTACTCCATCACTGCCTCTTAAACAAAATAAGAAATTACGAAAGTACTAGTTGTGAATCTGGGAGTTATTTCAAACATTGCAAAGAACCATTACAGCTCAAAAAACAAATCATATTATGCAAACATTAATCAGGTAACAATAACATGTCTCAAATCAGATTTCCTAAAATTTTCATATTTTTGTTAGATAAAATAATGAAGTTATGTTTATGTTTTCCTCAATAAACAGATGTGTAAATTGTAAATTTGAACTTGAAATATACTTCATGCAGTTTCACAGCTATGGTAAGTCATCACTTCGGATTTTGACTTCATTATTTTTGGAAAGGTGGTTAATACCCTAAAATTAAAATATTTCAGTGTCAAGACACAGAGTGTATGATTTGTTGCGTTCTTGACTTCCCATTATCAGTTGGAATTGAAGTGTTACCTATTAATTAAAGTCCATCACGGTCTTTGCTTTAAATTCTTGTGATGCCAGTTAACTGGGGGGAAATGTTTTTTTTTTGGCAATTGGAGGTTTTTGCTGCAATTTCTCAGATCTTGCATTTTGTTCACACACACTGCTTTCCACTTTTTAATTACTTTGGTAGATTTTATAACGTTAAAAAGTGACCAAAGTACCCCAGACAACATTTAAATATAGCTGTGGTTAAATGGTGTTGGCATTAATTAGAAACTAACAAAATAAAGGCCACATTTTCAGATAGTTTTTGCCACATCCCATGCATTTTGACTTCCTTAAATTTCAGCTCAATACATTTCCCCCTGGAGGGGGTGTGAATAATAATAGAGTGGCGCCAAATATATCCAGGACCATGTTGAACAACTGGGATAGCCAACTCCGTAACCTGCAAGGGTGAACAGGAATGACGGAGAAGGAGATCAGGAATTACAAGAATCAAATCTGTAAAAAAACAGCTAAGAAAAGGAAAAGATGAAAAAAACTCCTCCAAGAGGACGACAGCCTTGTTGGGTTTGGAGGCTTGTGCGCATCACTGACCCAGAGAGCTATGTTGGCAGGAGTGAAGGCTTTATGCTTTGGCTCTTGGTAGGGTCACCCATGCCAAACAGGTCAAAGGGTAGAGGTCAGACTAATAGTGGTCCACCAGTTCTCCAAGTTCAGGGCTTCAGCTCAGGGCTAACAACCCTGAGTGGTAAAAATAAATTGTTAAGGAAACAGCAATGAACATAGAACATAGAAAGTTACAGCACATAACAGGCCCTTTGGCCCACAATGTTGTGCTGACCACAGATGTAGAATCCTTCTGCATCTGAGTGTGATGATATTCTTGAGTCTCCATCCAGGACTTTCATGACTGACGGTAGTATAAACCAAGAGAAAGCTACTGACATGATGAAGGAAGTCCTGAACACCACCAGAGATGACAGACCTTTTTTGCTGCCCTTAACGTGATGGCTTAATGAACAGTTGTATGTGGGGGAGAAAACTGGGTTGTGAGGGAGGAAAGGGAGAGGAAAAGAATATATGAAGACATTGTTCTTTATGGAAAATCCCCAACAGTATTCCATCTGTAGTACGCAATTCAAATTATCTGCTTCTGAAACAGGAGCTGAGTGGCCTTGAAGATAGAAAATGGCATTTTAAATGAATGTAAGTGTTAATTTTCACCCCAGTGATCTGTAGCAATTCCTTGAAATTTAAGGGAGTACTCAGGGTGAGTTGCTCCTTTTTGGGCCAACATGGGTCTGTGCACCACTGGCAACAGACAAACAAGACAGTCCTGTCAACTTAGCCACAAAATCATACAACACGGAACTCTTTGGTCCACTGCATCAGTGTCAACCATCAAGAATTTATCCACAATTATCCCCCATCAAACGTGGCCCCCACCACTGGCCCTGATTCTCAAGCCATCCACCCATACCGTAATCAAATTTAGTTTTCCTTCATTTGCTCAAGTACAGTGAGGTACAGGTACAATGGAAAAACTTGCTTGTAGCAGAGGACTAGGCGCATACAACACATAGAATATAAATTATACATAAATCATTCAAGACAGATGAAAAACTACTGTATAAAAACAAAATTTGGTGCAAAAATTGACACAATCATGATAGTGCAAGAGAGAGTTCATATTCCGCTGGTGAGGTAGGATTAGGGCTCTGCAGGTCAGTTCAAGAACATGATAACTGCAGGAAAGTTGTTGTTTCTGGTGGTGTGGGACTACTGTAGCCAACTGACCTACCTACTACCCACTGGAAGGCAACTGGAGCTCTTAGAGGAGCACAGAATAACTCTACACAGACAGGATGGAAACCAGATTTCTGTAGCTGTGAGGCAAAGGGCACTATCTGCTGCACCACTGTGCTGCCTCTGTGGGCGAATTACTGCCTCGTGAAGATACTAACTCATTGCTAATCATGTACATCACCACTCCTAATGGAGCACGTTAAACTCAAAGTGTAACATCTATAAACTCCATCTCTGAAAGCTGACAGAAGATTCAATCCAGTGATGGCACCTTACTCTCATATTACAAGGCTACACACCAAATCTTTGGAAAGACCAAGTATAAACCTGGCGTTTGTTTGTGAAGCACCCACACTCTGTCAGCAACAGTTATCTTGGGCCTCTGGCTGCATGGCACTTCAATTCCCCTTGAAGTTTCCACACTGACATGTCTGTCCTCAGCTGTATCCACTGTCATAGTAAGTCCAAGTACAGACTAGAAGACTTCATACTCACCTTGATTAGCCTTTAGCTCAGTGGTATGAACACTGAATTGCCAATTTCAGCTCAACACTCTCTCACTCTAACCAGTCGTCTCAGATCCCCTCTCCCTTTGTTTTCTATTTCCATCCTCCGCCTGACTCCATCCTTCCTTATCTGGTTCCAACAATTACCTACCAATCTCTATTTCTGCCTTCCCTCTCCCTCGACCTAGCTGGATCCATCTGCCTCTTTTTACTTATGTTTCTGCCTCTGTCTCAGCACCCCACTATTCATACCTCTCTCTCTCACCTCACTTGGCTCCATTTGGCCACCATCCTACCTCATCTGGTTCCACCTATCATTTACCAGCATCCGTCTCTCTTCTATATACTGGCTGCCCTGATGTAGGATCTCGTGCCAAAACGATGACCACCCCTTTGCTTCACAGATGCTCCTCGAGAGCTGAGTTCTTCTAGCCGTTTATTTTTTGCTCCAGGTTCCAGCATTTGCAAAGTCTTGCGCCTCTGAGATTAAAATTCATGCTGTATAAGTCAGAGGCCAAAATTGCAGTTTTCCAATCAACTAAAACTGCTAATTAGTGATGATAATAAAGAGTGAAAAGGCATTTCTTCAGTTAGGTGGTTCTGTGCTTGTTGTAGTTCAAGACAGCACGGCTTCAATAGCTGCATAAGTATAAAATAGCACAGATGATACAATTCTTCTGTGTTTTTCTTTGAAAGCCATAGCAGAATTCAATGCAATATGGCTTTTCTATAGACTTACGGCACAAAGAAACTTCAATGAATGGCATCTGAGTTATATTGTGTTCAGCTTGGCAGGTTCCTGAAAGACTTGGGCAACAGTGTTTCATGGCAGACAGAGAGATAAGTTGTTTGAATAAGCGTCTAAGCTTTTTTTTAGGAAAATAAGATTCATTATCGATTTTTAGAAAATAACAGAAAAATGGTAAGCTTTAAAACAGTGCAAAAAGTAGACAGAACTATAATCCTTTCAAAGCCAGATCATAATTCAGAAAAATGTATAAGAAAAATTATGTGTCATTTCCTATAGTGCCTTCTGTCCCCAACAGAGAATAATTTGGATAAGAAATCTTGGTAATTGGGATTGCATCATCAAAAAACTATTTCTTTGAAACATTAAATATCTGAAATTGCAACAGCCAGCTCGATTTTAAAATATTATTTCAGCTTGTGCACTCTGAGATAACTAGTCCACATTTAAGTATTAACTTTGTGGTTCAAAATGGTTGGGCATTATGATTATATATAATTGATGAAGTGGCAGACTATTGTGAATGATTTCTCAAGTTCAATGGTGTCAGCTCCCCCTTTAAGCAGAATTTTGTGGGAGATGATCTACTCACACCATAGCAAAATCTAATCATAGCACAGTAAGCTTCACTGTGAACTGGAATGGATATATTTGCATACGTTTTTTTCTCAACCTGTCAAAAAAGCAGAGCAACAGCATCTGAGGCAGAAATCAAAGATGAGCATTTTGGAAGTACTCATCAGGACAGTCAGTATCTTTGGAGAAAGACATAGAGTTAATGGTTCAGGTCAATTCAGCCTTTTATCTTGATGGATTCTGCTTCACACATTAAGTACCTCCAGTATATTCTGATTTTAGTTTGGATCTGCAGGAATTATCTTTTGCTTTTCAATTAACATTTCAGGCAGAGTTTACTCTGGATTGCAAACTGATTTATTTCATAAAAGGTTGAATATGATAGTGGGAAAGGTATGATAGGAGTCACTTAGTTCAATAAACAGAAGTTTTCTTTACATATTGATATAATAACATGATGGGTATTTGAATAACCCTATTTTCTTCACTTTGGAGCACTGGATAACAGTGTTCATCTCTGCCATCCCTTATGGCCCAACTATCTTTACAATCAGCTCACAAAGGATGAACTGCCCTTTACTTTGTGTTTTTTCTTGTTTTAAAAGCTTGACAGCTGTCTTAGCCTCTGTCACAATTGCCTATCACTCTGCACTGAGACTAGAACCACTCACTTAACCTGACAATGAATCATGCTGAGATCAAATGGATTGCTGCAGCAACAATGAGGGTGACATTCATTAGAAATTGGCCTTCGTCACCTGCAGGAAATCCTATTCAACTGCCCAGCCTGACATTCAATCTGTATACTCTAATTTCTCGTTAATTCAAAGCTTAACACTTTGTGGTGAACTACGTATACCTGTCTGGACACGCCCCCTGATGACTGCTCCTGTGGCTCCTCCCACAGACCCCTGTATAAAGGTGATGGAGGTCCGAGCCCGGCCCTCAGTCTCCAGGATGTAGTATGGTGGTCACTCACTGCTTGTTCCTTCTTCCAGTCAATAAAAACTGATACCTCACTTTTACGTCTCAGAGTGAGTTATTGATGGTGCATCACACTTAAAATATCTAAATTTCCCTTTTTTATTGGAAGATGGTCAAAAATATCCTGAACTGAAAGAGTTCTTCTAGTCCATCATAACAACTACAATATATAAAACACACAATATAATTCAGGAAATTTAACGCTTAATACAATGACCCTTGTATGCTGTAAATTGTAATGCTGTAAATTTTGATAGCGAAGTTAGACAAGCACTTTCTCTTCTACATATTACATATATAATATCTCTTAAAGAATCATAAACATTCGCCACATTTCAAAATAATCTGAAGCACTGAAAGAACTACAACTGCAGAGCTGTAGATCAAAATCTGAGAAGTATGATTAAGTCACTTCAAGGGATTAAGGGGTTTCAATCAAATATGTTTGAAGGAATCCAGGCTCAATGACCATCAGCATATAACCTGCAGCATCAGAGATCTAAACACACTACACCAGCCTTTCTCAACCTTTTTGCCCTGGAGGAACCCTTGAAATAAGTTTCAGGTCTCGGGGAACCCCGGCATAAAAATTGTTATATCTAGAGCTCATGGAACATTAGTGTGATCAGTAAGGTGTAGATATAATAATCCGAAAATAAATATCAATGCTCTTTTGATTCGAGAATGAACATTTTAGCCAACCTTTCTTGAAAAAAATAGTTGTTTAGCTTACCTTTGTGAAATTAATCTCTTTCTTTCCTTTTCATAAATTTTAAAAACATAAGGCAAACAGAATAAACTTCTTAATTCTAGGTTGAACTTGACATAAACGCACATGGATTTCACCTTCAGCTGAAAGGAGACAATTTCTTATCCTTGATCTTGATGCCTGCTAAACAAGAAGAAGCTTGCACACACGTAAGAAGTTGAAAACTGCAGCAAAGTGTTCATTGTTTTCCTATGAATGGCAGAACACTCTTCTTTCACAGAAATCCAGAATTTGCCCAGGTGCACGTTAGTAAATCTTGATTGCATGATCAGAATGCAGTTCACAAAGTTCTTCCTCCTCTCTCAAAGTCAAGTTCTCAGGCTGAACAGAAGATTCAGAGAAAGGCTCACTCACCCAGCCGTACACTTGTGTTGAAAGGGAGGAAAAGTACTGTTCAATTTTGTTCTGCAGAATTCCAGGAAGCAGCAATGGAAACATATCAAGATTTTTTTTTGCAACATGATTTTTCCAAAGATTCAGTTTCCTTTTAAATCTAAGAATCTTGTCACTTGAAGTCAAAACATTTTCTCCAAGACCTTGCAGAGACTTGTTCAACTGGTTCATAAGATGAAAAATGTGGGTTAAGTAGGCTACTCTCTGCAGCCAATCAAAGCACTTGGCAAAATCTGCCCAACTATTTTCTTGAAGGTACTCCTGAAATTCACCTTTCAGATCAAACACCTTATTGAGAACTCTTCCTCTGCTAAGCCACCAGATTTCTATATGTAGCAGGGGATTGGTATGCTCTTTGTCCAGATTTTCACAGTTTTTAAACATTCTCTAGTGAACTGGTCTTAAAGCTACTAAATAAGTTGCTTCCAGAACCCTTTTACTGACTGTGAATTTATTTTCAAAAGCTTTAATCTGTTTGTTTTGAGATTCCAATAGTCGTTTAAAATAATCAGAACTTTTATGTGTCATATGTCTGTGATCTGTAGTTAAGCATCTTTTCAATGTTGCTGGAGCCATTGCTACATTTGTAGGTTGTTTGCCACGGACTAGGCACAACGGAACAGGACAACTCGGATCCCCAGTCCACGTATAACCCATGGATAAGTAGCTTTCATTGTAAGGACAGACTTTTTTTGTGTCCATTGTTGCACTTGCAGTGAAATGACTCAGAAGATTGTAGTTCTTCATCATTAATCTTATCAGAATTGTCCCCAGGCCTAGGCCTAGAGTCCTCATCTTCCATCTCACACCGTCCTCTTCAAAAAATCGCCACACTGGACCGAATGAAAAACTCCCTCCAATTTTTTACTACACTGATAGTTTGTTTGCTCCCATAAGTCGGTTGGCGGCACATAAGGGGAAGTTGGGGGAGGTAATTCGGGAGGGAGAGGCTGATGTCATAGCATAAGTTGGGCGAGTCTATTCAATGCTCAGAAAACGTACTTCACGCTCCTCAACAACGAACCATCTTCCCATCCGTGCAATACAGTGCTCACCGATTATCAACGGCCTCCCCTATCTTGTGTCAAAACCTGAGAATGAACTCAACCAAATAAACATGGTCCTTCTGCACACTGCCATACTGGGCTGGAAGACCTCTAATGGGGCTGCACAGTCACTGTCCACCACTGCGAGCACTAGCATCTTGCGAAGTTCAAAAAAACAATGTTTTTTTTAAAATCACGATCTCTCACGGAACCCCTAGCAACGTCGCACGGCACGCTGGTTGAGAAACCCTGCACTAGACCTTTGCTATACTAAAATAAGAATATCTACTGTTCCATGCCCAGACCACATTTCAGGACATCTGGTCACTTGGCTGTCCTTCTACTTCAGAGGCTAAAGAGATAAGGACAACAAAGAAGTGGTCGCGGGAGGCAAAGGAGCGGCTATGAGATTGCTTCGAGTAGGTGGACTAGGCCGTGGTCAAGGCCTCACCTGTGGATCTAAAAAAAAACACCACGGTTGTCACAGACTTCATAAAAACAGTTGCAGATGACTGTGTCCCCACAAAATCAATCAGTCTTCTCCGGCCAGAGCCCTGGATAAACCATGAGATCAGCAATCTGCTGAGGACCAGATCAAAGGCATTCAGGTCTGTTGACCAAAAAAGTTACAAGAGGTCTAGGTACGATCTCCAGAAAGCCATCTCAAGGGTGAAATGGAAATTCCAGACTAATCTTGAATCAATGAAGGATGCTCAATTGCTGTAGCAGAGCTTGAATGCTATCACTTCTTACGAAGTGAAATCAACTGACATAGGTGATAACAAGACTCTGCTTCCAGATGAGCTCACTGCCTTCTGTGCTCAATTTGACTATCAAAACATGGAGGAACCATCACAAACTCCCACAGCCCCCACTGACCCTGTGATTTCAGTTTCTGAGGCTGACGTGAGAGCAATCTTCTGGAGGGTGAACCCATGAAAAGCATCCAGACCAGATAGGATAACTACTAAAGGCCTGTTCTAATTAACTGGCTGGAGTGTTCACTGAGATCTTTAACCTCCCAATTCAGTAGTCTGAGGTACCCACCTGCTTCAAGCAGGCTTCAATTATACCAGTGCCTAAGAAGAACATTATAACCTGCCTCAATGACTATAATCCAGTAGCACTTACATCCATAGTGTTGAAGTGTCTGGAGAGGTTGATAATGAGACATACCAACTCCTGTCTGAGAAACAACTTAGATCTGCTCCAATTTGCTTGCCAGCACAACAGGTCCACAGCAGATGCCATTTCATTGGCTCTTCCCTCAACATCTGGACAGCAAAGTTTCATACATCAGGATGCTCTTTATTGGCATTCAATACTATCATCCCCTCAAAACTAATCGATAAGCTTCATGACCTGGGCCTCAATACCTTGTTCTGCAATTGGATCCTCGGTTTCCTCATTTGCAGACCCAGTCAGTTCAGACTGGCAACAGCATCTGCTCCACGATCACCATCCGTACATGTACACATCATGGTTGTGTGCTGAGCCCCCTGCTCTATTCAATTTACAACTATAGCTGTTCCCACAAACTATGGACCCACCTTCAAGGACATTTCGTCTCATGTTCTCAATATTTATTGATAATTTTTTTCTTCTTCTTTTGTACTTGCAGATTTTGTTGGTTTTTGCACACTGGTTGTCCGCCCTGTTGTGTATGGCTTACTATTATTGGATTTACTGAGTATGCCCACAAGAAAACAGATCTCAGGGTTTTATATGGTGACACATATGTATTTTGATAATAAATTTACTTTGAACTTAGAAGTTAACCCATTTTTGGCTGGCACAGATGCAATGGACCATACAGCCTCCTTTTGTGCTGCTAAACCCCTGAGCATCCCAAACTGCTTTCTAGCTAATGGACTACTTTCAGTCACTGGTGTAATGTAGAGTACAATCTAGAAATATTTTAGAGGGAAATTCGTAAAGAACAATGAGCAGGGTTAAGTGCTGGAATTGTAGATCTCAGGAAAAGCCTTAAATTTGGTTCTATTTGGGTAAAACTTTATTTGACCTTTTGAAAAAGATGATCTTATGTGCAACCTCAAAGTTCAAAAAGTCAAAGTAAAATTTATTATCAGAGTACATGCATGTCACCACATACTCAGCAAATCTATAGAACAGTAACTGTAAACAGGATTAATGAAAGAGCAAGAGCATAGAAGACAGCAAACTGGGCAAATACAAATATAAATAAATAGCAATAAGTAACAAGAGCATGAAATAACCAGATAAAGAATCCTTAAAGTGAGACCATCGGTTGTGAGATGGTCTCAACAGATTAGTGTAGTTATTCTCTTTTGTTCAAGTGCTTGCTGGTTGAGGGCCAGTAACCGTTCTTGAAGCTGATGGTGCAAGTCCTGAGGCTCTTGCACCTTCTACCTGATGGCAGCAGCAAGAAAAGAGCATGGCCTGGGTGGTGAGGATCTTTGATGATGGATGCTGCTTTTCTACAGCAACATTTCATGTATGTATGCTCAATGGTTGGGAGGGCTTCACCCATGATGTACTGACCAGAATCCACTACCATTTGTAGGATTTTCTGCTCAAAGGCATTGGTGTTCCCATACCAGGCAGTAATGTAGCCAGACAATGCACTTTCCACTACACATCTATAGAAGTTTATCAAAGTTTTTGATGATATGCTGAATCTCCACAGACTCCAAAGAAAGTTGTGCTTTCTTTGCAATTACATTTGTATGATGGGCCCAGGATAGGACCTCTGAGATACTGACACCCAGGAATTTAAAGTTAATGTCTCTTTCCTCCTTTGATCCCAAGATGGAGTACTGGCTTATGGACCTCTGGTTTCCCTTTTCTGAAGTCTACAATCAGTTCTTTGGTCTTGCTGGAATTGAATGAGAGGAGGTTGTTATGACACCACTCAGTCAAGTTTTCAATATCCCCCCTGAATGCAGATTCATCACCATCCTTGATATGGCCCTCAACAGTGCAGTCATGAGCAAAACTTGAATATGTTGTTGGAGCTGTACTTAGCCACGCAGTCATAAAAGTTCAAAGTTCTGCCCTTCCGGTCAAGATGGCACCTGCGTACAACACTACCTTGGCTGACATCTTCTGGACAGACCACAAAACTGTTTATTTCACCTTTTTTCCATCTCAAATGTGTTTCTGGAACTGTTAGAGCCTGCGATTTACAGGTTGGAGATAAGTTGGGTGATCCAGCGCTTTGCTGTCTCCGAGAAAATTCCAGGAAGCGAACTCAAACCCTCGAGGCTTTGAGGCGAAGGAACTTCAAGACGAGAGCCAATGATTGACTCCACTTTGCCGATAAAAGCTTCTATTATTCACAAAATAAAGTGAGGAGGATGATTGAAATACCGAGGCAAATGAGGAAGACGAGTGTGGGTTCAGCATCGACACTGCTGCCTGACAAGGAGCCTGTGTGGCCTATCACAGTGTGGACTGTGGGGGGGTGGGGGGGGAGGGGTTGGGTTGGTAGGTTTGCTGTTTCTCTGAGCTTACTCCCATAGTTCTCTTTATTTTGTGGCTATCTGGAGAAGAATCTCAGAATTGCATATTGCATACATACCTTGATAATAAATGAAGCTTTGAACTGTGACTTTTAAACTTTGGCCTTTGAGGCCCATCTCTTGGCACTTACTGATCAGTTTTGAGGGGATGTTGGTATTAAATGCTGAGCTATAACTGATAAAAAAAAAGCATCCTGCTCAAGGAATTTTTACTGTCCAGGTGTTCCAGGGTTCTGTGATGGACCTGTTGCTCTGGTAGGCCAACTGGAGTAGATCCAAGCTGCCACTCGGACAGGAGCTGATATGTTTCAACACCAGCCTGTCAAAACACTTCATCACTGTGGATGTAAATGCCATCAGGTGATAGTCATTGAGGCAGGTTACCACGCTCCTCCTGGGCACGAGTACGATTGAAGCCGGATGATACCACACCCTGCCGAAGCGAGAGGCTGAACACATCCGTGAACACACCAGCCAGTTGGTCAGCACAGGCCTTCAGTACTCAGACAGCTACCCCATTCGGAAGCAATGTTTTCCTTGGATTCACTCTCTTGAAGGCAGCCCGAACGTCATCTTCAGGTACTGAGACCAAAGGATCATCGTGAGACATGGGGGCGTGCGATGGTTCCTCCCTGTTCTGGTGGTCAAAGAGGGTTTTTGAGCTCACCTGGAAGCGAAGCTCTGCTGTCCCCCATGTCGCAAGATTTAAATTTGTCGGAGGTTATGGCAGTCAGTCAAACCCTGCCACAACTGTCGAGCATTCCTCGTTGATTCCAGTCTAGTCTGGAATCTCCACTTCGCCCGTGAGATACCTGCACCTCTTGTAGCATTCCTTCTGCTACAAATGCATAACCTTTTGCTATTTCCAGTACTGGTCACAGAACTGATAGCTGTAGCTACAGACTAAGCTACAAAAGCAGCGTATTTTTTGCACTATAAGTGTTGGGGCAAAGCCTAAGGATTGAATAATCAGAGGGGAGAGAACTATTGGCCGTCATAACCATGACTTAAGGCCCACATAAACTTCAAAGGTCAGACTCTAATTCATCTCGCCAAGGTATTTACCTCATCTACCCTGGGGTCTAGCAAACATTGCTGGAAGACAGACTTAATGTTTGATTCTTGAGAAAAATCAAATTGATCAAAAGTTGACAAAATACAAAAATACAAACCTAAAAAAAATTAATAGATACAGTCATAAAGAGAGATTAAGACTTAAAAAGATTTGTTCCTGTTGATCATTTTATGAAATTGAAAGCAGGTGTGCCAGCACAGATGAGCATCAGGGTGGTAGAGTGAGAATTTGCAGTAATTAAGATCCAGATCACAGAAGGAAAAGACCAGATAGCTGAGCATTAAAGGACTATGCTAATATGAATGAGGGCCTTACAGCCAATGAGCTGAGGCTGGTAATGTAGCCTGGTGATCTTACTGAGAGTAATACAGGCAATATTTCTGTGGAGAATACACAGGACTGATGATCAGGACTCTGGAGAAAACCTGCTACATTAGTTGGAAAGAGAAAGAAACTGATACATTGGTTTATTGTTGTCACATGTACCATGATATTGTGAAAAACTTCCCTTTGCATGCCATCCACAAAGATAATTTCATCACATCAACACGTTTTGGTAGCACAAAGGAAAGCAATAGCAGAATGGAGAATAAAGTGTTACTTTCAGAGAATGTGTAGTAAAGGGAGACAATAAAGTACCACAACAAGATAGTTTGTGAGGTCAATAATGCATCTTATTGTTTAAGAGGACTGTGCATAAGTTTTATAGCAGCCGAAGAAACTGCCTTGATTCCTGGTGGTATGTACTTTCAAGCTTTAGAATCTGCCTGAAGGTGCGGGAGAGCTGGGGTTGCAAGAGAGAAAGTCCAGGGTGGGTGGGGTCTTTTATTATGTGGGCTGCTTTACTGAGGTAGTGAGAAGTTATGAAGAGGTTTATAACAGGAGCTGACGATAATGGCTTTCATCTTCTAAATGTTTAATTGAAGGAAATTTTAGCCTCTTCATAACTGGATTCAGACATTTTGAAAACTTGAAGGTGCTGATATGGGCCAAAGGAAATATAGTAGAGTTGCATTTGGGAACTTGTACTCGTATCACTGAAAGATGTGTCTACACCGCACTGCATGCATAAAAATAAAGTCTCCAGGTTAACATCTAACCAGCAACATGTTATTCTCTATTGCTATGTTGGCCAGAAATTCTAGTTAAGAAGCAAAATAATTACTGAGTTTGTTTTGCTAAATAGAAGGTACAGCATACATAGAGTAAACTTTGGAAATTGTAGCATGCGTCCTCCGTGTGTAAGAGGCAGCAATCCACAGAGCCTTTGGGCGCTCCATTACTAATGTTGCTCAACATCCAAAGCTCAAAGTCAAGTTTATCATAATACACACAAGAAAATTTATGCAGAGGTGCAATTAAAAACTTAATGGCAGCAGCATTCAAGATTGAAGCTTGTTTATTGTCATTCTCCAGTGTATGAATGTAAAGGGGAACTAAATAATTGTTACTGCAGATCTGACGCAGCTTAAAAAAACACAGTAAGTATCAAGCACACAATGAAACAAAACAAACAAAATAAACAATAAATATAAAAGCAATCCTACAAAACACAAAGTACAAGTATACAATGACGCTAGGTAATGTGTTTGTAGTGGTTGTGAGGGGCGATGGTGGATGGGCTAGTGCCAGTAGACTGTTTAATCTATGCATTGTAGAGCTCTCCGGTACATCACAGTGGAGTTTTTATACCACACGGTGATGTACATGTTTGGATGCACTCCACTGTGCATCTGTAGAAGGTCGTGAGTAATGATGTGCATAGACTACCTCTGTTCAGGATGGGTTCTGAGACGACGAGAGGTGGTATGAGATATGCACTCCCAGGAGTTTGAAACTGCGTGTAGTTTCCAAAGTAAAGAGGGGTATGAGCCGTGCAAGTTCTCCCAAAGTTGATAACCATCTCCCAGTTGACATCGAGGAAGAAGTTATTTACCTGGCACTAGGCCTCAAGTTCTTCCACCTCTTCTCTGTAGGCTATCTCATCACTGTTGGTGAAGAGCCCCATCACTGTCGTGTCATCAGCAAACTTGATAATGTGATTGCTTTGGTGTTCCGTTGTGCAGTCGTGTGTGAGCAGAGTATAGAGAAGTGGACTCAGCATCTTAGCATCATATAATTAACATTCACAGAAAACAAACATAAATGCATTTTTACAAGAATACAATTAGAACAAGAAATGTCCAATTTAGTACCAAGTGATCCAAGGGTCATAGCACTGCTAAACTCTAAGTTTGTAAGTTGACATCTCTGCTATGATATTCTGGCACAAATACATGACTGACCAATGGGTTGGTCAAAAGAAACAGCAGATCTTTCCCGAAGAGTGGAAAAACAATGGTCTACTCCTTTAGGTGAAGAGGCAGCTCCTACACAAGATTAAATAAAAGCCTGAATATTCACATTTTTAATGACTTCAGAACCTTTCCCAGGCACCCTCAGGCCACCAAAGATCCCCAATTCCCTTCTATTCCTTACTTTAAATCATTCTAAAGTACTTGAATCACCAAGGGAAAAGAATGTTTCAGAACTAAAGCAGATAAATGGGATTAGCATAAATAGGTACAAATGGCATGGACGTGGTAGGTGAAAGGGACTCTTTCGAATGTTGACACATTTCCAGTCACCGAACGCCTCACTCTCCCTCTCCTCATTCCCTCAAGACAGAATGCTACAACGAGTGGAGCTGTTGCCTCGAGGCTCCAGTGTGTCAGTACTATCTGAACGGAAGCTGCATGTTCCCTCTCTGCCTGAGAGGGACGTCCTGACGAAGGGTCTCGGCCCGAAACGTTGACTGCTCATTTCAACAGATGCTGCCCGACCTGCTGAGTTCAGCCAGCTTGTTTGTACGTCTTGATTTGACCACAGCATCTGCAGTGTACTTTGTGTTTAAGCATGAAGAGTTGGTACCTGGCCTATTGGTGAGCTGAATATTCTTTAGACCAGTTCCTCATCCCCGATTAAGAAGAAAAGTAACATGGCAAAAATAACAATATTATTAAACACAGATTTTTTTGTCCATCTACCCTGCAACAGATATCAGAAACATTTGAACATTGAATTTATGCACAGAAAATAAAAACTCTTATTAAATATATCATTTTCTCCTTGTTCCTCAATACTAGATTGCATATGGCTCCAATTTTGGACACAACAAACGGGAATTTTGATTTTTTTTATCAGAAGCCTGTGAAAAGAAAATAATGGAAATTTGAACTGGTTCATGACCTGATGCAGCAATAAAAATGTCATGTAAAGAAAAGACTAATCACCTTGGATATGAAATCTAATTATAGTGCTTTACTGCTCATTATGTAACACAGTGCCACTTACTTCACAGCAAAGGCTGAACACTTTCATACCTGGCAATAACTTTTCCATCTCTTTATAATATAGAATTTTTAATATTATGTATTGCAACATGCTGCTACCGCGTAACAACAAATTTCACGACATATGCAAGTGATATTAAACCTGACTCTGATTCTCTTTGACTGACAAATGGAAAAAATTTAACTGTATAAATCCTATTTCACTTCAGTGGGAAAGGCACAAGCAAGGAAAAGACTGAGATCTGCACCTTCCCTCACCTCCAAATTGCACGTTCAAGTTTATAATACGTGACTACCCATACTACACATGAATACAGGCAAACAAAACAGCGTTCCTCCAGGGCCAAGGTGCAAAACACAGTACCCATAGACATACACAGCACAAGCAACATAAAAAATAACAATAAAGCATATAGTCACATTAAAAATATACTAAGGATCATGACCCAGGATTGCCAGCAAATTTCTTACAAGTTAAAACCATGAACTTTTGTACAACATTCACCTTTAGCACACTTATGAGATCTGGAATAGATCTTGAACATGTAATAAGCAAACCAAGTCCTTTCTTCCATTAGCTCCACCTGCAGATAGTGGTAGTTGACAAGAAAGATCAGGTCTGAAGTGCGAGTGGAGGTTTGAGGCTTTCAACAGGACATATGTGGGGAGACTATACGCGAATGCCAAGAAATATGCTTAAAGGTAACTTACCTGCAAATTGATAGGTACCAGGTACCTTACACTCTATTAATAGAAGAGAGAAAGGTTCAGTCTAAACCTTCTCTCTCTGCAACTACAGTATGTGGGTTTCCTCTGGGTGCTCTGGCCTCATTCCAAATATCGGCAATTGTCCAGAAAATGGCTCCAATTTTGGACACAACAAATGAGAATTTGAAACCTCCAGGGGAAGGCATCAGCTCCATCAATGACTATAAAGGAAAGCTCTCCTGCTCTGTATACAGCGCTGCCACACTAGCTAAGCAGCTAAACGATGTTTGTGCTCGGTTTGTCAGCGACAACATTGAACCAGTGATAAAGGCCTTGGCACCTGAGTAGGACACGGCGCTGACACTGAACACACACGAGGTGATATGCACACTCCACAATATCAACACACACAAAGCAACTGGATCAGATGGCATACCCGGTCGGGTCCTCAGGGACCGCGCTGACCAGTTGGCAGAGGATTTTGCTGAAATCTATAACCTCTCTCTGTTCCTTGCTGTAGTCCCTGCATGCGTCAATACATCAATAATCATACCAATCCTAAAGCAGTTGGTGGTAACATGCCTCAACAACTGCAGGCCAGTTGCACTCACCCCCACAGCCACCAAGTGCCTGGAGAGACTGGTTATGTCCCACATTATGAATGCCATCCCTGCTACTCTGGACCAGCACCAGTTTGCCTTTAAAGCAAGCAGATCAACTGAGGACACCATGTCCACTGCTCCCAATATCATATTGGAGCATAGGACATCTACGCCAGACTGCTTTTTATCAACCACAGTACTGCCTTCAACACCATACTCCCCAACATGTTGACCATTAAACTACACAATCTGGGGCTCAATACATCAATTTACAACTGGATTCTAAACTTACTTACCACTCACACCCAGACAGTCAGACCAGGGAAGTACATGTCCACTTCCCTGACCCTGAACAGCAGTGCACCACAAGGGATGTGTGCTGAGCCCTTTCCTTTACAAAGTTCAAAGTAAAATTTATTATTGGTGTACGTACATATCACCACATACAACCCTGGGATTATTTTTCTGTGTCCATACTTAGCAAACAGTGACTGTAAACAAGATCAATAGCAACAAATTGTGCAAATGCAAATATAAATACATAGCAATAAATAGCGAGCATGAAATAACAAGATAGAGTTTTTAAAGTAAGACCATCAGTTGTGGGAACACCAGAAGTAGAATAAGTGTAGTTATCCCCTTTTGTTCAACAGTCTGATGGTTGTGGGGTAGTAACTGTTCTTGTATCTGGTGGTGTGAGTCCTGAGGCACCTGTACTTTCCACCTGACATCAGCAGCAAGAGAAGAGCATGGCCTGGGTGTTGAGGATCTTTGAAGGATGCTGCTTTTCTATGGCAACATTTCATGTAGATGTGCTCAATGATTGGGAGGGCTTTACCCATGATGTACTAGGCCAAACCCTTCTGTAGGATTTTCTGCTCAAAAGCCTTGGTGTTCCCACACCAGGCCGTAATGCAGCCAGTCAGCATACTTCCCACTGCACATCTATAGAAGTTTGTCAGGGTTTTTGATGACATGCCAAATCTCCACAGACTCCAGAGAAAATAAAGGTGCTGTTGTGCTTTCTTAGCAATTATATTTATATGATGGTTCCAAGACAGGTCCTCTGAGATAGTAAAACCCAGGAATTTAAAGTTCCTGACCCTTTCCATCTCTGATCCGCCGATGAGTACAGGCTTATGGACTTCTGGTTTCCCTCTCCTTAAGTCTACAATCAGTTCCCTGGTCTTATTGACATTGAGTGAGAGGTTGTTGTATTACACCATTCAGTTAAGTTTTCAATCTCCCTCCTAAATGCTGATTAATCACCACCTTTGATACGGCCCACAACAGTGGTGTCATTAGCAAACTTGTATATGGTGTTGGAGCTGTACTTAGCCACACAGTCTTAAGTGTAAAGTGAGTAGAGTGGGGGGGGGGGGGGGGGGGGAAGCACACAGCCCTGTGGTGCTCCTGTGCTGATGGAAATTGTGCAGGAGATGTTTCTGCCAATTCGAACTGACTAGTGTCTACAAGTGAGGATATCCAATATCCAATTGCACAAGGGGGTATTGAGGCCCAGGTCTTGGAGTTTACTGATTAGTGGATGATGATAATAAATGCTGAGCTGTAATAGATAAAGAGCAACTTGATGTGTGCATCTTTGCTGTCCAGGTGTTCCAGGGTGGTGTGAAGAGCCAATGAGCATCTGCTGTAGACCTGTTGCTTCAGTAGGCAAATTGGAGCAGATCCAATTTCACCCATGACTGTGCCGCTGCCTATGCCACCAAATCTGTTTTCAAATTTGCAGGTGACACCACAGTGAACAGATTAATTTAAAATAACAATGAAACTGCATACAGAGAGGAGGCGCAGAAACTGTCTGAATGATGCAATAACCATAACCTTTCACTCAACATAAAAAAACAAAGAAATGATTATCAATTTCAGAAAATCAAGAAGGTATGAACGGTGAAGCAGTGGAAAGGACCTCCAGCTTGAAGTTCTTGGGAGTGAGCATCACAGAGGAGCTCTCTTGGACTACCAACACCTTCTTGATAGTAGGGAAGGCTTAGCAGTGTCTATCCTATCTTTGGAGTTTAAAGAGAGCAACTCTGCCCCCAGAGCTGCTGGTAAACTTTTACCGATGTGACATTGAGAGCATACTAACTACTGCATGACAGTATGGAACACTAGCCGCAAAAAGATTGACCAGAAAGCATTTCAGCAAGTGATTAGGATTGCACAGAGCATTGGGACACAAGTACCAGATTTGGAAACCACCGACAACTCAGACCGTCTATGGGAAGATCACAACATTGTGCTGGACTCATCCTACCCCAGTAATCACCTATACAATCTCCTACCATCCAGCAGGAAAAACAGAAACATCTTTCCATGGACATCCAGATTGAAAAACAGCTTTATCGCCAGGGCTGTTGCGCATATAACAACGCCTGCCCCACCTACCTATAGTCCATAAGCAATACGGACAATCTCAAAGTGCAATAAGTGGGCATGTGTAAAACTTTGGTTTAAATCAGCCTTTGATTTCAGAGCTCTTTAATTTTTCTAAATTTCAGCTTTAACTCTTGATTCTATTTTATATTTAATCATTGTATTTTGTAACAAGGGCATGTGCAAAACTTGAATGGGGCAGCCTCTGCTCCTTTTAATTTTAGAGTTTTTTGCTTCTAATTCATTTGTAACTTAGATATCATTCTAAATAACTCAGATGTTAATTTAAATTCAGACAGTGTGTCTTAAGTGAGTGAATTGCCAGAGTGCAGTTCTGCATTGAATGAAGTTGCTCTGCAAACTTGTTGCCCTCAGCAATAACAATAAAGTTTAATATGATCCCTCTGGTGAGGACTGATTGTGGGCCTCAAAGGTACAGTTTAATAATAACTTTCATCAGTAATGGTCTATCTCTTTTATTTAATAGATTTCACATGAGACTATCCATGGTATACAGTAGAGTGTCTCTTGTACTATCAAACATGATAGCTCATGACACTGTGTCCAGTTCTGGTCGCCTCACTATAAGAAGGATGTGGAAGCATTGGAAAGGGTACAGAGGAGATTTACCAGGATGCCTCCTGGTTTAGAGAGTATCCATTATGATCAGAGATTAAGGGAGCTAGGGCTTTTCTCTTTGGAGAGAAGGAGGATGAGATGAGACATGATAGAGGTATACAAGATATAAAGAGGAATAGATAGAGTGGACAGCCAGTGTCTCTTCCCCAGGGCACCACTGCTCAATACAAGAGGACATGGCTTTAAGATAAGGGGTGGGAAGTTCAAGGGGGATATTAGAGGAAGGTTTTTCACTCAGAGAGTGCTTGGTGTGTGGAATGCCCTGCCTGAGTCAGTGGTGGAAGCAGATACACTAGTGAAATTTAAGAGACTACTAGACAGGTATATGGAGGAATTTAAGGTGGCGGGATATATGGGAGGCAGGGTTTAAGGGTCGGCACAACATTGTGGGCCGAAGGACCTATACTGTACTGTACTATTCTATGTTCTATGTCCTATAATCGTACATCTTAATAATAATATTTACAGTAAAAACCCAATTACCACCAAAACGTCCAGTTTGAGGTGGAAAATGACGTGGCGGCGAGGAAGTCCACCCCTCCTGCGAATGACCAGGTGCTGTGTCTCTCTGTGGCCTATGTGAGAAGAACCCTGTGCAGGGTCAACCCACGGAAGGCTGCTGGACCAGACAACATCCCTGGTAGTGTGCTCAGAGGATGTGCAGACCAGCTAGCAGATGTTCTCACTGACATCTTCAACATCTCCCTGAGCAGCGCCACCATTCCAACGTGCTTCAAGGCCGCCACCATCGTCCCCGTGCTGAAGAAGTCTTCAGTGTCCTGCCTAAATGACTACTGTCCCGTTGCGTTTACATCCATCATCATGAAGTGTTTCGAGAGGCTCGTCATGAGGCATATCAAGACCCTGCTGCCCCCCTCACTGGACCCCCTGCAGTCTGCGTACCATCCCAACCGCTCAACAGATGACACCATTGCCACCACCCTCCACCTGGCCCTAACCCACCTGGACAAAAAAGACACATACGTTCGGATGCTGTTCATAGACTTTAATTCAGCATTCAACACAATCATCCCTCAGAAACTGATTGGAAAGCTGAGCCTATTGGGCCTGAACACCTCCCTCTGCAAATGGATCCTAGACTTCCTGACTGGGAGACCTCAGTTGGTCCGGATCGGGAGCAGCATCTCCAACACCATCACACTGAGCACGGGCCCCCTCCCCCCCCCCAGGCTGTGTGCTCAGTCCACTGCTGTTCACTCTGCTGACCCATGACTGTGCTGCAACACACAGCTAGAACCATATCATCAAGTTCGCCGATGACACAACTGTGGTGGGTCTCATCAGCAAGAATGACGAGTCAGCTTACAGAGAGGAGGTGCAGCGGCTGACGGACTGGTGCAGAGCCAACAACCTGTCTCTTAATGTGAACAAAACAAAAGAGATGGTTGTTGACTTCAGGAGGGCACGGAGCGACTACTCCCCGCTGAACATCGACGGCTCCTCGGTAGAGATTGTAAGAAGAACCAAATTTCTTGGTGTTCACCTGATGGAGAATCTCACCTGGTCCCTCAACACCAGCTCCATAGCAAAGAAAGCCCAGCAGCGTCTCTACTTTTTGCGAAGGCAGAGGGAAGTCCCATCTCCCACCCCCCCATTCTCATCACATTCTACAGGGGTTGTATTGAGAGCATCCTGAGCAATTGCATCACTGCCTGGTTCAGAAATTGCACCATCTTGGATTGCAGGACCCTGCAGCAGATAGTGAGGTCAGCTGAGAAGATCATCGAGGTCTCTCTTCCCGCCATCACGGACATTTACACTACACGCTGCATCCGCAAAGGAAACAGCATTATGAAGGACCCATGCACCCCTCATACAATCTCTTCTCCCTCCTGCCATCTGGGAAAAGGCTCTGAAGCATTCGGGCTCTTACGACCAGACTATATAACAGTTTCTTCCCCCAAGCTATCAGACTCCTCAATACTCGAAGCCTGGACTGACACCTTGCCCTACTGTCCTGTTTATTATTTATTGTAATGCCTGCACTGTTTTTATGCACTTTATGCAGTCCAGTGTAGGACTACGGTATAGCTTTCTCTGTGTGTTTTTTAGTGCATAGTTCAGTCTAGTTTTTTGTACTGTGTCATGTAAACCATGGTCCTGAAAAACTCTGTCTCATTTTTACTATGCACTGTACCAGCAGTTATGGTCGAAATGACAATAAAAGTTGACTTGACTTGACTTGATTCATCACCACTCTGTTCCAATGAACTACCTTCCTTTCCTCCATAATCCTCTGGAAATATTAGAAGCAAGGCCCACTGCTACTGTTTACTTCAGTTAGTGGTCTCTTCCCAATAGATATTTTGAGTGTGCATTGAAGGCAGCTGAATGGTTAACCTCTGGGATATTTAGCTTGGAACAGAAGAAACTGAGAGGAAATTAACTGAGGTGCACACAAAAATAAGAGGCCGAGACAAAGTCAACAGGAAGGGCCTTTTTCTTTGGCAACAAGATGAAAAATCAGGTTTCACTGATTTAAATTAATTGGTACAAGGAATAGATGGGCCATTAGAAAATTGTTTTCACCCAAGTGGGTGTCTGGAACTCTTTGCCTGAAATTATGACGTAGAGGCACAAAACCAACTACTTTTTGAAGTTCTCTGCATAAGCAGCCAAAACCTACAAAGCTAGACTTGGAAGAAAGCTAAACAGTACACTTTTAGGGAATATGAAGAGCTAAATGTCTTCCTTCAGCCCCATGCATTGTTCTGATTTGAACAAACCTGATGGAATCACCTCTGAAGTTCACTCCTTCCACTGAACAAAGTTCATCATCTGTGGGGTAGGCCCGTGTGCTTCCAGGGTGAAGTCGTCAAGTCAAGTCAGGTCGCTTTTCATTGTCATTTCAACCATAAACTGCTGGTACAGAACACAGTAAAAATGAAACAACATTTCTCCAGGACTCTGGTGCTACAGGAAACAACACAAAACTACGATCCGAGATGGTGCAATTTCCGAATCAGGCAGTGATGCAACTGCTCAGGATGCTCTCGATATGTCCTCTGTAGAATGTGGTGAGGTTGGGGGGTGGGAGATGGACTTTTCTCAGCCTTTGCAGGAAGTAGAGGTGCTGCTGGGCTTTCTTGGCTACGGAGCTGGTGTTGAGGGACCAGCTGAGATTCTCCGCCAGGTGAACACCAAGAAATTTGGTGCTCTTAACGATCTCAACGGAGGAGCCATCAATGTTCAGCGGAGAGTGGTCACTCCGTGCTCTCCTGAAGTCAACAACCATCTCTTTTGTTTTGTTCACATTCAGGGACAGGTTGTTGGCTCTGCACCAGTCCGTTAGCCGCTGCACCTCCTCTCTGTATGCTGACTCGTTGTTCTTGCTGATGAGACCCACCACGGTGGTGTCATCGGTGAACTTGATGATGTGGTTCAAGCTGTGTGTTGCAGCACAGTCATGGGTCAGCAGAGTGAACAGCAATGAACTGAGCACACAGCCCTGGGGTGCCCCCGTGCTCAGTGTGATGGTGTTGGAGATGCTGCTCCTGATCCAGACTGACTGAGGTCTCCCAGTCAGCAAGTCTAGTATCCAGTTGCATAGGGAGGTGTTCAGGCCCAGTAGGCTCAGCTTTCCAATCAGTTTCTGAGGAATGATCGTGTTGAATGCTGAACTGAAGTCTATGAACAGCATTCAAACATACATCTTTTTTGTCCAGGTGGAGGGTGGTGGCGATGGCATCGTCGTTTGAGCAGTTGGGACGATACGCGAACTTCAGGGGGTCCAGTGAGGGGGGCAGCAGGGTCTTGATGTGCCTCATGATGAGCCTGTTGAAACACTTCATAATGATGACGGATGTGAGTGCAATGGGACGGTAGTCATTGAGGCAGGACACTGAAGACTTCTTTGGCACGGGGACGATGGTGACGGCCTTGAAGAACATTGGAACGACGGCGCTGCTCAGGGAGATGTTGAAGATGTCAGTGAGAACATCTGTCAGCTGAGCATTCTGTAACTGTTCAGTTAAGGCCACCCTGAAAAGCCTCATCTGTGACGATTCCACGTTGCCTTGTATGTGAATGCCCTAAACCACTACTTCACCACTTCAGGTATTGGTAATTGACTTATCATTGGCATATGTAAGGGGATGCAGCAAAAAGCTTTTGTTTTGCATGTCAACCAATCAGATCATGCCATACACCATTATATTGAAACTCGATGGGCCAAATGGCCAAATTCTACTCCTATGTCTTATGGTATTAATCAAAAAGAAAACAAAATGCAGAATGTTGTGTGACTGTTATAGAGAAATTGCAGTGCTACTGAACTAGGACACAGCTTTATCATTGTTGAGGACCTGTGAGATGGGAAGATCTTGGAAGCAATGACTACAGAGAGGAGACTGATGTTTAGAGATGTACCTCATACAAAGAGGACACAAATCATAAAGAATTTGCTTGTGCTCAGCTGTCAGGTTTCAGACAAAATTCATTTCAATTGCGTTCTACAATATTGTACTAATCCAAAATACGCCTAACACATCAACTTTGATGCAAAATGAATCCTCTCATTTGGCAGCTCCTGAATATGTCAATTCAGCTGAGCCCCATTTTTGTGGTGTACTCATTCAATCATACATATGAAACACTTGTGGCCAGGCATTAATGAATCATATTGTCTAAAAATTAACATAATAAGCAAGCAATTTGACGGTTGTCCTACCTAATCATTCAGGCTTCCACCCACTTGTCCACAGAATACACACTTTACAATAGTCTCAAAAATATGTATCTCTGGGAATTAACTCCTTATAGTCTGGATTTAGCCTTCATAGCAACACAATAAGCAAAGAGACAACAATTAAGAAAATGGCAATTTCTGTCTAAATTCATATGTTCAATGGTGTAAGAGATGATTTACTGTATATCATGGATTTTCTCAACTGAAGTCATAGATGTGCTGTTTGATAAAGGATGAATCACGGACAATGTTATTATTAAGCTATAAAATCTTTGAACACAAAGTACTGAAGGAACTCAACAGGTCAACAAAAGTCTATGGAAGTGAACAAACAGTCAACGTTTCGGGCCAAGAACCTTCATTAGGGCCACCCCATGTGTAGCATAATGTTATAAATGCCCTGTTTCTGCCGCTGATATGCCTTGATGGGTCAAGGAAATATTATCTAGCAGATGAACATTAATTTTAGTAAGTGCATCTTCTAAAGTTATATGGTTTTTGTTTTACCTTGTTCAGCTCAACCAGACCAGAATGGTTTTAGTTAAGGTTTTTAGAGGCAAACATGAGAAAATCTGCAGATGCTGGCAGTCCAAAGCAACACACACAAAATGCTGGAAGATCTCAGCTGGCCTGCTGAGTTCCTCCAGCATTTTGTGTGTGTTGCTTTAGAGGCAAGATGGCTCTTCTTCTGCAATGACTCTCAGAGATTCTGCAATACCTGTGATAGCTATGTCCAGAAGGAATACCTCTCAGCAAAACAGAACGGAAAACTGATCTTTTCTGGAGTATTCGTTGAAAAGTGTGCAGCTTGGGATGCTTTTTCCAGAAACTTCTGGTCACATAGTGCACCTAGGGTGCTGCAGGTAGTTCCAGTAATATGGGTTTAATTCCAAGGTCCAGCACTGTCGTGTGGATGTTTGCACATTCCTCACTGGTAGGTTCCCCAGGAGCTCTGGTTTCCTTCCACGTGCAAAGAGGTGCAGAAAGGTCAACTGGTTGGTGTAAACAGTATAGGTGTTTTGTAGGAGAGTTAGGGTGAAACTGCTGGGCAATGAAATAAATTTGGAAATGAGATACATGAGGTTGCTCTTAGAGCCAGTCACAGGGTAAATGACCTCCCTCTATGCCATAAGAAAAATATGAAAACATACAAAAGCCAGCTTTATTATGAGTGCAACGTTATTCAAAATGCTGGCGGGAGAAAGTGGGCCATATTTTTGGACCAGACAATTTGCTAGTCTATCACAATGCAGACTGTCTTCACAGCCGGCCTTTCCCTGGAACCACATCATGTTGCCTGCCCTGATGAGGATGTACAGCATCCTCTGGTACTTCGATTTCCTTACCTGCGGAGTTTTGGATCTCCCAGTTCATGCATTGTGTTTATTGTCTCTCCTGGCCTAATTTTTCTCTTTCTGTTTACATTTCCTCCAAGCAGTTCGGCTCAATGAACAAGCCTTTTCCACCCACTCTCAATCAGTAGCAGGACTTCGATTATTCAGCTTCACTTGCTAGTCTTCCATCACAGCTATTCCTTTCTGATTTCTAACTTGTTTGTTCTGATGAAATTATTGACCTGAAACATCAAACTGCTTCTTCTCCACCGATGTTGGCTGACGCTCTGAGTGTTTTCTGTTTTAATTTCAGGTTTTTACTAATCTGCAAGTTGTTAATTTCATAATGTGTTACTACCCTTTCAGCACATCATGCTACTTGATCTGCTCAGGAGGCACAGACTTGGGCTTCAAAGAGATTAACTGAGAAACTAGGTAGCTAACAAACTGAGGCAGGCATTTCAAGAGATCTCTTTTAGATTACAGAACAGAACAGCACAGGAACAGGCTCTTCGGCTTGTGCTGTAATCAAATGACCAACTAAACTAATCTACCTACACAATGTCCATATCCTTCCACTTTCCTCACATTCAAGTGCCTATCTCAATGTCTCTTAAAAGTCCCTAATATATCTGTCTCTACCACCACCCTAGGCTGTGCATTCCTGGCAGCCACCATTCTCTGTGTTAAAAACTTGTCCCTCAAATCTCTTTTGAAATTACCCCCTCTCACCTTAAAGGTGTGCCCTCTGGTATTAGACATTTTATCCCTGGGAAAAAGGTACTGTCTGTCTACTCTATGTCTCTCTTAATCTTATAAGCCTCTATCAGATCTCCCCTCAGCTCCTACAGCTGCAAAGAAAACAACTCAAGTTTGCCCAAGCTTGCATTATAGCACGTGTGTTCTAATCCAGGCAGCATCCGAGTAAACCTCTTCTGCACCCTCTCCAAAACCTTGACATCCTTCCAATAATTACTCTTATTCTTCGTGATTTTTATAAATGACCTGGATGAGGAAGTGGAGGGATGGGTTAGTAAGTTTGCCAATGTCCCAAAGGTTGGAGGTGTTGTGGATTGTGTGGAGGGCTGTCAGAGGTTACAGTGGGACATTGATAGGATGCAAAACTGGGCTGGGAAGTGGCAGATGGAGTTCAACCCAGAAAAGCGAAGTTATTACCACTACAGGACAACATCACCTGACTGTGCAGGTGATGCCTCCCTCCCAGATGCACAGAATAACTTCTACACTCATTTTGAGGTGGTAAATGACGTGGCAGCGAGGAAGTCCACCCCTCCACCAAATGAACAAGTGTTGTGTCTCATCGTGGCTGATGTGAGGAGAACCCTGTGCAGGGTCAACCCACGAAAGGCTACTGGACCAGACAATATTCCTGGCAGAGTGCTTAAAGGATGTGCAGACCAGCTAACAGATGTTCTCACTGACATCTTCAACATCTCCCTGAGCAGCGCCACCATTCCAACGTGCTTCAAGGCCGCCACCATCGTCCCCGTGCCAAAGAAGTCTTCAGTGTCTTGCCTCAATAACTACCATCCCGTTGCACCCACATCCATCATCATGAAGTGTTTCGAGAGGCTCGTCATGAGGCATATCAAGACCCAGCTGCCCCCCTCACTGGACCCCCTGCAGTTTGCGTACCATCCCAACCGTTCAACAGATGATGCCATTGCCACCACCCTCCACCTGGCCCTAACCCACCTGGACAAAAAAAGACACATGCGTTCGGATGCTGTTCATAGACTTCAGTTCAGCATTCAACACAATCATCCCTCAGAAACTGATTGGAAAGCTGAGCCTACTGGGCCTGAACACCTCCCTATACAACTGGATACTAGACTTGCTGACTGGGAGACCTCAGTCAGTACGGATTGGGAGCAGCATCTCCAACACCATCACACTGAGCACAGGGGCCCCCCAGGGCTGTGTGCTCAGTCCACTGCTGTTCACTCTGCTGACCCATGACTGTGCTGCAACACACAGCTAGAACCATATCATCAAGTTCACCGATGACACCACCGTGGTGGGTCTCATCAGCAAGAACGACGAGTCAGCTTACAGAGAGGAGGTGCAGCAGCTAACGGACTGATGCAGAGCCAACAACCTGTCTCTGAATGTGAACAAAACAAAAGAGATGGTTGTTGACTTCAGGAGGGCACAGAGTGACCACTCTCCGCTGAATATCGACGGCTCCTCGGTAGAGATCGTAAAGAGCACCAAATTTCTTGGTGTTCACCTGCTGGAGAATCTCAGCTGGTCCCTCAACACCAGCTCCGTAGCCAAGAAAGCCCAGCAGCATCTCTACTTTCTGCGAAGGCTGAGGAAAGTCCATCTCCCACCCCCCATCCTCATCACATTCTACAGGGGTTGTATTGAGAGCATCCTGAGCAGTTGCATCACTGCCTGGTTCAGAAATTGCATCATCTCGGATCGCAAGACCCTGCAGCAGATAGTGAAGTCAGCTGAGAAGATCATCGGGGTCTCTCTTCCCGCCATTACAGACATTTACACCACACGCTGCATCCGCAATGCAAACAGCATTATGAAGGACCCCATGCACCCCTCATACAAACTCTTCTCCCTCCTGCCATCTGGGAAAAGGCACCGAAGCATTCGGGCTCTCACGACCAGACTATGTAACAGTTTCTTCCCCCAAGCTATCAGACTCCTCAATACCCAGAGTCTGGACTGACACCAACTTACTGCCCTCTACTGTGCCTATTGTCTTGTTTATTGTTTATTGTAATACCCGCACTGTTTTGTGCACTTTGTGCAGCCCTGGGTTGGTCTGTAGTCTAGTGTAGTTTTTTCTGTGTTGTTTTTACATAGTTCAGTGTAGTTTTTGTACTGTTTCATGTAGCACCATGGTCCTGAAAAACATTGATCGTTTTTACTGTGTACTGTACCAGCAGTTATGGTCAAGATGACGATAAAAAGGGACTTGACTTGAAGTGGTTCATTTTGGTAGGTCAAATATGATGGCAGAATATAGTATTAATGGTAAGACTCTTGGCAGTGTGGAGGATCAGAGGGATCTTGGGGTCCGAGTCCATAGGATGCTCAAAGCAGCTGCGCAGGTTGACTCTTTGGTTAAGAAGGTGTATTGGCCTTCATCAATCACGGAATTGAATTTAGGAGCCGAGAGGTAATGTTGCAGCTATATAGGACCCTGGTCAGACCCCACTTGGAGTATTGTGCTCAGTTCTGGTCGCCTCACTACAGGAAGGATGTGAAAGCCATAGAAAGGGTGCAGAGGAGATTTACGAGGATGTTGCCTGGATTGGGGAGCATGCCTTATGAGAATAGGTTGAGTGAACTTGGCCTTTTCTCCTTGGAGCAACTGAGGATGAGAGGTGACCTGATAGAGGTGTATAAGATGATGAGAGGCATTGATCGTGTGGATAGTCAGAGGCTTTTTCCCAGGGCTGAAATGGTTGCCAAAAGAGGACACAGGTTTAAGGTGATGGGGAGTAGGTAAAGAGGAGGTGTCAGGGGTAAGTTTTTTACTCAGAGAGAGGTGGGTGCGTGGAATGGGCTGCCAGCAACGGTGGTTGAGGCGAATACGATAGAGTCTTTTAAGAGACTTTTAGATAGGTACATGGAGCTCAGTAAAATAGACGGCTATAGGTAAGCCTAGTAATTTCTAAGGTAGGGACATGTTCGGTACAACTTTGTGGACCAAAGGGCCTGTATTGTGCAGTAGGTTTTCTATGTTTCTAATAACGGGGCAACCAGAACTGTATGCAATACTCCAGATGCAGACCAACTAGAGTTTTATAAAGCTGCAACATAACTTCCTGACTTTTGAACTCAGTTCCTTAACTAATAAAAGCAAGAATGCTATATGACTTAACCACCCTGTCAGCCTGTGTAGCCATGTTCAGAGAGCTATGAACTCGAACCCCAAGGTCCCTCTGCTCATCAACACTGTTAAGGGTCATGACCTTAACAATGTACCGTCTCTTTAAATTTGACCTACCAAGGTGCAGCACTTTACATTTGGCCAGGTTAAACTCCAGCTGGCCTCACCCGTGAATGATGTGGTCTCTGAATGAATGAAAGAAAAAGCCTACAAAGAACTACTGACATAATGCCAATGCTAACAGCACCCCAATAATATAAATAACATGTAAATTACATTAATTCATCTTTGAATGGACTTTGCAAATCCAGACCTATAACAGCGTTCACACCATGATGTGACAAAGATTGCCAGAGAGGACCAACTATGACCCCACCGCATTCAGGTGAACCACATATGTACAACCTAAGGCATCATAAATACGTGAAATGAACAAGACCAACACTACAGGTGCAAGGACTGGTCTCCAGCCAAGGAAAAGATTCTCTGCCATGTTGTGAGAGAAGAAATGTCTGTGCCCTAAGACAGAGCAGCTTTCAACATTGCCAGCAGAACTCTCGCAGGACCCAACAGACAAGCTGGATGTCTGTTGTGAGCCAGATGGCATAGCTGCCATCAAACCCTCTGGATTTCTGCTGGCAAGGCAGCAGTCTGCTTCCAAATGGTGTGCTCCTATTGTCAGTTTTCCCTTCTTGCTAAACGTTTGTTTGCTCCCAAGTGACGTCAATTTGTTCCAAGGTGGAATCTCTCTGCCTTGCGAACAGCAGTCTGCTCACCAGCAGAGTTCTAACTGAAGCAGCCTGAGACTCTACTGAGGCCTGTTGACATCAGGTGGCCTTGGCCTATGTGCACTGGAAATGGAGATTTGCTCCATTTAACCACTGCATTGTGGAAGTGTTGAGATAGGCTGGCAAGGAAGTGAGTACCAGAATGGAAATGGTGTGCTCCCATCACTGCAGAAGGTCGGAGATAAGACTCCTCTACACTCCCAGGCACATTTGCTCAAACACCCCTAACAACTCCCCAACAATTAATTTGGTTATGGTCTACCACTGTAGTCCTCATTCAAGATGTATGTACATGAACACTTGTGTAAAGGAACAGTCTGATGCAAGGATCACCACCCCCCCCCCCCCCATGAACAGAGAAATCCTTTCCCAAACCCCCCACATACCCAAAAAGACATAAGGGATCTCTGGAACTTTCAACTGCCTACCCATGGCCATTTTTGCAGTGCTCCACTTGCCCGAATGCCATGAATCATGTGTGGTTCTGTTAAAAAGTTTGAGAAGCTTGTTTATTTGGCACAACTGCTGCCAGTACAGAGTTCCAGTAAAATTAGCTGGATGAAACCAGGATTGAGCAATTCATTAGTGTGCTCCACAATGCTGTATTTGGGCAATGAAGCAATTAAAGCATCAATACACTTTATGGGATATGAACAGTACTCTCAAAGTCAGCACTTATTGCCAGTCCAATTGCCCTTGAGAAGATGGTGGTAAGCCACATTCTTCAACTACCTGTATATGGAATCCATGTTGTGATGTATTCTTTACTAGGTGGGAAGCTCTAAGATTTTAACCAAACAGCAATGCAAGATTATATTGCCATGGCAAATGGAAATTAAAGAACTGAGACCTGACTGGATAGCCACTTTGCAGAGTGTATTCCATTGGCTGACTATCAGCTTCCTGTTGATGACACTCTGAATCTCCATCCACTCGCACTCTGACTTATCTGTAGCCTTCTTGAACTGTTACTCTGAAGCCCACCAAAACTTTGAGGATCAGCACCTCATCTTCCCTCTGAACTCAGTACTGATTTCTACAACCTCAGGTAAGTTGATTTCTCTCTCTGTATCAGTCACCCACCTGTGAAAGTGACTCGCCTGTTTCCTTTTCCCCCATTTATCCCTATAAACTCTCCTCTGGGACAGAAGCTCACGTACAGCCTGACTGCCGGCCATGCTTTCTTATTCTAGATTTTGCAACTCTCGTGTTCTTTTATCTATATTGTCACTCTCCAATTCCCATTCACACATTGGCCAGATAGTCTTGTTTACGGTTTATCTCCGTGATAAAACCTGGTTGTACCCCATCACAGAAATCTCCCATCCCCTACCACCCTGCAGCTTATTTTGCCTCCTTCTCAGTTTTGACTTGAAACATCAGCTCAGTTGATCTTCCCACAGATGTAGCCTTTTCCAGCACTTTCTTCCCATTTTAAATTTCCAGCATCTGCAGTTTTTTTTAAAACTTTCATTCTATCAAACTTGAAGAACTTGTGTTCCTGCATCCCTCTGAGTGCCTAGGTTGTTGATTTGGTAAATGGTACCGAAGATGCTGGGGGAACAATGTGTCTTCCATGTTCTAAAACCACTGTATCTCTGGTGATGTAGAGAGTAAATGTTAAAGTGGGGTGTTAACTAAACTTTGGCTTAAATGGTATTCATTTCCCTGAGAGGTGAAGCCTTACACATCCAGGAAAATGGATCAAAATCCATCCTACCAATTTACAACTACTAGGTGGCAATATAATTTGGATAATTAAGCGGTGAACTATTTCAGACAGTGGTAGATATTGCTGAAGCTGATATTTCAATTTTAATCCATCACATGTTTGAGAAACGAAAATATAATTTACAGAATACAATCCTTATATTATGCAGAAGCAGCTAACATTGCTTATACTTGCAAAGCGTGTACTTATAAAGTTTAAAGTTTTCATGAGATTTGCATGATTTTATTTACTTTAGCCTTTAATTTTTGTTAAACCCGTGATGCATGCCTGCACTTCTATCCAGTGTATTTCTGCAGCACGTCAGCAATATCCCACCTCTTATTTAATCAGACGGTTCCTGGGCAGAAAGAATGATTGTAGTGTTCTTCCACAGGTGTGAGAAATCAAACATCTGAAATTTTTTGAAGTAGCATGTCACTAATCATTTTAAATGGAACAGTACAGGATCCTGGTTTGCAAAACAACTGTACTACAAGTCAAATTCAGCATCACACTTCCAAAACAACATTAAATCAACTCATTTGGCCGCAAAGATTGAAACAGTGAGGACGATTGTCTGGAGTGACGATAAGATGTTGCTCCAGTGGGCTGCCCATTTCGAACATCTTTTTTCTATCTCCCACTTTGACCACAATCCTGTAACATGACCTGCCCTTACCCAGCCCCCATGTGGAAAATCTGAATCACCCATTACTTCAGCATTACGTTCCCAGCCTTTCCTCACAGTGTGCCTTTGTCCACTACTGGAAAACAGTGGAGAGGAAGTGCCCATGTCTGCTACAGCTCTAACTGCATAAATATTCAGGATGACCACTTCAGTGGATTTTGACCAAGGCTGCTTTTTCAGTACTGTGTTCCATTTTATCATATTCTTTCCCCAGCTTATTGCAATATTTTATTTATTAAAAAAACATTTTTCCTCATTAGTTCCATCACAAATGTTAAATATACAAACTCCTTCATTCAGTCACAGGACAGAAGTTGAAACTTAATTGGCACGTGGACCAAATTACACGCAACAAGGAGTTCTCCCAAATGTTATGAGGTGCAACACTTTGCAGCTGCTGTACATCTCAGAGAAAAAAGAGACAAGGATAAATATGCAAAGTGACACAACGCAGCCATGGAAACATCAGTCGGCAACCTACACAATCCCTCCCTAATGAAGGCAATATAGTGACAGTGACAAGTAACGTGGGCCACCAAAGGCAAAAGCAGAGGATTGCTTGGTTTATTTATTTAAAGTGGGGGAGGTGAACTTTGATAAAATCACTCAAACTGACTCTTTGATTACAACTTATGCTGCACAAGGATTTACCCTTGAAAGCTCACACAAAAATCCGCTGGGCTCTTAAAAACAAACTTTTTATAAAATGCTTTTGTGTGCAACAAAGTTCTGGTTTCCTTCACACAAAGGCACTTGGCACAATTCAGCACTCTTTAAAGAGAGATCACATTTTGGATATTCTGTGGAGGACAGAACAGTGAGGTAGCTAATAGAGCTGCTGCTCACAACTCCTGTGAACTGGGTACAACCCTGACCTGTGGTTCTATCCGTCTGGAGTTTGCCTGTTCTCCCTGGGTACAATCCTGACCTGTGGTTCTATCCGTCTAGAGTTCGCCTGTTCTTCCTGGGTTCAATCCTGACCCGTGGTTCTATCCGTCTGGAGTTTGCCTGTTCTGCCTGGGTACAATCCTGACCTGTGGTTCTATCCGTCTGGAATTTGCCTGTTCTCCCTGGGTACAATCCTGACCTGTGGTTCTATCCGTCTGGAGTTTGCCTGTTCTCCCTGGGTACAATCCTGACCTGTGGTTCTATCCGTCTGGAGATCGCCTGTTCTCCATGGGTACAATCCTGACCTGTGGTTCAGTCTGAGGAGACAGAGGTCCTTTAACATCTGCCGGATGACGCTGAGGATGTTCTATGAGGCTGTGGTGGCCAGTGCTATCATGTTTGCTGTTGTGTGCTGGGGCAGCAGGCTGAGGGTAGCAGACACCAACAGAATCAACAAACTCATTCATAAGGCCAGTGATGTTGTGGGGGTGGAACTGGACTCTCTAACTGTGGTATCTGAAAAAAGGATGCTGTCCAAGTTGCATGCCATCTTGGACAATGACTCCCATCCACTCCATAATGTACTGGTTAGGCACAGGAGTACATTCAGCCAGAGACTCATTCCACCGAGATATAACACTGAGCAGCATAGGAAGTCATTCCTACCTGTGGCCATCAAACTTTACAACTCCTCCCTCGGAGTGTCAGACACCCTGAGCCAATAGGCTGGTCCTGGACTTATTTTCATTTGGCATAATTAACTTATTATTAATTAATTATTTATGGGTTTATATTGCTATATTTCTTCACTATTCTTGGTGCGGCTGTAATGAAACCCAATTTCCCTCAGGATCAATAAAGTATGTCTGTCTCTCTGTCTGTATCCATCTGGAGTTCACCTGTTCTCCCTGGGTACAATCCTGACCTGTGGTTCTATCCGTCTGGAGTTCGCCTGTTCTCCCTGGGTACAATCCTGACCAGTGGTTCTATCCATCTGAAGTTTGCCTGTTCTCCCTGTGGCCTACCGGATTCTCCCACATGCTGTGGTTCCGTCCCACAATCCAAAAAGGCAGAGGTTGATTGTGTAATTGGACACTTGTAGGTGAGGGTTAGTATCTGGGGAGGAGTTGACGGCAATATGTTGAGGACAAAATGGGATAGCTTAGTATAAAAATGGGAAGTTGATGGTTAACATGGAACTGGTGGGTTGAAAAGTCTGTTTCCATGCTGTAACTCTGTATAACTCTAAAGGAAAGCACGTGGTAATTATAAATATTTAAGCCAAGCCAAAACAAGCTGGAAGTGACCAGACTCCGACCTTGTAACTTTGCATTTAAAATACAAAGGCTGGTCTTATCCATTACTTAAGATCAAAATTTTGTGAAATGATGATTTATCATGACACATTTGTAAAATGACATTATACAGTTCCTCTATACAAATGCAGTGTGGTAAAAGGCATAATAACCTAGAACATTTTGATATCAATTAGATGATATAGATTTTTTTTGTCCAACTAGTTATTCCTAAATTTCTATTGTTTGTGGCTTTAAATTGAAATTAACTGTCATGTAGTACTACCCATAAAATGGTTAAAAAATCGCCATCTCCACATGCCACATTTCAGCCCACATGTCAAACCAGTTTAGCATTACATAACTAAGTACAGCTTACATAATTAAGTGGAAGTCTTATTGCAAATAATGATGCTGATAACACAGAGGCCAATTCATTTTGAGAAGTTAATGATAATCCTGGCTTGTGCCTTGACTTTCGGGATGTCCAGAGGATAACAAGCCTCCGTCTGCTCTTGTTATTGCATTATTTACATGGCTAGTCTATTGAAAGATTTTGTCAAAGAATTATATTGTTTTATTTTAATATTTAGAACATCTCAAATAAATTAAATTCACCTTATTTATAAAATTAAAGAGCAATGTTTAACACATCATCCTAGTTGTTTACATTCATTAGTCTATTAATCAATATATTCAAAACCCATTCATGTTAACTAGTTAATTGATGTTCAGAAGTTATTCAAGAATTCTATCTATAATTATTTCAATTGAACATTTTAATTTCTATACACTTTGCTACTTCTCCTGTTGCTAGTAGCTAAAAAGCCTAATGGCAACTTTACATATGATGGTACATAATCCTGTATAACATACAGAACAGCTGCTATGACTATATTTTAAATGATTAATGATGCATTTGCTAACAGAAACCATCTTTTATCTTACAGAATGCCACAACAAACTTTTAAAACTTCTGTATTAGATTTTCTTTGACAGTGATGTGGTTATAGCACAATTTATTATCAGGGAAATAGTGTGAGCCACCCCCAAAATGTTACTATCTATAGCCAAAGCCATCTTTTTTTCTGAGGTCAACGAGAAAGTATCCTTCAGGAAGGGGAATCCACTGAAAATATCTGGCCCAAACTGTGTGGCAGGCTGCACACTGAAAAGCTGGCTCAACAACTATTGCCCGATAGCACTTATATCCACGTGATGAAGTACTTCGAGGGGTTGGTCATGATGCATATCAGCTCTTCCCTGAAGAGCAACCTGGAACCACTCTAATTTGCCGACAAGCACAATAGCTCTGGAACACCTGGGCAATGAAGATGCATACATCAGGAAGCTCTTCATTGACTGCAGCTCAGATTCAACAGTACCACCCTTAGAAAGTCATCACTAAACTCCATGGCCTGGGCCTCGGTACCTCCCTGTGACCTTGATTCCTTCACTAACAGGCCCCCATTAGTACAGATCAGCAACAAATCCTCTCCACATTCATCATCGACACGGGTGCAGCAAAGGGGTATGGGTTTATCCCCCTGCTCTACTCTCTGAATGTGAGGCCAAGTGCAGCTCCAAGGTCATACTTAAGTTTGCTGACACTACTGTTGATGGCCAGATCACATGTCATGACAGATCGCCATATAGGAGGGAGATTGAGTAGCGGCACAACAACAAACCCTCACTCAACGTCAGCAAAACCAAGGAGGTGATAATCTACCAGTGTAGAGTGCCCTCCTACTTCAAAACATCCACCATTGTCCCTGTACCTAAAAATACCAAGGTAACATGTCTGAATGACTGACATCCTGTCACACTAGCCTCAACAATAAGCAAATACTTTGAGAGGCTGGTCAAGGATTACATCTGCAGCTTGCTACCACCCATATTGGACCCCCCTACAATTTGCCTACCAACACAACTGATCAACAGATGACACAGTAGCCACAGCTCTACACACCGTCCTCACACATCTGGAGAAGAGGGATGCTTATGTGAGAATGCTGTTCTTGGACTACGGTTCAGCATTCAACACCATAATTCCTCCAGCCTTGACAAGAAGCTCAGAGTCCTCGGCCTTCGCCCTGCCTTGTGTATCTAGATCCTGGACTTCCTGTCAGATCGCCAGCAGGTGTTAAGAGTGGGTTCCCTCACCTCTGCCCCTCTGACCCTCAACACAGGTGCCCCTCAGGGCTGTGACCTAAGCACCCTCCTTTACTCTCTGTATACCCATGACTGTGTTGTCACCCACAGCTCCAATCCACTAACTAAATTCGATGACAACACTACACTGATTGGCCTAATCTCAAATAATAATGAGGCAGCCGACAAAGAAGAAATTATTCGCCCTGTCACAGTGGTGTCAAGAAAACAACCTCTCCTTCAATGTCGCAAAAACAAAGGAGCTGGTTGTGGATTAAGGAGGAATGGAGACAGGCTAACCCCTATAGACATCAATGGATCTGGGGTTGAAAGGGTGAACAGCTTTAAGTTCCTTGGCATAAACATCATCAAGGATCACACATGGTCTGTACATACCGGCTGTGTGGTGAAAAAGCCCCAACAGCACCTATTTCTCCTCATACAATTGAAGAAGTTTGGTGTGGGCCCCCAAATCCTAAGAACTTTCTATAGGGGCACAATTGAGAGCATCTTGACTGGCTGCATCACTGCCTGGTATGGGAACTGTACTTCCCTCAATCACAGGACTCTGCAGAGAGTGGTGCGGACAACCCAGCGCATCTGTAGCTGTGAACTTCCTGCTATTCAGGAGATTTACAAAGACAGGTGTGTAAAAAGGGCCCAAGTCACCCCAACCACAAACTGTTCCAGCTGCTACCATCTGGAAACAGTACCGCAGCATAAAAGCCAGGACCAACAGGCTCCGAGACAGCTTCTTTCTTCCACCGGGCCATCAGACTGATGAACTCATGCTATCACAACTATATTTCTATGTTATATTGACTATCTTGTTGTACATAATATTTATTATAAATGACTATAAATTGCACATTTAGACATAACGTAAAGATTTTTACTTGTGTATCCGAATGATGTAAGTAATAAAGTCAATTCAATTCAATTCAACTACAGGAGGACGAAGACAGATGCCCATGAACCAGTCCTCATTAGACAAACAGTGGCTTTAAATTCCTTGGTGTTAACATATCAAAGGATCTGTCCTGGCACCAGCACATAAGTGTCATTACAAAGAAAGCACAACAGTAATTCTACTTGCTTAGAAGTTTGTGTAGACTCGGCAAGTCAAGGAAAGCTCTGACAAACTTCTATAGACAGACAGCAGAGAGTATCCTTACAGGTTGCATCATAATCTGGTCGGGAAACACCAATACACAGGAATGGAAAAGACTGCAGAAAGTGGGGGATGGAATCCAGTCCTTCTCGGCAGAATCCTGGACCATGTCAGACCATAAGACAATAAGACATAGGAGCAGAATTAGCCCATTTGTCCCATCGAGTCTTATCTGCCATTCATTCATAGCTGATTTGTTATCCCAACCCCATTCTCCTGTCTTCTCCCTATAACTTTTGATGCCTGATTAATTACTTCTGCTTTAAATATACTCAATGAGTTGGCCTCCACAGCCACCCATGGCAATGAACTCCATAGATTCACTACCCTCTGGATAAAGAAATTCCTTATCCCTGTCTAAATGGATGCCCCCATTCTGAGGCTATGCCCTCTTCTCCTGGACTCCCCACTATGGGAAATATCCTCTACACCTAGGCTTTTCAATACTCGATAGGTTTCAGTGAGATCCCCCCTCATTCTTCTAAACTCCAGCAAGTAGAGGCCCAGAGCCATAAAACACTCCTCACACATTAACCTTCTCATTTTCAAAATCATTCTCATGAACCTCCTCTAGTCCCTCAAGTTAAATTAAGCTGATAAATTACAGGGAATATTGCCATGTGGGAATTGTAGATTGTAACAATAGTTTCATAATCCAGGCCATGCCCTCTTCTCACTGCTGCCATTAAGCAGGAGGTACAGAGGCATTCCGACCCAGACCACAAGGTTCAGTAACAGTTATACTTCAACCATCAAGCCCTTGAACAGGAGTGGATAACTTCATTCACCACTATTCTAAACTGATTCTACAGATTTTACTTTCTATGTCTGTTATGTATTGTAGAGTTTTCATACGATTCTATTGCATTTCTTTTTTCTGTGAAGTCTTAAATAGAATTAATTTTAAGATAGTATATAGTAACTTATATGTACTTTGATAATAAGTCTATTTTGAACTTTGAAAAAAAAAATGGAGGAAGGACAAGTAAGCTAACCCAGCATGAGTTTCAAAGAGCGAGACAGCAGACTTGTGAGATGCAAGTTTATTCTGGCTCTTACTTAGTCTAAGTAGTCTTTATGTCATGAATATGTGCAGAGTTAATTCCATTAAACACAGAACTGTCCAAATCTGAGAGTGTCTTCATTAAATTTTGGGCTTCTTTAGAGGGCTGTATCACATACAAAATGCAGGAGAAACTGAACAAGTCAGGCAGCATCAATGGAGGAAAATGAACAATTGACATTTCAGGCCAAGATGATGAAGGCTCCCAGCCTGATACGTCTACTGTTTACCATCCTCCATAGATGCTGCCTGTCCTGCTGAGTTCCTCCAGCATGTCGTGTGTGCTGCTCAAGATGTCCACCATCTCCAGAATCTCATGGTGCTTCCATGGGGTCCATCTGAGACATATTGCTAACACAAGAGTGGAAGACAAACCCAATTCCAAACCCAGACCTCCAGCACCTGATTAATTGTTGAGCTCAGTCTTGTTCAGTTTTCATCGGGCGAGATTGGGCTGGTTCTTAATATTTAAAAAAACCACTGATATTCAGCACTATGTTTGCATGAGAGGTTCTTTATAAGTAAATGCATTTTTCCATGTTAGTGGGAAGCATGCAAGATTTGCGTGCTATGCTATGTGTGCTCTGCTATGTGTCTGGGACAGGACTCTGATTGGCAATGGTTGGATCCAACTAAGCATCAAAAAAACTTATCTCAGCTCACTTTCAGACTGTGGAAGGTCAGGTTTTAATTTTCCTTCAAAACATATTTCTGGATGAAGGAGCTGTCTGAAGAGGATATCACCCGGACGTCAGTTGTCTGATATGGGAAGTCTTTTACAGCTTCATGAAAACTAAAACACAGGCCTGAGGAGATGGTTCATATGTAAAGAATGATTATTATGTGAAGAATAAAGAAAGGTTTAGAATGGCAGCTTAAATCTCTTTTTATTCTGCATACACTTTTATGCTTGGCAAAAGCTACAGTAAAAGCATTCTTCACAGCAGCATCATTAGATGAGACCTTATACTTAGGTCATTTTAAACAAAATTGCTCTACTAAGTGCTTTAAATTTGGTAGTCACATTAAGTCAGCACTGCAAGTATCAACAGGGAAGAATCTATCATCTGCTACTACTTAGCTTTGCAGTAAATAAAATAATGTACGGTAAGTCCCTCGGTTTAATTGAAAATACTTATTTACAAAACAATGAACACATATGAACAATTAATTTACTTTCTTGTCAAATCAAACAACTCCACTGCAAAGTTCTTCAAGTTCACCAAGATTATACCGTATTGAAATGTTCACATTGTCACCAAGGTACATTGAAGAGCCTCCAATGTCAGTTCTCATAGATTGCAGTGACTATGAACCCAATTGGCAAACACATATGCTTCTGAAACATAGCCTTTGGCTAGTGCTGAGGTTTCCAACCCTTTAACAGTTATGGGAGCATCCTTACAGAAGTGAGCAAAACTGCCTTCAGAATCAGGGCAACATGCCACCCAAGAAATAGCACCAAAAGACTTTGAAGAAATAGGTCAGGAAGAGGTAATCTAAAAAAGAACATTTACTGCCAGGAAGGTACGTGGCCATCCCTGTTGAAGGACATTCCTGAAAGGGTTTGGCGAGGATTACCATCTGCCCAGTCATCTAGGGTTCCTTCATTAGCCTTCTGTCTAACAGAAATTCCAGTGTGGACCTATTTGCTGATGATTCCAAAAATGTTCATTACTATTCATACTGGCACTAATATTAAAGCAGCCCATGTCCCCCTTCAGCAGATACTGGATAGCAGGAAACATCCCAGCCATGCAACAGGGAATGCAACTTTGCCTTTTGAAATCTTCTTTACTAATTTTAAGAAAGTCTTTGATTTACTCTAGGAACATATTTTCTGGAACAGGGTGATGATAAAATAGAGAAGGCATTTAGCATAACCAGTTACCTAACAGAGGTACTAATAACCTGAACAGAAGCTAAGGGAGCTGACACCCAGAGATGCAAGCATAATTTTTTTCCAACCAATTCAAGCTTCAAAGATTTCTGAACCATCTTTGTGTCAATTTTACACTCATACAGATGAATTGCAAAATGACTCCATCATCTCCTGTCATTTTGACCATCCTTACCAGGTGCTGTGATCTGATAGTCGACAAGTTAATTATCTAGCTTCAAAGCATTGTGGCTACATGACAGAAACTGAATACCTTTGAATGCAAAAGACGTGCCCATGTGTAGTAATATTCCTTTGAATATGCCAAAAATGAATATTTGAAATCCATTGAGTACTGTTAATATAAATCTCAGACTGCCTTGCTCATACTATTGTCAATATCAGACTTTGGGATCCTCTTGAGATTTCTCATAGTAAGTTTGAAATACAATTCATGCAATGGCCCGAACTAGGAGGCCAGCACGTCATATTTCAGTTTAATGGGACTGAAATGCAGAGGCTGAACATCTTACGAAAGAATCCCTGGCAGGTTGGAGATGGATGGAGACACTTTCTGCCCTGGTACGGTTT